>NC_056737.1:332972838-333329537 GCF_019279795.1 Protopterus annectens
CTCGTGTAGCACACAGCCAGGGACACCATCCGGTCCCATTGATGCTGTGTTTTTAGCTTTAGAGAGCAGCTTTCACCTGCGCATTTGTGATGTCTGGGAGGCTACACTCCGCTGGGCTAGTTATCTCTCCCTTAGGGGGGCAGAGGGGGTTGAAGTTTGCACTGAACCTGTCTGCCAGCATGTTGGCAATGTCTGTGGGTTCAGTGATTTTTGTATCATTTTGGACTAATTCTGAGCATATCTGGGAGTTTCCACCCAGGTTCCTAACATAGCTGAAAAAGGCCTTATGATTGTCCTTTGAATCCATGGCAAATTTTCTCTCAAAATTGGCCTTAGTTGATTTTATGAGTGCTTGTATTTTTTTACTAATAATGATCAGGGGTGACTTCCCTTTTATGGATTTTGTTCTATCATGTAATAGCTTTCTCCTCTTATTGTAAAGTTTGTTAATGGCTGGGGTCCACCAGACTGGACGTTTGCCCTTTGTGGAAAGAGTCTTGGCTTTATTTGGGATTGCCTGATCCATGCAGTCCTGGAGGTGTTCATAGAAGGCATTTGTAAGGGCTTCCGCAGCTTGGGTTGTGGTTTCCACTGGCTCAGGGGCCTTGAAGGATACCACACCAGTCTTGAGTAGTGTGAAGTTTGCTTTAGAGAAGTTCTTCACTGTGGTCTTTTTTGTTTGGGGTGGGGGCGGGATGTGGATTTCCAGTGAGATTAGTTTATGATCAGATCTCACCAATGAGGGATATACTTCCGGTGTGGAGCATTTTGTCCCCATGTTTGTGATAATGAGATCTAGTATATTTTCTCCTCTCGTGGGAACAGTGACTACCTGTTCCATGGCATTTGAATTTATGAACTCCAGGAACCGTTGGGCTAGAAAGTTAGGGCTTGAGTAATGTTCCCAGTCTATATTCGGGTAGTTGAAGTCACCCAATATGATGGTGTTTGGAGATACATTTATACCCTCCAGTGTCTTCAGGAAGGCTGTGTGGGGTTCCTGAGTTTGAGAGGGTGGCCTGTAGCATGCTACAATTTGTAGAGCAGTTTTGCCTATGGTTAGTTGCACCTGTATGGTTTCCGAAGCTTAGGTGTTGCCACCAACCTGGAGGTGTGGGTATCCTTTATGAATATGGATACACCCCTCCTTTTGGTGTGGTCCGGGTTTTGGGGCGAACGCATGATATGAGGTAAAACCTAATAGTGCCGGGTGCTCTCAGGAGCCTTGAACCAGGTTTCAGTTACAGCACAGACATCGATGTTCTCCATACTGAGAAGGGCCTCGAGTGGGTGCATTTTGAGATTTAGACTTCTGGCACTGAGCAGCATTACCCTCAGTTTCTTCCCATTTTGTTTTCTAGGGTGGTAGGTTTAGAATTTGAGCCTTGCCTAAAAAGGCACTATGGGGTGGCAAGAGCCTTAGCCAATATCCGGAATCCCAGGGTGACAGGTGCAAGCCGTCCCTTGCAAAGCAGCGTGGCTTGTCAAGCATGTCATCCCAGGCAGACAGACACTGGATCCCTTTGAATGACACCAGACATTAAGCCAATTGTTAAAGCTGATCATCTTGTCTCTATATTGTGGCATCATTCTTGGTGAAGGAAGGATACTGCTCAGGGTCAGGGTCATACCTGCCTGGGCTACATAATCAGAGAGCTCCTCTATGTCTCTTTTCATGTAGTCCAGGGAGGTACGTCTCAGGTCGTTCACACCAGCATGGACAATGACTGTGTCATATTTGTACTTGCCGTGGAGTGACCCGAGTGCTTGTGTTATGTGGTGGATTCTAGCGCCAGATAGGCAGCTTACTGTGACCCTCTCCTTGTTCAGCCTGGTGAGTGGGACGTCAGTGTGTCAGACTATGGAGTCACCTATGACAAGTATGTTTGGTGTTGTATTTGGCCTTAAGGGCTGTGACTGCTTTGCACACTGATTTTATGGTTTATGTGTTGCTTGTGGGGTGTCTTGAGGTAGCAGTTGTTTGGGTGTCTGCTTTGGAGGCCTCTGCTGTTTAGGTAAATTTTTACTCAGAGCCTCCGAGTATGTCTTTGTGTGTTTATGTGTTTGATTCAGTGGTGTGGTAGCATTATGTGAGGCTGGTTTTGTGGTGTGTGTAGTTGCCTTCTCCTCCTGTCTGGTCTTGCCAGTCCTGAGTTGAGAGAGCTCAGCCTCCAGTTTGGCTAAATAGCTGCATCTCGCAAGTATTTGTGTTACGTGGGAGGAGGAGAGGGTTGTCTGTGTACATGAGGCAGTTATAACATTGCCTCAAGATTCCCAGATTCACCAGCTGGACCGGAGAGGAGACTGACAATTGACCTTTGGACATGCTAGAATAATATTGGGAATTCCTTAATAATTGAAAACAAGGGCCAGTGGGGAGTGAGGGTGTAGTGCTTTTAATTTTTAGTGCTGACTTATATAATTGCTTTAGTGAGCAAGTGCCAGGTAACTTGAGTGCAATGTGTTACAAGTAACTAAATGCAAAAACGACAAACAGTAACTTTCTTTCAAGTGAAACAAGGAAATAAGTATAGTAAGCAATGCAGATATCACTAGTGATCCACAGAAGCTGAGAAGCCGCGTATTAGGTGGAATTAGCGTTCCAGGAAATAACAAGCAAACAAACAACAAGTATATAAACAAAGCTAGATTCAGCAGGCCTGGATCTAGTCTATGCTACAGCAAACAAGGTGTACCAATTTCAGTAAGATACAGTTCAAATATTCAGGCACTATAAACCTTTAACCAGAAATTCCCAGCTCAGAAGGGCAGAGTCCAGCCTCTTCTCCCACAAGAGTGCAGACCACGAACCTTCTTAATGTAAAATAACTGGCCTGAAGCCCAAGTGCTTAAACCAGAACTAATACACTTGGACACTGGGCTCTCAATCAGCAGTTCCCAACTTAGAAGGATGAAAGCTACCTGTCCTGCCACCACAGTGCTTGCCACAAACCTTCCTAATGTAAAACAACTGGTCTGAAGCCCAAGTGCTTAATCCAAAAGACTTAGAATGATAGCTACACTTTAATCAAGTTACAACCAAGCAGTAATAAATACAATTGAATACTTTAGAGAATGTCTGGATTAGTGCTCAAGTTACACAAACAAAGCTAGATCCAGCAGGCCCGAATCCAGTCTATGCCACAGCAAACAAGGCGCACCAACTTCAGTAAGAAGCAGTTCAGATATGCATGCACTATCAGCCTTTAACCAGAAATTCCCAGCTCAGAAGGGCAGAGTCCAGCCTCTCCTCCCACAAGAGTGCAGACCACGAACCCTCTTAATGTAAATTAACTGGCCTGAAAGCCCAAGTGCTTAAACCAGAATTAAAGTACAGTTGTGTACACTTACCATAAATGTAGATGTTTGAGTGTATTCACTGTTGCAGTCATTACATTTGGGTTATCTGCTTGCAGGTAGCCCTCAGTCGAAGTCTTGGGTCCTGCGTCAGTTGCTGTCCCTTCTTCTATGACGTCAGGTCGTCAGGGATATAAAGCATGCAGCCGACGCCATTACATCAGTCTTTCTTGCCCCAGATGTCAGGTGCCCCCCCTAATGGGAAGCAATTAAATATAAAAGTACAATGGTATACCTCCAACAAAAAAAGCAAATACACCAAAAAGCTTTTAAGCACAGTAAAGGAAAGTAGAGGTAAACCAAAAGAAGTTAGGGGGCTGGGGGGGGGGGGTAACCATGACTGCAACAGTGAATACACTCGAACATCTATATTTGTGGCAAGTGTACACAACTGTACTATGTTCTTCGTGTTTCACTGTTGCAGACATTACATTTGGGTAAATTCCCAAAGCTATGGTTGGGAGGAGGAATTTAAATAGCATTAGGACCAGCTATAAGGCCCTGCAAGACTGCAGTGGCAAAGCCAGCTCTGGATTTAGAGAAAATTGGCAAATGATAATGCTTGGTGAAGGTATGTACAGAACTCCCAGGTAGCAGCTTCTAGGATGTCCCTGGTAGGTACACCTCTGAGAAAGGCTGTAGATGTAGATGCAGCGCTGGTGGAGTGAGGTCTGACCCCTGGGGGATAGGTTTTTCCATGGTGCTTACAGCAGAAATGAATGCAATGGCCTATCCATTTAGAAATGGTTTGCTTTGAAATAGCCTTCCCCTCTGCCCCTGCAGCAAATGCCACCAGCAGTTGTTCAGATTTCATTTGAAGTTTAGTCCTGTCCAAGTAGAATCTAAGTTGTCTGTACACATCTAAGGAATGCAGTATCCGTTCCCCTTTGTTCTGTGGATTGGGAAAGAAGGGTGGCAAATGAATGGACTGATTAAGAGCCACACTGGATACCACCTTGGGCATGAAGGATGGACTGGTTCTGAGGGACATCCTGTCCTCGTGAAAAATGATGAAAGGCTCCACTGCCATAAGGGCCTGTAATTCAGATACCCTTCTAGCTGAAGTGATTGCTAAAAAGAAAGCTGTTTTCCAAGAAAGAAATTTTAAATCCGCAGTAGCAGCTGGCTCGAAAGGAGGTAGAGGGAGTTTCTCCAAAACAAAGTTAAGGTGCCAGGCTGGCCTTGGAGTTCTCCTGGGTGGTCTCAAATTTGTGGTCCCCCTGAGGAACTGCTTGACCAGTAGATGAGAGAAGAGGGGAGGTTCTGTGTTATAATGAGCTGAAATGGCTGAGGCATAGATTTTAATGGAGGAAAAAGACAGGCCCTTGTGAAGCATCTCAGTTAAGTATTGTAAAATCTGAGGTAAATTGGGCGCTGCTGAGCTCATCCCTTGAGACTGGTTGCAGGCACAGAATCTTTGCCATTTTCAGCATAAGATTTTCTAGTACTAGGCCTCCTTGCCTCTAAAATGATATCCATCACAGGTTTACTGAGGGATGGTGAAGGAGAGATTAGGTAATTAGCCAGGCTGCAAGGTTCAGCGTTAGAAGCTGAGGGTGCAGAATAGTACAGTTTTGTACCTACCATAAATGTAGATGTTCGAAGATCCACATTGCTGCAGTCATAACCTGTGGGTAGTCCGCTGTCCTCGGTCGGCCCGAATACCAAAGAGTTAGGCTGGCGTCGGTCATGGTCGCTCAGATCTGACGTCAGTACGCCGTGGTATTAAAGCGCATGACCGACGTCATATCCTCAGTCTTTCTTGCCCCAGATGTCAGAAGGCCCTAAAAAGAAAGGCCATAGCCAAAAACAGAAAAACCTCCAAAACCCATGTACAAACAATATTCACAACCCAAACCACACAACCACTCCAAAATACAGAGGGGAAGGAGGGAGGGTAAATTAGACTGCAGCAATGTGGATCTTCGAACATCTACATTTAGGGTAGGTACAAAACTGTACTATGTTCTTCATCTCACATTGCTGCAGTCATAACCTGTGGGTAGAATCCCAAAGCAAAGGTAAAGGGAGGTTGGCAAAATCATAAAGCATTGGGAGCTGCTAACATGCCCTGTAAAACTGCAGTGGCAAACCCAGCCCTAGATTTGGAATAAAGAGGGAGATGGTAATGTCTAGAAAAAGTGTGCACTGAACTCCATGTAGCTGCTTCCAAAATATCTTTAGTAGCTACACCCCTTAAAAAAGCAGTAGAAGTGGCAGTAGCCCTAGTGGAATGAGGTCTGATTCCAGCCGGAATCTCCTTACCATGATGAGAATAACAAAAAGCAATACAATGGCCAATCCACTTAGAAATAGTTTGTTTTGAAACAGGTTTCCCCTGAGAGCCCAAAGCAAAAGAAACAAATAACTGCTGAGACTGTCTGAACCCTTTAGTTCTGATCAAATAATAACGCAAATGCCTGTGAATATCCAAAGTGTGCAAAATTTTCTCCCCTTTATTTTGGGGATCAGCATAAAATGTAGGCAAATGAATAGATTGGTTCAAGGCCACATTTGAAACCACTTTAGGCATAAAAGTAGGGTTAGTACGCAGGGATACCCTATCCTTATGAAAAATCAGGAAGGGTTCAACTGCCATTAGAGCCTGTAATTCAGATACCCTTCTAGCACACGTAATGGCCAACAAAAAAGCAGTCTTCCAAGACAAAAACTTCAACTCAGATGTAGCTGCAGGTTCAAAAGGAGGTAAAGTGAGTTTTTCCAACACAAAATTGAGATCCCAGGAAGGAGTAGGAGCTCTACGCGGGGGTCTTATGTTCTTTGCCCCTCTAAGAAATTGCTTAAACAAAAGAGGAGAGAATAATGGTGGGTCACAGTCATAGTGAGCAGAAATGGCTGCAGCATGAACTTTTACAGAGGAGAAAGACAAACCCTTGTCTAATAATTCTGTAAGATACTGAAGTGAAACACTCAAATTAGGCCCTGAAACATCAAAGCTCTTTGCTTTGCTCCAAATAAAAAATCTCCTCCATTTATCAGCATAAACTTTCCTTGTACTAGGCCTTCTGGCCTCCAAAATGACATTCAAAACTTGTTGAGGAAGCTGCGACCTTCCAGGTTCTAGAACAGAATATGCCAGGCCGTCAGATGCAGGCACTGTATCCTGACATTGAGGAAATGATTGCCTGCCTGGGACAAAAGGTGCGGAATTGAAGGCAAAGGCCAAGGAGGTTCCCGTACTAAACTCCTCAGCAGTGGGTACCAGTGCTGCCGTGGCCAATCTGGAGCTATTAGAATCATGGAGGGCTTGTCCTGTCTGACCTTCAAGAGCACCTTGGGAAGGAGAGGCAGAGGAGGAAAGGCATAGACGTGAAGATTGTTCCAACTGAATGATAGAGCATTCACTTTCCAAGCTTTTGGATGAAACATCTTTGTGCAAAACTTTGGCAACTGGAAATTTAGTGGAGAAGCGAACAGATCTATGTCTGGAGTCCCCCAAATCACTGTCAACTGTCGAAATACATGAGGATCCAACTTCCACTCGTGGGGATCCACCATCTGTCTGCTCAAAACATCTGCTAAGGAGTTCTGTGCTCCTGGCAGAAACCTTGCCTGAAGAGTGAGGTGCAGACTGAGAGCAGTCTCCCACAAAATCATAGCTTGCCTGCAAAGAGGGTACGAATGGGTTCCCCCTTGCTTGTTGATGCACCACATGACAGTTGTGTTGTCTGTTTGAATCAACACTTGTCCTGGGTGAAGTAGATCCTTGAAAGCCATCAATGCAAATTGGACTGCTAACATCTCCTTCAAGTTGATATGCAAATGTTGAAGTCTGGCAGGCCACGTGTCTTGAACCCATTTTCCATTGAGGTGTGCTCCCCAAGCCTTGTCTGAGGCATCTGTCGTTAAGATCTGACTCGCCTCTGGTCGGGTCACAGAGAGTCCCTTGTTTAGGTGACATTCCTGAGCCCACCATAAAAATTCCTTTTGAATGCAAGGTATTATCTGAATGACAGTGTCCAAATCGTGGCAGTGTTGAGTCCACACACTTTTGAGATACCACTGTAGCTTCCTCATATGCAGTTTGGCATTGGGAAGCACCAGAATACAAGATGCCATGAACCCCAAGGCTTGAAGGACTGTCCTTGCAGTCAGCCTGGACCGTAGAGACAATTGTTGGAAGTAAAGTGTAAGATTTCTTTGCTTGTCCGGGGTCAAAAAAGCCATCTGAGAGGCTGTATTCAGTCTCACACCCAGAAAGCACATTTCCTGAGAGGGTACTAGACTGGACTTTGTTTCGTTCACAGAATACCTTAGGCACCTTAACACTGCCATAACATACTGTAGATGGTGAAGTAGCTTGTCTTTGTCTTGAGCAAGAATCAGGCAATCGTCCAAATAAGGATAAATTTGTATTCCTCTTAACCTTAAGAAGGCTATCACCGGAGCCAGGACCTTTGTGAACACCCTGGGCGCAGTAGATAAGCCAAAGGGCAATGCAGAGAACTGATAATGTAAAATCCCAGCCCGAAAATGCAGGAATCTCCTGCAACTGGACCTGATAGGAATATGAAGATAAGCCTCTTTGAAATCCAGAGTTACCATCCAGTGATCTTTGCCAAACAGAGGCAGAAGTTGTTGCAGAGTCAACATTTTGAATTTTGGAATGTCCAGGTATGTGTTGAGGATAGATAAATCCAAAATTGGTCTCCAAGTGTTTCCTTTCTTTGGTACAAGAAACAGGCGAGAATAAAATCCTAGGCCCACTTCTGACAGAGGGACCTGCTGTATAGCCCCCATTTGAAGAAGTAAAGAAATCTGTTTGTGAGCCTCCACCCTTTGCTGAGGAGGAACGTCCGGCACGCCTTTGAAAGGAGGCAATGTGTGGAAATAAAACTTGTAGCCTCGGTCTATAATGTCCAACACCCATTTGTCCTGTGTGACTAGAAGCCAATTTTGCCTGAAAAGTGCCAACTTTCCTCCCAGAGGAGCTGCCAGACAGGAAGGATCTGGCAGCTGAAGATGCAGGTCATTGGGTCTGTTTACGAAAGGACTGGCCCCTGCCCTCACCTGTAGATTGTGCAGGGGAACTCCACGTTCTAGGCCTGAAAGAACCCTGAGCTCTGCCCCTACCACGTCTAGATCTGCCCCTAGACTGTAAATCAGAAGAAGGGTAAGCCCACCCCTTAGTAGGCCAATTTCTGCTAAACTTAGGGGGCTGCACCTGCAAAAAATCCTTAACAGTCTGCATAGACTTAGCTTTGTCTTCCATTTTCTTCAAGACTGACTCCACAGGAGAACCAAACAAAACTTCAGACTGAAGAGGAGCATCCAAAATTCGAGCTTTAACATGCTCTGACAAGTTCTGATCCTTAAGCCAGGCGTGCCTACGAATAACTGATCCAGTGGCAGCCACCCTGGAAGAAGCCTGTAAAGCATCGAAACCACACTGCAAAGAATGCTTACCCACCTGATCAGAGGCATGAACTAAATCCTGTAATTCCTTACACTCTATGCCCCCTGCCAAAGCATCTACCTTAGATTTTAACTGAGTAAGAAGAAAATTCTGGTACTTCAACATATGAAACTGGCAATTCAAAGCCCTCATTGCTAGAGTGGAAGAGGTATACACTTTTTTACCCCACCTATCCAAAGCTCTAGAATCTTTATCCATAGGAACTGGATTCTTTACAACAGAAGCCCTGACCCCCTTAGGTCCCTGGCTAAGAGTTTCTGGGTCAGCCCTTGGGCTCTTATACAGATATTTATGAGCCTCTGGCACTCTGTAATACCTATCTGGTTTAACCGGTGCAGGAGGCAAAGAGTCTGGATTAAGGGAAGCCTCAGAGAAAACATCCTGAACAACATCCAAAACAGGAGGTATAGCCAAGGGCCTATGTTGTGGTAAAAACAAAAATTCCCTAAGCCTCTTTCGGGAATCTGAGAAATCCTGACCTTCCCATTTAAAATGCTCCCTCATAGAATGCAGGGTTTCTGAAAATGAAAAATCCTCTGGAGGAGAAGCAGAAGGAGTAGAATCCTCTGCGTCTGAATCAGAATAAGGAGGCAAATACTGAATGTCTTCAGCCGAAGACTCTGAGTAATCTGAAGAATGTTCCAAACCTTCCACCTCAGGCTCCACCCTAGGCCTCTTATCTGGGGGGGGCATAGAATAAGAAGTTATGTACCTACCATAACGTTCCATGTTAGTTGTCTTCTCTCGCCTTCTTTCTTGCTTGATGGGTTCGGAGCCGATCCTCGGCTCTGACTCGGCACTTGCTAAGCTCGAGAGTCACTTTTACCAGCTCGAGGCAGCCCCATATCCCATGATGCAAGGCGGTAAGTACCCAGATCTCGTTTGATGACAAAGGGCAATAGCACCAAGCATAAAAACACTTCCAAAGGAAGAAAGAAAACTTACAGGATGGAAGAAGGACCAGGTCTGAATGGTCTTCAGCATAATAATTTCTTATAGAAAGGTCTGTCCAGGCCTGGGGAAGGAGGGAGGGTCAAGAAGAAGAGAGAAGACAACTAACATGGAGCGTTATGGTAGGTACATAACTTCTTAATGTTAAGTTGTCAATCTCGCCTTCATTCTTGCTTGATGGGACCGTCCTAGCACCTCTATCCTGGGTGGCTCAATGGAACAGACTCTTGAGGACTGTAGAGCCAAAACTGGCTCTGTCCCTGGAGGCCAAGTCCAATTTGTAATGGGAAACAAAAGTATGAGGAGTGGCCCAAGTGGCCGCTGCACAAATAGTGTCTAAAGGAAGTCTAGCTTGAAAGGCTGTAGAAGTAGCTAAGCTCCTAGTTGAATGTGCTTTAGGTTTTGAGCACAGCTGTTTTCCCCTGAGCAGATAAATTTCAGAGATGACCGAAGAAAGCCATCTAGACAAGGTCACTTTAGAGACAGGAAGGCCTTTCTTATTATCCGCATAGGAAACAAAAAGTTGATCAGATTTCCTAAATTTTTTGTTCTGTCCAAATAATATCTGAGTTGACGGTGGACATCAAGATAATGTAGTTTTGTTCGGCTCTGTCTGAATAGTTTGGGAAAAATACAGGAGATCAATGGATTGATTCAAATTGGTCTTTGAGGCGACCTTAGGCAAAAGGTCGGATTAGTTCTCAATGATACTCTGTCTTTGTGAAAAACCAAATAGGGGTCGAACCGATAGAGCATGAAGTTCAGACACCCTCCTGGCGATGTAATAGCCACTAGGAATAAAGTTTTCCAAGAAAGAAATTTCAGGGAACAAGAAACAGCTGGCTCGAAGGGGAAGAATCAAGGATGTCAGCACTAAATTTAGATCCCACTGAGGAGGAGGATTCCTGATTGGAGGCTTTAGCAGGAAAATTCCTTTCAAGAAGGCCCTGCAGAGCCTATGGGACATAATATTGCGATCTGCAATCCCGACATGAAAGTTCGAGATAGCAGCCAATTGAACTCTGACTGTGGAAGAAGAGGAGCCTGCATGAAAAATCTCTGCTAAGAAGTCCAGGACTGCCTGAACAGGGGCAGTGAAAGGATCAATATTCTTGGCCTTAGCCCAATAAGAGAAACGTTTCCATTTGCTTGCATAAATCCTCCTGGTAGAGGATTTTAAAGAAGCTACTATGATGTCTCTAACAGGGTTAGAGATCAAAGGAAGCCTGGCTAAGGAAGGAAGTGGAGCAACCATGCTGTGAGGTTGAGAGAAGGGATAGACCGGTGCAGCTGACCGGATTGGTGAATCAGAAGATCTGGCACTGGGTCCAGATGCCACGGCTGCACCAAAAGGTGACGATGGAGGAACGGAACCAAACTTGTCGAGGCCAGTAAGGAGCAATGAGAATCAAATTGGCTCTCAAAGCGGTTGCTTTCTGGATAACTTGAGGGATCAGAGGAAATGGAGGGAAGGCATAAAGAAGTCCCTGGGGCCAATCCTGGGTCAGAGCGTCTCTGGGGGGATGGCCTGGAAGAGGGACGAGAGAGAAGCAGTCTGGGCATTTGCTGTTTTGGGGAGTAGCAAAAGATCGCAACATGGACGACCCCATTCCAGAAAAATCTCTTCCGCTATAGATTGCTTGAGAGACCACTCGTGAGGCATGAGAATAGCTCTGCTCAATCTGTCCGCTACAATGTTGGTTTTCCCAGGGATATGCGTTGCTACCAGAAACCGATGAGAGGAGATTGCCCATTGCCATAGTCTGAGCTTCTCGACACAAGGGGTAGGACTTGGTTCCGCCCTGTTTGTTGATATACCAAACTACAGACATGTTGTCTGTGTGGACTGCAATTGTCCCTACGGGAAGAAAGTCGTTGAGGGCTTGCAACGCGTTAAAAGCACTGCTCTCATCTCCAGGACATTTATGTGCAGGTGGTACTCGAGCGGCTGCCACGCCCATGAACCATCCTGCCCTGATAATGCCCCCCCCACCCGATCAGGTAGGCATCCGTGGTGACAGTGGCTACCGGTGATGGGGGTACAAAGTGTCTGCCTTGGTGAATCTGGGGAGATGTGATCCACAAAGCAAGATGATCTTTGCAAGTCTGTGTCACCAGAATCTGGTGACGCATTGGAAGTTGTTGGTACGACCACTGTGTGAACAGCATCCACTGAAGAAGGCATGTAAAAGCGAGCCAGGGAAGAAGAGTAATGGCCGCAGCCATGAGGCCTAATACCTTTAGAACCATTCTGGCCTGTACTTTCTTGTTGGCTAGAATGATCCTGACATGACTTTGAATGTCTGAAACTCTTTGATCTGTAAGGGTAGCTGACATCCGAACAGTGTTTAAGTTTGCCTATGAAAGTAATAGACTGGCAGGGCGATAAGGATGACTTTTCAAGTTTAACGAGATGCCCAAAAGAGTACAAAGCTTTATTGTGTAATCCCTGGCTTGAATAAGCTGATGCCTGGTGGTGGCTGAAAGGAGCCAGTCGTCGAGATCGGAAACACCTGGAATCCTTGACGTCTCAGGTGAGCCGTGACCACTGCCATGCATTTGGTGAACACTCTGGGGCTGTAGTGAGACCAAAGGGCAGGGCTCTGAACTGGAAATGACTGGACCCCAGCCGAAGCGGAGAAATCTCCTGGAGCATCTGTGAATTTTGATGTGATAGTACGCATCCTGAAGATCTATTGAGCACATCCAGTTGTCCTTCTGTAAGAAGGGCAGAATTGACTGAAGAGTGACCATTCGAATCTTGTCTTCCTCACAGACTTGTTGAGTCTGCTGAGATCCAATATTGGTCTCCAGTCTCCCGTCTTTTGGGGACCAAAAGAACCTTGAGTAGATTCCGGCTCTGAATGGTCTGTTGTAACTGGCTGAATGGCTCTTTTTGCAGTAGTTTTGAGACTTCTAACTCTGCAATTTCCCTTAGACCGGGTGGTACATCTGGAAGGGAATTTGAGGGGTAGAAAGGACTTTCCTCGAAAGGAATTATGTAACCCTTGGATATGATCGACTGTACCCATCTGTCTTGAGTGAGGGAGTGCCAGGCTTCTGGGTACAGTGATAATCTTCCCCCGACTGCCTCCAAGGAGGGACAGCCAGGCAACATCTCAGGGATGCTGAAAGGGCTTGTCAGAGAGAGGCTCTCTGTTTCCCTGTTTTTTTGGACCCCCTCTGCCTCTAGAGCGGCGTCTGTTGTTGTTACCCCCTCTGCCTCTAGGGGTAAACTGACCACGTGAATCCGGTGTGACTCCTTGGGATTTGCGGAACCACATTTTGCCACCTTTCTGTCCTTTGGGGTAAGGTCTAGAAGGGGTGGAAAAACGGACTCCTACGGCAGAAAGAGTCTTGCCGTCCTGCTCACACCTGGTCAAAGTTTCCTTCACTTGAGGGCCAAACAAAGCTGACCCATCAAAGGGAGAATTTGTGAAGGACGCCTTAAAGGGATCTGCAAAGTCACATAGCCGCATCCAGGCTTGGCGTCTAAGAGCCACACCTGTACCTGCGGCTCTACTCGCTCCATCAGCAGCATATGATATTAGCCGCATGGAGGAGTTTGCAATGGAATTAAGGGTTCCTAGCTGCGAAGCAATTTCCTGAGCTCCTGCAGCTGTAGGATCCTGTACAACATCACCTAGCTCCTTAAGGATATCCCTTTGGAGTTTGGTGAAGTGACATAGGTAATTCAGCGACGATAGCAAAGGTCGCTGAGGAAAACATCCGCTTACCGTACCTATCCATGGTCCTAGAGTCCTTATTAGGAGGATGGGCGATGCGGAAGGATCTGCAAGTTCCTTCTTGGTGGCAGCAGCCACCACCATGGCATCAGCGGGACACCCTTAGTGAGGAATTGCTTATCACTGGGCAGTAATAAATTTTGAAGGCCTCCTAGGGACTGGCTCTATAGAGTCAGGAGCAGCCCACGCCTTTCGGGCAATAACCTGCATAAGGGGGTCGAAAGGCGGAGACACCCAGGAGGTGGAGGGCCGAGATCCAAACGCCTCTAGGTATACTGACTCATCCTCAGAGGGATTATTGGTGGGCCAGTTTCCCTCTGTCTAAGGAGTTCTAGGATGTCTGAGAAGGAGACATCCTCAGAGGGGGATCTTGGGGATCCCTCTGACTCATCTAAGTCAGTATCTGAAGTGATAGACTCGGGGGAGTCTACATGTTTCCTCTTACAGGTCCTCTTCCTAGGAGGATCTCCCGAAACATCAGGAGAATCCTCAGAAGAGGGGGATATTCCCAATGGGGAAACCTGAGGCGGAGGATCTCTGGGTCCTGTAGCAAGAGAAGTGGCAGAGATGTCAACAGGCACTATAGAGGGAGGAGCTAAGGGAACAGACTGCTGGCTGATACCAGTGGCCAGCACACTCTTCATCACCTCAATGCTCCCCTCCCAGGAAGGTCCGAGAGAACCCGTTCAAGAGCTAGGAACTCCAGGGACCACCGAAGGAAGTCTCGAGGCAGATGTCGGAGCCGAGCTCACCAAGGCCGAGGCTCCAAGGGAAGAGCGGGTTCGACAAGGGTCCGATGCCACTCACCCCTCGGAGGAGACCATGGAAGACCGCCACGAATCCCTCTAAGGAAGGTCTCGAAGAGGAGATAAGAGTAGAGGCTGAAGGAACAGAAGGGGATATCTGTCCCTCAGCCGTAGCAGTAACCATTCCCGAAGACTCCAACTCCAAGCTCTGGGGTAGAGTTGAAGGAGGAACTGCAATGGGGTGTGGACCAATAGCCGTCTGTTGAGACGGACTATGCAACATTTGGGCCAGTGCCTGTGACTTAAGTAATCTACTGACCACTCTCTCTAAATCATGGTCAGAAAGCCTGGATGACCTTGAAGATCGGCTCCGATGGCTCCGTTCCGAGAGGAGAGGTGAAGCCGGAGCCGAAAGTATCGGCTCCAAGGAAGGAGACCTAGACCTCTTCCTCGAAGCAGCCATCGGAACCGATGAAACTATTGAACCTGTCGGAGCCGACAACTTATCGGAGCCGACAGGTAGCTTCGATGCATCGGCTCCAGCCGGAGCCGACACAGCCACAAAAGTTAACGGTGTCGGAGCCGATCGGAGCCGACACCGATGCCTGAGCCACATGGTGGTCGGAACCGATCGGAGCCGACACCGAAGTGGTCGAACCAGAATCGGCACCGATAGCCATCGGTGCGAAGGCTTAAGCCAGAATTGGCTCCAGCCGGAGCCGATCTCGACTCAGAACGAGTCGGAGCCGAGGCCGCAGGCTTGGACACAGAAGCCTGGGCCTTGGAAGACTTAGCAGTCTTGGATGGAGCCGACTTAGTCGGAGAGCCCTCCGGCTTAAGAAGGCCCCTCAAAATCAACTTATTTCTTCTTTCCTGCAGGACTCTCTGGCTGAAAGAATGACATATAGCACAGGAGTCCTGCAGGTGAAGAGGCCCCAGGCAATACAGGCAAGAAGTGTGACCGTCTGTCAGAGACATTTTCTGACAGCACGAGTCACACTTCTTAAAGCCTGAGACCCTTTCTTTAGACTTGGTGTAAACACAGACACACACACCAGTCAAAGAAATTAAATTAAATATACCAAAAGGTATAACTAGAAAACACACACACACACCCTAACAGGGGGGGGGGATGGGATGCGTAAAAGTCTGACTAAAAAAAATAAGAAGAGACAGAGAATTTTCTGTCAGAAAAGGTTTAAAACTAAAATAAAACTAACAATTAAGGGTTTTTTTGTTAAAAGGGGCTAAAATAGCAAAGTAGCAAATCACTTACCAGGAGCTGGTAAAAGGAGGACCTCATCAGCGAAGCGGCAAACAAGATCTGGGTACTTACCGCCTTGCATCATGGGATATGGGGCTGCCTCGAGCTGGTAAAAGTGACTCTCGAGCTTAGCAAGTGCCGAGTCGGAGCCGAGGATCGGCTCCGAACCCATCAAGCAAGAATGAAGGCGAGATTGACAACTTAACATCCTCTGATTAAAGAAATCAAATCTTCAGCCATTTTAAGCATGTGTTTTTTAGGTACAGAACCTGCAGAACTAGGACTGACACCAGAGGAAGACAAACCAGGCCTGACCTTGGAAGGTACCTTAGAGACAGAAGGGGAAGGCCTAACCACCTTATGCAAAGAAGGGAGCACAGCCACCTGAGAGGCCCCCTCAGCCCGACCCGACTCCTGAGAGGCCACATCTTGCAAAATTAACGGCTCCCCCTGAGACTCAGCTGAAACCTCGGCTGGATCCACAGATTCCACCGTAGTTTCTAAAGAACCGGCGTCCGGAATGGACGACTCATCCTGCTTGGACTTTAACGATTTTTCCTTGCGCTTCTTAGTCAGAAGGGCGCCGGAGGATCCGACGGCATATTGTAATTACACCGCTTCAAGACAAGCCTAGCGCAATCTAACCTACGTTTAATGGTGCGCTTATTAAATCTAGCACAAAAGCGACACCTGACTACGTCGTGTTCAGGCCCCAAACAAGGAATACAGAGAGAGTGGTAATCCCTATGAGGTATCTGTTTCCCACAAGAAATACAATTATTCACTTTTTCTGACATCCGGATTTAACTGAGGCAAGAAAAGACAAAAATATTCCCCAATGGGGTACTTAGCCCAACTTGGTTTTCGGTCTGAAACTCAGAATACGAAAATTTCAGAACGCCGAACGGCACTTGCAAACGCTGCTTCTGCTTCGGACCATGCGGCAAGAAAGACTGAGGATATGACGTCGGTCATGTGCTTTAAAACCACGGCATACTGACGTCAGATCTGAGCGACCATGACCAACGCCAGCCTAACTCTTTGGTATTCGGGCCGACCGAGGACAGCGGACTACCCACAGGTTATGACTGCAGCAATGTGAGATGAAGAACATCTGGTTCTCCTTCTGGGACAACAGGTAAAGAGTCTGAGGCAGGTGCCATGGGGATAGCCGTGACACACTGCGCAGGAGGGGGTACCAGTGTTGGCTTGGCCGGTCTGGAGCAATCAAAATCATCCTTGGATTGTCCTGCTTGATCTTTAGTAGTACTTTGGTGAGCAGAGGCAGAGGGGGGGGCATAGATTGATTGTTTTTTTCCAGCTGAAGGACACTGCATCCACTTTCCATGCTTGTTTGTGGGGAGTCCTTGTGCAAAATGTGTCCAATTGGTAGTTCCGGGGAGAGGCAAATAGGTCTATATCTGGGCTCCCCCATTTGCTTGTCAACATGTTGAAAATCCTTGGTTCCAGTTTCCACTTGTGTGGGTCCATGAGGGTTCTGCTTAGTCTGTCTGCCAGTGTATTTAATTTTCCTGGCAGAAACTGAGCTTGAAGGTGCACTTGGCAGCTCAAGGCTGTGTTCCACAATGCCATAGTTAGTCTGCAGAGGGGGTAACAATGTGTACCCCCCTGCCTGTTTATGTACCATATAACAGTGGGGTTGTCCGTCTTTACCATTAGTTGTCCTGGAAGAATGTGGTCCTTGAAGGCTGTCAGAGCATTCTGTACAGCTAACATTTCTTTCTGACTGATATGCAGGTGCATTTGACTTGGGTTCCATTTGCCCTGAATGCACTTCCCTGCCAGGTGAGCCCCCCATGCATAGTTTGATGCGTCTGTTGTTAGGGTTTGGGTGGCAGGGGGTGGTGTGAAAGGTAGTCCCTTGTTTTGGTGGCAGGCCTCTGCCCACCAAAGGAACTCTAGGCATAGGGAAGGTATGATAGGGATCATTGCTTCTAGATCCTGAGAATGTTGACACCATAGGCTTTTTAGATACCACTGTAGTTTCCTCATATGCAGTCTTGCATATGGAATTAGAAGAATGCAGGAGGCCATGAACCCCAAGGCTTGTAGTATTTGTTTTTTAGACAGCAGGGTTTTTGTGGCCACTTGTTTGAAATAGGTTGTCAAATTAATTTGTTTCTCTGGCGTGAGGTAAGCCATCTGGCAAGTTGTACTCAAGCTTGCTCCCAGAAATATGATTTGTTGACAGGGTACCAGGTGAGATTTCTTTTCGTTTATGGTGTACCCCAGACGAGTTAGAACCCTTTGTACAATGGCCAGATGATTCAAAAGTATGTCCTGGCTTTCTGCCTGAATTAGACAATCATCCAGGTATGGATATATTTGAATATTTCCTTGCCTGCAAAATGCAATAACTGGAGCTAGGCACTTTGTGAATACCCTGGGCACAGCAGATAAGCCAAAGGCCAGTGCAGAGAACTGATAGTGTGTGTAGCCTGCTTTGAAGCGAAGGTATCTTCTGCAAGATTCAATGACTGGGATGTGCAGGTATGCTTCTTTTAAATCTAGTGTTGCCAGCCAGGCATCTTTGCCTAGCACAGGAAGCAACTGGTGAAGAGTCAGCATCTTGAATTTTGGAATCTCCAAAAAGGTATTTAGAGTAGACAGGTCCACGATAGGACGCCATGAATTGTCTTTTCTGGGTACCAGGAAAAGTTGCAAGTAGAAACCTTGTCCCTTTTCCTCTTCTGGTACCAACTGAATAGCCCCCATGCTTAAGAGAGAAAGTATTTGTTTTTGGACCTCTGCCCACTGATATTGGGACAGGTCTAGCCACCCGCTTGGTGTTGGCAACGTGTGGAAGTGAAATCTGTATCCCTGGGACACTATATTTAAAACCCATTTGTCCTGGGTAATGAACTCCCGGTTCTTTGCATGAAGAGCAATCCCCCCCCCCCAAAGGGGTAGTCAGTTGATAAGTGCTTGGAAATTTTAAAAGGAAGTTATTGAGATAGTTTACCATAGGGGGAGGCTTATTACTCCTAGATTTGGAAGTGAAGGCACCCCACTGCTTAGTCCTGTGTGTCCCCTGGGACTGAAACTTGGGGTTTCTTCTGTGTCTGGGTTTGGCTTGAGACGATCTGGAAGGGGCTGGAAAGGACCAATTTTTAGAGGGCCAGTACCTACTAAATCTAGGAGGCTGAACTTGTAAGAAATCTTTAACAGTTTGCATAGATTTAGCTTTATCTTCCATCTTTTTAAGAACTTCCTCAGCCTTGTTGCCAAACAGGTGATGCTGATTTAAGGGAGCATCCAACAATTTAAGCTTTAACACGATCAGGTAAAGATTGCTCCTTAAGCCAAGCATGCCATCTGAGCACACACCCAATAACAGCAGTCCTGCAAGAGGCCTCTAATGAATCAAAACCACATTGCAAAGTATGTTTTCTAACCTGTTCAGCAGAATGCATTAAATCCTGTAATTCTTTATTTTCCACACAGTTAGGAATCAACATCATTTTCTGTTTAAGCAATCCCATAACATGTTGCTGATACTTTAACATATGAAACTGACAGTTTAAAGCCCTAATGGCCAAGGTTGCAGAAGTGTATCTTCTTACCCCATCTATCCAGTGCCCTGGAATCTCTACCAGAAGGGGTAGGATTTTTAGCAGTAGAAGCCTTAATGCCCTTGGGCCCCTGAGAAATGGTCTCTGGATCCGCAATAGGAATTTTAAAAAGGAACTTGAGAGACTCAGGGACCCTGTAGTATCTGTCAGGTTTTCTGGGAGCAGGAGGAAAAAAATCAGGTGCCAAATTAGACTCCGAAAAAGCATCATCAACAATGCCTAATACAGGAGCAATAGCTAAAGGCCTATGCTGAGGCAGGAGTAAGAAATCCCTGAGCCTTTTTTTGAATCAAAAAAATCCTGGCTTTCCCAGTGGAAATGCTCTCAGAGTATGTAAGGTTTCACGAAAAGAAAAATCCTCTGGAGGGGAGGCAGAGGGAATAGAGTCCTCTCCATCAGAATGCTCTTAAGTAGATAAGGGCAAACCCAGATCATCAGAAAAAAACAGAATTCTGGTTAGAAGATTCAGAAACAACTTCAGTCCTAGGCCTCTTAGAAGTGGGGGAGGGTTGGCTACCCCTGATCACAGTAATTAAATCTTCAGCCATTCTTATAATTTGTTTTTTAAGCATAGAGCCCTGAGCATGAGGCCTGGGTGTTGTTTTTTTTAGGCATGGTTCGAGATTTAGGCCTAAGTGAAGAAGGAGGCGTCTGTTTAATATGCAAATCCATAGGCCTGAATACACCCGCAGAAGCCGGAGCCTGGACAGCGGCTCCGGACCCATCCTAGGTAGAAACATCCGCGGGTTCCATAGTTAAAGCATCTTGCGGCATACCAGACTCCAAATGGGTCTCAGTAGAGGCCTGTGAATCAGAAGTAGTGAATATCAGGGGCTGCAAAAGCGCCTCAATGAGTACCGGTGAACTGGCGACTGGCTTAAGAGAAGCGTTGTCGGCAGTTTTGGACCTCGGCGGCCTGTCTCTGTCTTTATCCTTGCGTTTTTTCGGAATCCCGGTAGTCGGATGGCTAACCGACGACGACATTTCGGGATAATTATACCAAGAACCAAAATATTTAGAGGCGAAAATATACCGACGACGGACAGTGCGCTGATTAAATAAAGCACAAAACCGACAGCAAGGTATGTCGTGGTCAGGTCCTAGGCAAGGAATACAGTATGAATGAAAATCTTTATGAGGTATTTGCTTTCCACAAGTAATGCAATTGTTAACTTTTACTGACATCGGTAAGGAGCAAGAAAAAGTTTCCCCAACGGGGTACTTAGCTTTAGTTGAAGACTTCGATTCTGAAACCCAAAAATAAAAATTTCAGGAGTCGGTCGGCCGGCACTTGCGAACTGCTTCTGGTTCGGGCACCACACAGCAAGAAAGACTGATGTAATGGCGTCGGCTGCATGTTTTATACCCCTGACAGCCTGATGTCATGGAAGAAGGGACAGCAACCGACGCAGGACCCAAGACTTTGTTAATCAGGCTGACTGAGGGATACCTGCAAGCAGATAACCCAAATGTAATGACTGCAACAGTGAAACATGAAGAACATCATATCATGCAGTACAGTCTGCCTCCCATAGGAACTGTAAAATGTGGAAGCTATCAACATCCCCAAGATACAGATACACAAACAGAGATATGCAGATACAGATATACATATATATATGTCAATCTATCAAGCCAGGCTAACTCGAATGTGTAAAAATCTGTTAACCAGTTTACTGTGTAATTTAATTTAATCCTGACTAGTGCTCAGGACTAACTGTAACCTGTGGAACTTGTTTAACTTGCTTACTTATGTAATGTCTGTAAATAGTCTGTTTGTAATATGTAATGCTGTATCTGCTTACCCTTGGAGCTTTTCTCCCCGGGCCTCCAATGAAAATGGACATGCATCCAGTCGGACTATCCCGGTCAACAAATGTAAAATAAAAATAAATATATATATATATATATATATATATATATATATATATATACACGTTACTACACATACACACGCAGATATATGTACAGTAAGATACATATGTAGAAGGTGCACACAATATGGAACAGCCACTATGCCTATAGTTAACACCTGAACAACTGGACACTGTATGGGCCACCCATACAAATGACAATCGTTGCCTGCAACATATACCCACAGAGAGGTCATAGGAAAAACATCACACACAGGTTTGCAGAAATGGAAAACATTTACTTGTGTACTATTACAGTTCTACATGCCATGTCATATAGCTCTTCAGACACTGACATCCATATAAACAGAGTAATGCAACTGTGAAACAGTTACACTAATACAGTAGTCTGGAAAGGTTCACAACTCTTGCTGCCCAGGCCAAGCCCTTCAACTTGTACAATACTGAAGTCAGACTGGGCCACAGGATAGCAAACACTCAACAGTATGTAATGCTGGTGAATAGTTCAGCAGCCTCTATCTACACTCTGTACAAAATCACTAGGTGGTAAAGACATCATGTGATCAAATGGGTTGTAACTGTTACATAACAAGGCAAAACTGACACCACCACGAGCACACTGACAAACATAACAGTCTGTACTGCAGGAGGCAGTAGGCTTGCATTAACCCAATTCATGTAAGTAATATAAATATAGGTGAAGTATATGGTACTGTACATCCAGATACCTTAAGGCAGCTCACCCCTGATACCCCACATTTTGTAACAACCTAGGTCATTTACGGTGCTACCCCCCCTTGACTCAATAATACAGGGCCATATACCACTGTTACATACACTGGCCTCTGAAGTGTATAAGGGCAAACGTGTATTATGTAGGTGACACCCACACATATATGGCATCAGCCCCACCAGACTGATGGCAGCAATGGCAGTGTGATATACTCATAGCCCACTACAGAACCCCCCCCAACAGCATGTCATATGTGCAAAGCTTGGTATGTAGGTGGAGGACAGAGGCTGGAACACAGGTACATATGTGGAAAGCTGTTGCCATACACTAAGCAAGTTGCTGGTGTTACAGGATAGTCTGCAACATACCCTTAGTCAGGGAATTGAGGTTAGAAACAGAAATGGATGTAGCCATGTACTGATAGCACGCAACGCACACACTGCCAGTGTAATATCTGACACAGGACCTGTGTGGTGGACAGACAAAACATGATAGGCATACCTCTGGCCAGCAAGAGGATAGGCCCACAGTTGTGAGCTATGCAAGACAGACTGCATTCCAAGGTAAACCAGTATGTACACACACACCCTGTAACACCAGTACTATATAAAGCATAACACAACTCTACTCACACTCTGTCTGTCCTACACCTCCTACAAATATGTGGCTGCCCTGAGTGTGCCGGTTCTCCTATAAGAGGTATTGCGACCTGCTGTCTACAACACTGATGCCCACACACAGTAAGGATGTCCATCACACAGGAAATGTAAAGGGACCACACCCACATGATGTCGGTGTTTATAGCGGGTGGTTGCCATGACAAGTGGTAATTGAAAGTACTACACATGTGTAATCATATATATATATATGGCTAGCTGGATAATTATATGTACATATATTTCCACCATATGCCCTTGACATGGAGTGTAGCCCTACCCCAGCCCCTATAGCCCCAAAGTCGTAGTGCAAGGGGATGTCAGGTATGTATAGCAGGTATATTAGCAGACTGTTGCTACTGCCACTGGGATTGTCTTCACAGACATGGTGTGTGTGAGGTCACATCTGCTTATAACGTGTGCCGTTGGCTACTGACAGACATCCTAAGGACATCATAGTAAAGTACCGCTGCTAGCACGTAATGCCCCTCTGGACTGCAGCAGACATATTGGCCAATATATGTGGACATTCTGACACACACTGTACAGTCCAGAGGTATACACATAACCCCTTAGTGCAAAATATGTGTACCATGCCTGACAATATGGATGTAGACAGCCATGTAGATGGATATAACACATAACGACTGGTATACATTTGCCACCATAGGTTATGCATTCACACACCCCTGTCTGGCCTGACACATAATAACCGCTGGTACAGGGGTGACATGGCCCACATACTACCCACTAGATATTGACATACATTTGTACAGCATCTCACTGCTCTGTCTGACATACATGACTTTTAAGGGAGGCCCGGCAGCAGTACATCTGGCAAGTATCTGCACATGACATCTCACTGGTAAGTACACTAAGCTGCTAGGCATGTAACAATGCACTGTGCAGGCTACAGGCAGACTGGCTCAACACGGGCCTACATCTCCTATGGGGGAATACACATGTACCTGCATATATAGTAGGCTCTACAGGCATGTCACAGCACAGAGTAAGATACATCTGTGTGGACACAGCCACATATGTTAAGCTAGCATAATATTACTGTATATGGACTATCTGTTCAACACCATCCTCATATGTGCCACTCACAGACTGACCCTACATATACTGGGCTGCTACACAGTTTGGTCTGATGGCTGTCTGTGGTATGGGACATGTGTGTACGGCCCTACAAACATGTACACCAATACGGTACCATACAGTGGAGCAGCATGTAACATCAGATAGGACAGGAACTAGAACAATGACATCTACCACAGTCTGTACACAGGCTAAAGTACATATTAACAATACACACATTGTCGACATTCACCATAACTACACAGACCTCAGTACTGTACAAACATCCACAGAATGTCCAGGTTATGTCATGAAATATAACCCCTACTATACAGAACATGTGTAGCAGTCTGACATATCACTGGCTTGTTATCAGATATGATGACACTAATTATGGTGTACAGCACATATGCACCACTTCATGCACGACATATGTACAAAGATTGACAGAGTTGTGGCTGGAAGCACATACACAGGGCCAATATTGACATGTTGCTGTGATAACCTCATACATTTACTGTTGTAACAGGGTTTGTTATAACATATGTCCTATGAGGGATATGAAGTCAGTAACTGTCATGGCTTTCACCATCTACAGACTGCAATCCTCACACTACCTTTTGTAGTCCACAGATAGATGCTCCGTGGGTAACACATGAAACCAAAGGAACACCACACTGCCCAGTCTGCAGATGACCCTGCAGATGGGGATTCCTCATAAACATGGAACTGACATGGCAGGTATTGAGACATGTAGGATAGCCATATTCACACACACACTGTTAAACCAACATTACTCCAAATGCAGTATAGCAGCACTTACAGTCTTGTAGTCAGGTCAGGCACATCCCCCTCCTGTGTGTTGCCCTGTTTCCACATTGTATGTTGTTTGAGGTCAATCTACACTCTATCTGAGATACTGTTTGCCAAACAACAGATCTAGTTCCTGCTCACAGTGAATGAAAAGGGTCAACACCAACATGAGGTCCCTAGATACTGGAGTGTGTTTCTATGCAATTGGCTATGGGGAGGGCTGCAATTCATGCAGAGGCCATCAGCTGATCATGAGCATCACTTAAAATACACATGCTGCTGCCTGAGCAAAGCAGGTGTAGGTCTACACATCCACTACAGAGGGAGTGGGAGAGGCAGACAGAGGCAAAGACATGTCAGGGAGGGGTGGGAGAATAAAACTGAAGCATGTTTGTGTCACACACCTATCAGCACAAGGTATCAAACCCCTGATGACTATGTAGTGCTATCACAGTTCTATGCAGTTATTGGATGCGCCACATGGGTTAGCTGTTGTGGAGCCCTCAGAACATATATGTGATGGTGAGTGACATCTGCAACAGGGATACGGTAGCTATACGGTAGGTGATGTACATGTGCCTGTCCGCATGAACAGGTGCCAACGTCAACACAGCCACACTCTCACAGGGACGCACACACATTGACACACTTGGCAGGGCCAGGAGTACAACTCATCAGTAGTGGGATTGCCAAAACACATCACTGTGCAGTTATCACATGCACTACACAGGTCATACGGAGGTTGCATGGGCAAAGGGTATGAGGAGGTGTCTGACATCAGACAGCATCCATCAGTATGCCAATGGAGGTTGTAGTGAGTGTGGATGTAAACATAGGCACCATGCAACAACAACACACACAAAGAAGGTGCCAGTACTGACATGCATGGGTGCATGTCTGCACGGGTGTGTGCTGGTCGACTGTGTCAGCAGGCTATACAAGGCTAGGCGATGGGTATACCTTCATCAGGCCACATGACAATGTTCTGCATTGTGGCTCAGGGCTGTAGTTTCTGCATTTGCCCACACAGGTGGGTACTGTATCCTCCATCCAGTCACCTGAGTGACTATTGTGTGTGGCCAATGCTGTGTATCACTTGCCATGTATGTGTTCCTTAGTCCATGACATAGACGGTGTCTGGGATATGCACACCTCCAACATGCATGTACAGTGACATGTGGAACTGTACCTGGGGTGTGTGGCCCATGTTGTGAACAAAGATTATCACCAGATGTGCCAGTCTTGCCCACCTGTGGCAGGTACTGGTAATGGGCAGCACGTTTACCCTGCACCTACATTGATAGCATGCTAACGGCATTCCCTGGTGTCAGTCACATCTGTCCATACAGGGCATGTTGTCAGGCATGGTATGTCCTTTGCGGGTCACATGTGATGGCACCACAGGTGTTGCAGGTGTCCATTGGGGAACATGGAGGAGGTGCACTGTCTGCATGTACGTGCATATTGGACAGATGGACAGGGTGCCATGCCCTCTGTAGCCCACTATCACTCCATAGTTACTATCAGTGGCCAATATGCAATGTACTACCCACATACTGGCTGTTGCCTAGGCATGTGTGTGTGTATGAGACATAGGTTGAGAGTGTGCTCTGGGTAACACTGGGGTTGCTAACTGTGATTGCCTGGCCTTGATGTCACATGTATGGGTATGGCTTTGCACCCCAGCCTCTCAGCTATTTCACATATCTTATCCCGGTATGGTGGACATTGTGATATATAGTAGGGCCACCATATAAGAAATATGCAAAACCCACTCCACATTGGTCACAGGTGTCACAGACAACCACCTCCACAGAGGATATGAGTTATACACACACACACACACACACACACACACACACACACACACACACACACACACACACGCACACACACGCACACACACACACACACGCACACACATACCTGCCATGTCTGGGAGTAGAACCCCTACCTAACTAGTTTATTACACTACAGCACTACGCAGTTATAGTACGCGCCACAGAGATTACTGGAGTACTCCTTCCCCAAAGGTGTATTTCACACTGAATGACATCAGCAGGATTGCCAAAGAAGGCCATTTGACATGTACAGTGTGTGACTAGTCTAAAATTAATTGCTCCCTACACAGACAGTGACACACACACAAAACATCCACAACTCACATGTGTGAGTATAGAACCCCTAACAGAGGTCTATATCACACTACAGCATGGAGCTGTTATAGGATGCACCATGGGGATTACTGGGAAACCCCTTCCGCAAAGGTGTATTTCACAATGAATGACATCAACAGGATTGCCAAAGAAGGCCATTTGAAATGTACTGCGTGTGACTGATCTAAAATGCATTGCTTCCTACACAGACATTACAAGACACACAAAACATCCACAACCGCCATGGGTGTGGATGGAACTCTAACACAGTTCTAAATCACACTACAGTAGTACGCACTTATATCACACACTATGGAGATTACTGGCCTACAACCTTCCCAGATGTGTATTTTTAGGTGGGTGACATCAGCAGCCTTGCCAAAGTTGAGTACATGACTTGTAGGCAGTGTGAGTACCCCAAAAAGCATTGCTCTCTACACAGCCAGCGTCAGACACAAACACATACACCCAACACCCACACACTTGCCATGTAGCTACCTAACTACTTTATCAAACGACAGCAGTACGCAGTTACAGGACGCGCTATAGAGATTACTGGGCTACAACCTTCCCAGAGGTGTATTTCTAGGTGGATGACATCAGCAGCCTTGCCAAAGTTGAGTATATGACTTGTAGGCGGTATGAGTACCCTAAAAAGAATTGCACTCTACACACACACACAGAGTCAGACACAGGCACACACACACAAACTTGCCATGTCTGGGATTAGAACAGCTACCTAACTACTTTGTCACACAACAGCAGTACGTAATTACAGGACGTGCTATAGAGATTACTGGGCTACAACCTTCCCAGAGGTGTATTTCTTGGTGGATGACATCAGCAGCCTTGCCAAGGTTGGGCATTTGAATTGTTAGGAGCCTGACTACCCTAAAAAGCATTTCTCTCTAACACAGTCAGATAGACATGCACACAAACACACATACAGACACGCACACACAGTTGCCAAGTCTGGGATTCAAACTCCTACCTAACTAGCTTATCACACTACAGCAGTATGCAGTTATGGGATGCGCCACGGAGAATACTGGGCTACAACTCGCCCAAAGGTGTATTTCACATTGGATGACCTCAGCAGGTTTGTAATAGTAGGGCTATGGGGAGGGCAGTGTGTGTGCATGGGCCATAACCCATTCATCTAGGGGTTGACACGCCACATGCGGACACACACAGGGTCATATTTCACAGGTATGTATATACAGCTGCTAGATGACTACTCATTTGTACAGTCATGTTGCACAGCTGGCACATACACCACCTAGTCTGTAATGCTGACAGATACTGGAGGCTAGTATCTGCAGTGAGTAACATCTGCACCTCATGTGTTTGGGGCCCTTTGGCTGTGTGCTGGGTGGGACAGGCCTGGATGGCTCCTTGACACGGTCACCCTCTTCCACACATCTATGTCCATCTATCTTCGGATTGTTATAGTGTGTTGTCCCTACATACATGTCTGTATCCCTATCCACTGTGTGTGCAAGGCATGAGTGGTGCATACTGACAAGTGTCTGCACTAAAAACTGTGACTGCTAGATATGTCTGGTCCACTGGTGTTTGCAGACATGGCCTTCATGTGTCTGGTGTTTGCAGACATGGCCTTCATGTGTTTAAGTGTGTGGCCATCTGTATTTCATGTGTGGATCAAGTCCAGGTAGTTTGTACTGCAGTGCTGACCTTTGTGTTATACACCGACAGGTAGCATGCTGTCTCTGCAGGGTATCCATCGATCATTTGGCATTGACTGTTGCTACATTTCTGCATAGCAAGGTTGGGGGGGGGCACCTGACTGTTTCTACATTTCTACACAGGTTTGGGGGGTACACCTGACTGCTACTATATTTCTATGTAGGATGAAGGGTACACATATTTCTACACAGGACTGGGGGGGGCACATCTGACTGTTACTATATTTCTATGTAGGATGGGGGGAGGGCACACCTGGCTATTTCTATGTTTCTACACAAAATTGGGGTAGGGGCACACCTGACTGTTACTATACGTCTACGTAGGATAGGGGGCACACCTGACACCTGTACACATTTGCTAGGACTGTACTGGTATGTCGGGTACTCCATTTCAGTATGTAGTCTTACCTATCGTGCTGGCTAGAGGCATACCAGTGTACTACACATCTTAGCTTTTAATTACCTACATATTAGTTTCTGACTTCCTAGCCTTCACAACTGACATCCCATTGCCTGGCCTGCTGTAGTCTGTCTGTGTAGGCCTGGGGGGGGGGGTTACCCATAGGCCTCATTCAGAGGCCACAGTACAGCCTTTGTTTGTGTTTGTCTACACCTGTCCTGCTGGCTATGACTGTTATTGGGTATGTGACCGTCCCCCCCCCCAACTGGCATGTGTGAGTCACTTACTTTGTGGGTGTCCCAGTACTGAGGGTGGTGCTGCAGGGCTGCCTATGTCAGATGCACATAGTACACTCCCTACACATGGTTAGGCACAGGTAGTGTAATGTTTGGCATCCCTTTTACTGTATGTGAGAGTCAGAGAGAGGTGTTATTCCCTGGGTCCATCCCGGTTTGTGAATGTGCTATGCATTGCATCTTTGCCAAGGCCAGGGCATACTGGGCATGTCTCCTTCTGCCTACTGGGGCATGCTCAGGTTGTTCTTCCTCTGAGTCACTCTGTGCCTGTGCAGGCCTTGGCAATGGTGGGGGGCTGTGTGGCCCTGCCCCGTGCTGTTCCTGCTGCAGCTGTTTCCGCAGGATCATATTGAGTAGCATGGCACATACAAGGACAATTTGGGTACATGAAACTGGTGAGTACTGCAAGGCTCCACCAGATGTGTCCAGGCACCGGAACAGTGACTTAAGCATCCCAAACACATGCTCTATTATGATTCTTGTTTGTGCGTGTGCCTCATTATTGACTTCTTGTTCGGGTGTATGTGCATTTCTGATGGGTGTCATCAGCCATGGCTCCAGTATCCCCCACCAGGTGACCATGTGGGAAGTCCCCATTGGCAAATCTCTGGTATAGCTGCGTCAGATGCTAGATGTGGGAATCGTGATAGCTTCCAGGGCAGCCAGCACACACGTTCATTATTATGCCCTGGGCATCACACATGACATGGCAGTTGATGGAGGGGAAGCCCTTGTGGTTGATGTAGACCCTACCCCGCTCGCCGGGTGGTGCTTTGACGCTTATGTGCGTGCAGTCTATTGCACCCACTACCACAGGGTATTCTTCTATTTGGTGGAAGAGACGCATATTGTTGGCCAACGCCTCACAGGTGTTGGGGAAATATACGTGCTTGCTGACATGGTATCCAGGAAAGTACCGTTGTGTACACTTACCATAAATGTAGATGTTCGAGTGTATTCACTGTTACAGTCATTACATTTGGGTTACCTGCTTGCAGGTAGCCCTCAGTCGGCCTGAAGTCTTGGGTCCTGCATCGGTTGCTGTCTCATCTTCCATGACGTCAGGTAATCAGGGGTATAAAGCATGCAGCCGATGCCATTACATCAGTTTTTCTTGACCCAGATGTCAGGTGCCTCCATAATGGGAAGCAACTAAACATAAAGTTACACCTCCAACAAAAAAGCAAATACACCAGAAAGCTTAAGTATAGTAAACAACAAGAGAGGTATATAGCCAATAGAAGTCAGGGGGCTGGAGGAAGGGTAACCAGGACTGCAACAGTGAATACACTCGAACATCTATATTTATGGTAAGTGTACACAATTGTACTATGTTCTTCGTGTCTCACTTTTGCAGTCATTACATTTGGGTAGATTCTCAAAGCTAAGGAAGGGAGGAGGCAGTTACTGAGCATTAGGACTAGCTATTAGGCCCTGCAAGACTGCAGTGGCAAAACCAGCTCTGGATTTAGAAAAAATTGGCAAGTGGTAATGCTTGGTGAACGTATGTACATAATTCCAGGTAGCAGCTTCTAGGATGTCCCTGGTAGGAACACCTCTGAGAAAGGTTGTAGAAGTAGATGCAGCCCTGGTGGAACGGGGTCTTATCCCCAGTGGGGTAGGTTTTCCATAGTGCCTATGGCAGAAAAGAATGTAATGGCCTATCCACTTAGAGATGATTTGCTTTGAAATGGCCTTCCCCTCTGCCCCTGCAGCAAAGGCAACTATAACAGCTGTTCAGATTTCCTGAGAGGCTTGGTTCTGTCCAAGTAAAACCTAAGTTGTCTGTGCACGTCCAAGGAGTGCAGTATTCATTCCCCTTTCTTCTGTGAATTAGAAAAGAAGGTTGGCAAATGAATGGACTGATTAAGGGCCACACTGGATACCACCTTGGGCATAAAGGAAGTATTGGTCCTGAGGGACACCCTGTCCACATAAAAGATGATGAAAGGCTCCACTGCCATGAGGGCCTGTAATTCAGACACCCTTCTTGCTGAAATGATGGCTAGAAGGAAGGCTGTTTTCCAAGAAAGGAATTTCAACTCCGCATTTGCAGCTGGCTCAAAAGGAGGTAGAGTGAGCTTTTCCAATACAAAGTTAAGGTCCCAGGCAGGAGTAGGAGCTCTCCTGGGTGGTCTTAAATTTTTGGTCCCCAGAGAAATTGTTTCAGTAGAGGGTGAGAGAAGAGTGTTGGCTCAGTATTATAATGTGCTGAAATGGCTGAGGCATGAATTTTAATGGAAAAGAAGGAAAGGCCCTTGTGAAGCATCTCTGTTAAGTATTGCAAAATATGCGGTAAACTGGACACTGTTGTGCCCATCCCCCGAGTCTGGCTCCAGGAACAGAATCTTTTCCACTTTTCAGCATAGGATTTTCAAGTACTAGGCCTCCTTGCCTCCAGGATGACATCCAGCACTTGTTTGCTGAGGGATGGTATAGGAGAACTCTGGTATTTAGCCAGGCTGCCAGGTTCAGGGTTTGAAGCTGGGGGTAGAGAATTTAGCCCTCCTACTGGGAGAGTAGGGAAGGAGTCTGAGGCAGGTGCCATGGTTCCACTAGTGACATGCTGCTCAAGAGGGTGTACCAGTGTTGGTGTGGCCAGTCTGGTGCAATGAATATTGTCCTTGGTTTGCCCTGTTTGATCTTTAGTAAAACTTTCCAGAGGGAGAGGCAGAGGGGGAAAGGCATAAACTGACAGGCTTTCCCAGGTAAAAGACAGGGCATCCACTTTCCAAGCTTGTCTTTGGGGAGTTCTTGCACAGAATTTGCCCAATTGGTAGTTCTGACGGGAGGCAAACAGGTCTATCTCTGAGCTCCCCATTTGTTTCTCAGAATGCTGAATATCTGCGGCTCCAGCTTTCACTCGTGTGGGTCCAAGAGATTTCTGCTTACGCCGTCTGCCAGTGTATTTAGCTTGCCTGGCAGGAATTGAGCTTGTAGGTGCACTTGGTAGCTCAAGACTGTGTTCCACAGAGCCATGGCTAGTCTTCAGAGGGGGTATGAGCGAGTTCCCCCTGCTTGTTTATGTACCACATAGCTGTGGTGTTGTCCGTCGTTACCAATAATTGCCCTGGAAGAATGTGGTCCTTGAAGGCTGTCAGAGCATTCTGTACAGCTAACATTTCTTTTTGACTTGATATGCAGGTGCATCTGACTTGGGTTCCATTTGCCCTGAATGCACTGCCCTGCCAAGTGAGCCCCCCCCCCCCATGCATAGTCTGATGCGTCTGTTGTTAGGGTTCAGGTGGCAGGGGGTAGAGTAAATGGCAGTCCCTTGTTTTGGTGGCAGACCTCTGCCCACCAAAGGAACTCTATCTTTAGACAAGGTATGATAGGAATCATTGATTCTAGATCCTGAGAATGTTGACACCATACGCATTTTAGATGCCACTGTAGTTACCTCATATGCAGTCTTGCATATGGAATTAGTAGAATGCAAGAGGCCATGAACCCCAGGGCTTGCAGCATTTTCCTTGCAGATAGCTGGGTCTTTGTGGCCAGTAGTTTGAAGTACGCCGGCAAATGGACTTGTTTCTCTGGCGTGAGGTAGGCCATCTGGGACGATGTATTCAAGCTTGCTCCCAGGAATATAATTTGTTGGCAGGGTACAAGATGTGATTTCTTTTCATTTAAGGTGTACCCCAAAGAAGTCAGCAATTTCTTTACAAATGCCAGATGATTTAATAGCATGCCCTGGCTTTCTGCCTGAATTAGACAATCGTCCAGGTATAAGTATATCTGAATATTTCTTTGCCTGCAAAATGCAATGACTGGAGCTAGGCACTTTGTGAATACCCTGGGGGTGCAGTAGATAAGCCAAAGGACAGTGCAGGGAACTGATAGTGCATGTAATCTGCTCTGAAGTGTAGGTAACTTCTGCAAGATTCCATTATTGGGATGTACAGGTAGGCTTCCGTTAAATCCAGTGTTGCCAACCAGGCATTTTTGCCTAGCATGGGAAGCAGCGGATGAGTTAGCATCTTGAATTTTGGGATTACCAAAAATGTGTTTAGGATAGACGGGTCCAGGACAGGACGCCAGGAATTGTCTTTTCTGGGTACCAGGAAAAGTCTTGAATAGAAACCTTGCCCCCATTCTTCTTCTGGGACAGGTTGAATAGCCCTGATGCTTAAAAGAGAGAGAACTTGATTTTGAGCCTCTGCCCACTGATTTGGGGGTGGTAAGGAGTGGAATTGGAATGTGTATCCTTGGGAAACTATATTTAGAACCCATTTGTCCCGGGTAATAAGTTCCCAAATTTCTGCATGCAGGGGAATCTTTCCCCCTAAAGGAACAGTCAGTTGAGCAGGGCTTTGAAGGTTTAAAGTTAAGTCACTGAGACAGTTTACCATAGAGGGGAGTCTTACTACTCCCTGCTTTGGAAGTGGGAGCCCCCCACTGCTTAGGCCTGTGAGTACATTGGGACTGAAGCCTGGGTGTTCTGCTGGTTCTGTGTTTGGACTGAGAAGGCCTGGAAGAGGCAGGAAAGGACCAATTCTTAGAGGGTCAATGCCTACTAAATCTGGGAGGCTGTACTTGCAGGAAATCTTTAACAGTTTGCATAGATTTAGCTTTTTCCTCCATCTTTTTAAGTACTTCTTCTGCTTTGTTGCCAAACAGGCGGTCTTGGTTTAAAGGGAGCATCCGTAATTTAGCTTTAATTTAGCTTTAACATGATCTGGCAAAGTTTGCTCCTTAAGCCAAGCATGCCTTTATAAGTATAGACCCAGTGACAGCAGCCCTGCAAGATGCCTGTAAGGAATCAAAACCACATTGAAAAGTATGTTTACCAACTTGTTCAGCAGAATGCATTAAATCCTGTAATTATTTTCAGCACAGTCAGGAATCAACATAATTTTCTGTTTAAGTAATCCAATAACATGCTGCTGATACTTTAACATATGAAACTGGCAGTCTAAGGTCCTAATGGCCAAAGTAGCAGAAGTGAATACCCTTCTTACCCCACCTGTCCAGAGCCCTGGAATCTTTATCAGAGGGGGTAGGGGTTTTGGCAGTAGTAGCCTTAATGCCTCTGGGTCCCTGTGAAATGGTCTCTGGATCCGCAGTAGGATTCTTAAAGAGGAACTTGAGAGAGTCAGGTACTCTGTAATACCGGTCAGATTTCCTGGGAGCCGGAGGTAAAGTGTCTGGGGCCAGGCTAGATTTCATGAAAGCATTATCTACAATGTCCAGTACAGGAGGTATAGCTAAAAGCCTGTGTTGAGGTAGAAGTAAGAATTCCCTAAGCCTCTTTTTAGAGTCAGAGTAATCCTGGCTTTCCCAGTGGAAATGCTCCCTATGGGAATGCAAAGTTTCACCAAAAGAGAAATCTTCTGGAGGGGAAGCAGAGGGAATGGAGTCCTCTGCATCAGAATCCTCATAGGTAGATAAGAGCAAATCCTGGTCATCAGAAGAAACAGAAATTTCAGAATCCTGATCTGAAGAATCAGAATGAAAATCAGTTCTAGGACTCTTAAGAGGGAGAAGGGTGGCCCTCCCCTGATTAGAGTAATAAGGTCTTCAGCCATTCTTATCATTTGTTTTTTTAGGCATAGGGGCCTGACCATGAGGTCTGGGCGTCAGTTTTCTAGGCGTGGATCGAGTTTTAGACCTTGAAGAAGAAGATGGCGTCAGTTTGCTATGCAAGTCAGTAGGCCTGAATACACCCTCAGAAGCCGGTGCCTGCACAACGGCTCCGGACCCATCCAAGGTAGAGACATCAGCAGGTTCCATAGTCGAAGAAGCATCTCGTGGCATACCGGACTCTGAATGGGTCTCAGTAGAGGCCTGCGAATCTGAAGTAGCAGGTATCAGGAGCTGCAAAAGCACTTCACTGAGTACTGGCAAACTGGCGACTAGCTTAATCGTTAGCAGCTTTGGACCTATGCGGTCTGTCTCTGTCTTTTTATTTACGTTTTTTTGGAATGTCGGTAGTTGGATGGCTTACCAAAGCCATTTCTGGATAATTGAACCGAGTACCAAAATAGTTAGAAGTGAAAATGAACCGACGACAAATAGTAAGAGGATTGAATAAGGCACAAAACTGACAGCGAGGGACGTCATGGTCTGGGCCTACGCAAGGAATGCAGTACGAATGAAAATCTTTATGAGGTATTTGCTTTCCGCAAGAAATACAACTGCTAACTTTTACTTACATTGGTTTAGAACAAGAAAAAGGATTCCCAATGGGGTACTTAGCTTTTTCGAAGACTTCGTATCTGAAACTCGAAAACAAAAATTTCATTAGTCAGCTGACCGGCACTTGCGAACTGCTTCTGCTTTGGGCACCGCACGGCAAGAAAGACTGATGTAATGGCGTCGGCTGCATGCTTTATACCCCTGACTACCTGACATCATGGAAGATGAGACAGCAACCGATGCAGGACTCAAGATTTTCATAATCAGGCCGAATGAGGGCTACCTGCAAGCAGATAACCCAAATGTAATGATTGCAACAGTGAAACACGAAGAACATCTGGTAGAGTACCCTGGATGCTGATGCCTGTGAAATCCCCATCATATCCCCAGTTGGCCTTTGGAAGGTACCTGTAGCTAGTATTCTTAGGCTTATACATACCTTGGTATCCACTGGTATAGGTTCCCCTCTGTTAGTTGTGTGTGCCAGGCGTGGCCAGCACAGCTCAACAATTTGCTGTAGGAGGTCCCTGTCCACCCTATAGTACTCCACTATCTCCAGCTCATGTAGCCTTTGGTAGGTTACCCTGGGTCTGTACACTCTTCTCTGTCTCCTCACTGTGGGTTGCTCGGCAGCAATCACATCCTCACCACTCTCAGCCTCTTCCACAAGTTGTAAGATAGCTATTGCAGCCCCTAACATTTTGCTGTTGTGAGTGTTAAAAGTTCCTTGCTTGTTTACACTGGTGGTGTAGAGTGTGGGAAAAACCAGATGGGTAGGTGTTTGCATAGTTTATAGTAGTGTTCTGGGCTGGGCTGGTCTGCTGCCTGTGTAATTGGCTGGTTCTGATACATTTCACCTGGCAGCTAAGCTAGTACTCTTTGATTACCTTCCTACTGCTATTTTCCCTTCCCATTGCCTTCCTGTTTAAGCCCGGGGGCACACTGTGCAGAGTGCTGAAATGTGCACATTGCTGCTATTTCCTGTTTAACTTCTGTTTTCGTCCTGTAAAACCCAGTGCATGGCGCGGACACCCGCTTAAGCTTTGTAAAGAGTGCTAGGCAGGTTTAGACATACCCCCTAGCTTAGCTGTGCTCAGCTAGGAGCAGACCCGAGCCACAGGGTTCCAATCCGTTTACGGTATATGCCTGATACACACCCCCATGATGTCACCTACCTCCTAGGCTTGCACCAAGCTATACCTACTCTTACACTGTTGGGACCTGATTCACATGCTGGGGAAAACTGGGATTCACTGTCCTTCCCCTCATTTGCATAGGACTGTCTGCTAATGCAGAGTTACATGTTTCACACTGAGCCTCCCCCCTTAGCAACCACTACTCAATGGCCAGGTTGTCTTCTGCCTGCCATTGACTTGCATGGCAAAATACTGACTTTAGTTAGAATGCTTATTTTAGGTTTATTTTCTTATTTTCCCCCGACCCCATTTGCCCGCCGCTGCCCTATGCTTAAACAGCAGAGATTGGCTAAAAAAAAAAATCAAAGTTGATTTTTTTATTTTTTGTATTGTTTGCAATGCCACTGGCCTTATACTTGGTCATTGGCATGTTTACTACATGATATGCAGCCTTTATTTGGAGCAGTCATAGCTCCGTTTTGAATTTTGCAGAAATGTTCTCTGTTACCGAGTACATTTCTGCTGACTGCACTAGTCCTGCACGGATGGTTGCAAGCTTCCTGGATCGCAATATCACCTCATTTGCATGGATTTCTCCTGCAAATGGGGTAATTTGCATACAAGGGCTTCGTCCGTGCAGGATTAGTGCAGGAGCTCTTGTGCACGCCCCTGTAGGCTGTTCCTGGATCGCACGGCAGACATATTGCCTGCTCGAGCTCCTGCACGCTGTGCAGGGTATAGTGAATCAGGGGGATATTTATGGGTCAAAGTCTACATAATATCAAGTAAGCTTCTGCTCCCTGCCTTGTATTATATGTATGCATATTTCATACAAATAACTGATTTACAGTCTGCCAGGTAGTCCAAACTGTGATGCTAAGTGGACACTTTCCAAAACAAAGTGATTTAAATATATATGTTTCAAATTGGAGCAAGATGAATGAATTATGATCAAATTGAGATGATGGCAATGAAACCACAATTTTGAGCATGGGTGAATGTTCACTACAAGTGTTCTTTTTCTCCTACCATGAAATGTGGCAACCCCAGAGTTAGCTATAATAAGTAGCAGGAGTTGTATGGAATTTTGATGTTTTGAAAAACATTCGTAAATGACATTAAACCACATTTTTGTTTTGTTTTCTTTTACCCATTGCTGAGAAAAACAAACTCCCAATATACTGTTGAAAATGGAAAAAAAAAATCTACAGATGACTTAAAAAGTGAAACTGAAAAATCTGTTTTATGCCCTTCCTTAGATCACTGTTGCAGTATTCCAGTACTAAAGGGTGATTCCCAAAGCTTAACAGTTGTGTAGGGTGGAAATATCTGAGTAGGGGAGCTGTCTACCAAACTCATGAGGATGGATCTGGCAAAGAAGTCCTTGATCTGGGAAAGGTGTCCACTCTGCAGTATATCTTGTGAAGGTATGAACCGAAGACCAGGTGGTTGCTTTTAGAACACACCTCGAGTCAATGCCTTTCAAGAAGGCCTCAGAGGAGGATACTGCTCTGGTGTAATAGGCTTTCAGGTAAAAGGTAAAGATGTTCTATGGAAACAATAACAAAAGGCAATGAATTCTGAGATACGACTGGAGACTGTTTGAAGATGAGACTGCCCAACTTGCAACTGGAAGGAGCCGTTCTGCTTTTCTGATGTATTTGGTCTTATCAATGTAGAATTTATCACTTGGGCATGAAGGAAATGAGGATTAGCCCTTAATGAAACCCTAGCTTTATGGATAAAGAAGGGGGAATGTCCACAGCGGCTTGAAATTCAGAAATCTTTCTGGCAGAAGTAATGAGACTGTCTTCTATGTACAAATTTTTAAGGATGCAGACGCCATCAGTTCAAAAGGTGGTAATGTAAGTTTTTCCAAAACAATCCAGGCCATCTCTTTTTTGGAGAAGGTTCCCCTGCACCCTAGTAGCAGGAGTGTGCATCTGGAGCTTGTCTGACTGAAGACTGCTGGAACAGGGCTCAGTTTTGAGCTTTTTTATTCGTTAATTGGTTAATTTGTTTAAATCAGTTTGCTCGTTTGTTACTGTTATATTAATTAAAAAAAAAGTTCTAGCTTGTTTTCCTGCCTTTCCTGTTACTAGAGTAGTCCAGATACAGATTTGCTGTATTCAGGACTGTATTATACTTTCTGAGTTCTCCAGACCTTTATGTGTTAAGAGGGAAGCCTCTTAGTTTATCAGTGGGAGTGTTAAGCACTAGGTAGCCTATCTACCACAAGAGGAGTGGTTTCTAGCTCCCTTTCAACATTCTGATTTAAAAGCCCATGTTTGCACGGGTTTGCGCACAGTGCAGCACCAAATAAGCTAGGGTAAACTATTACTGGTGCCAGAAAGCTTCCTCTTCAATTTTTCCCTTAGATCTTGCTAGTTCTCTTCTTTCTTGCATTTCACTACCTTATTCTTCTAGCACTTCATCTGGTTTCATGTAGCAATTATTGTAGCACACATAAGTGCTAACACCACTAAACGTCCTATAAGGAAAAGTACAGTTGTGTACCTACCATAAATGTAGATGTTCGAATGTATTCACTGTTGCAGTCATTACACTTGGGTTATCCTGCTGGCAGGCTACCCGCAGTCGGCCCGAATTCCAAAGTCTAGGTCCGGCGTCGGTTGCTGTCGCTTCTTCCCTGACGTCAGTGCGCCAGGGGTATAAAAGATGCAGCCAACGCCATTTTCTTCAGTTTTTCTTGCCCCAGATGTCAGGATCCCCCATATTGGAAGGCTAAAAATTATGCCAATAAGTATGCATGCACAACAATAAACATTTCCTTCATCTACAAGCAAATACACCACATAGGTTGTATAGGTAGAGAAGTACAGATAAGTTCCAGCAAAGAAAAAGGGGGATGGAGGGAGGGTAACCTGGACTGCAACAGTGAATACACTCAAACATCTACATTTATGGCAGGTACACAACTGTACTATGTTCATCGTGTTTCACTGTTGCAGTCATTACACTTGGGTTGAATCCCAAAGCTGAGGTTGGGTGGCAGGGTCTAAATAGGATTAGGAGAGGCTATAAGGCCCTGCAGAACTGCAGTTGCGAAGCCTGCTCTGGATTTAGAGTAGAGAGGTAAGTGGTAGTGCTTGGTAAAAGTGTGCACTGAACTCCAAGTTGCAGCCTCTAAAATGTCTTTAGTTGGTACTCCTCTGAGGAAGGCTGCTGCTCTGGCTGAATGTGGCCTAATGCCTTTAGGCACGGATTTGCCATGTTGTGAATAGCAGAAACGAATGCAGTGGCCTATCCATTTTGAAATAGTCTGCTTTGAGATAGCCTTTCCTTGTAATCCTGCAGCATATGCTACTAAGAGTTGCTCAGTCTTTCTGAAAGCTTTAGTTCTGTCCAAGTAGAAGCGTAGCTGTCTGTGTATGTCCAAAGAATGCAGGAGTCTCTCACCCTTATCCTGTGGGTTTGGATAAAAGGTGGGCAAATGAATTGTTTGGTTAAGGGCCACAATGGACACTACACCTTAGGTATAAAAGTCGGGTTTGTCCTCAGAGAAACCCTGTCTGAATGAAAAATGATAAAAGGTTCCACAGCCATGACTGCCTGTAGCTCTGAGACTCATCTTGCAGAGGTTATTGCTAGGAGCAGAGCTGTTTTCCACGATAAGAACTTTAATTCAGCTGTGTTGGCTGGCTCAAAAGGTGGCAGTGTTAGTTTTTCCAAGACATAATTGAGGTCCCATGCAGGTATTGGTGCTCTCCTTGGGGGGGGTCTTATGTTTTTGGCCCCTCTGAGGTACTGTCTTAGCAAAGGATGTGAAAAAATAGGTGGTTCCGTATTGTAATGAGCTAAAATGGCAGAGGCATGGATTTTAATTGATGAAAAAGATAGGCCTTTGTCCAGCATCTCAGTTAGGTATTGTAAAATCTGAGGAATATTTGGTACAATTGTGTCAATTCCTTGTGCCTGGTTCCAGGCACAGAATCTCTTCCATTTTTCTGCTTAAGATTTTCTGGTACTGGGCCTCCTGGCCTCCAAAATAGCATCCATCACTGCTTTCGAGAGAGATGTGTTATGAATGGCTACATTATCCGCCATGCTGCCAGATTTAGGGTCCTGAGTTGGCTGTGCCAGATCTGATTGTTTCGTTGAGTCAGTAAGTGAAGAATCAGAGGTAATGTCCAGGCTGGGCATTGAGACAAGCTCTTTAGGATTGGATACCAGTGCTGGCGGGGCCAGTCTGGGGCAATCAGAATCATTTTTGGCTTCTCTTGTCTGACCTTTAGGAGTACCTTGGGGAGGAGAGGCAGAGGAGGAAAGGCATATATTGTTAGGGTTTTCCAGCTGAAGGAAAGAGCATCCACTTTCCATGCTTGCTTGTATTAAGTCCTTGTGCAGAATCTCTGTAGTTGGCAGTTGTGAGGGAAGGCAAATAGATCTATGTCCGGGCATCCCCATTTCTTTGTTATCATGCTGAAGACTTGTGGATCCAGTTGCCACTCGTGGGGATCTGTGAGGTTTCTGCTTAGTTAGTCTGCCACAGTATTTTTCTTTCCTGGCAGGAATTGTGCTTGTAGGTGTACCTGATAAGTCAATGTTGTGTCCCACAAAGTCATAGCTTGTCTGCAGAGGGGGTAGGAATGTCTGCCTCCCTGCTTGTTTATGTACCACATGACTGTAGTATTGTCCGTCTTTATCAGTAGTTGTCCTGGATGAAGTAGATCCTTGAAAGCTGTCAGGGCATTCTGAACAGCCAGCACCTCTTTTTGATTGATATGAAGATGCATTTGGCTTGTGGACCATGTGCCCTGAATACATTTTCCTGTCATGTGGGCCCCCCAGGCATAGTCTGATGCATCTGTTGCTATTGACTGCCTGGCTGTAGGTAGGATGAATGGCTGTCCCTTGTTGTGGTGACAGGCCTGTGCCTGCCATCGAAATTCCTGTTGCAGGCAAGGAATGAGGGTAATTAATGTTTCCAGGCTGTGGCAATGTTGAGTCCAAACACTTTTTAGATACCATTGTAGTTTCCTCATATGCAGTCTGGCATATGGAATTAGCAGAATGCAGGATGCCATGAAGCCCAAAGCCTGCAGACTTTTTCTTGCAGATAACTGGGTCTTTGTTGCCAACATTTTGAAATAGGAAGTCAGTTGCCTTTGTTTGTCTGGCGTGAGATAAGCCATCTGGGCAATTGTATTTAAGCTTGCGCCCAAGAATAATATCTCTTGTGAGGGTACTAGTTTGGATTTCTTTTCGTTTACTGTGCACCCTAGGCAAATTAGCAATCTTTTTACAAACGCCAGATGTTTCAGTAAAATGTCCTTGTTCTCTGCTTGAATAAGGCAGTCGTCCAAGTAGGGATATATTTGAATTCCTCTTTGTCTGCAAAAAGCAATTACTGGTGCCAGGCATTTTGTGAAGACCCTGGGCGCAGTAGATAAGCCAAAGGGCAGCGCAGAGAATTGGTTGTGTATTGAGCCAGCTATCAATCTGAGGTATCTTCTGCAAGATTGTCTGATTGGAACATGCAGGTATGCCTCTTTCAGGTCCAAAGTTACAAGCCAAGCCTTATTGCCCAGCATGGGCAGAAGCTGCTGCAGAGTTAACATTTTGAATTCTGGAGCTTCTAGAAAAAGTGTTTAGAATAGACAGGTCCAGTATTGGTCTCCAGGCTTTGTCCTTTCTGAGTACCAAGAAAAGTTGTGAGTAAAATCCTTGTCCCTGCTCCTGATGTGGTACTTGTTGAATGGCCCCCATGTCCATGAGGGATGAAACTTGTTTTTGTGCCTCTGCCCACTGATTGTGTGGCAGGTCTGGCATGCCTCTTGCCTTTGGCAGGGTGTGAAAGTGGAACCTGTAGCGCTGAGACACTATATTCAAGACCCATTTGTCCTAGGTAATCATGTGCCAGTTTTGTTGAAAAAGTGCTAGTTTCCACCTAAGGGAGCTTCCAAAAGGTAAGTGCTTGGTACTGGTAGAGGAAAGTCATTGTGACTGTTTCCTGTAAGGTTGAGATTTGTCTTCTCTGCTTTTGGAGGTAGAAGCACCCCATTGTTTAGGCCTGTATGAGCCTTGGGGCTGGGATCTGCCTCTAGGGCATCTGCATCTGCCTCTTTGTGGCCTGTTTGATACTGGAAAGGACCAATTTTTTGAAGACCAGTTCCTGCTAAATCTGGGTGACTGTACCTGTAAGAAATATTTGCATAGATTTCGCTTTATCCTCCATTTTCTTTAACACCTCTTCTGCCTTAACACCAAAGTATCACGCTGTAAAGAAGCATCTAGTAATTTTGCTTTAACATGATCAGGCAGATTCTGTTCCTTTAACCAAGCATGCCTCTTAATCACAGAGACCGTTACAGCAGCCCTACAAGAGGCCTCCAAAGAATCAAAACCACATTGCAAAGTATGCTTTCCCACTTGTTCAGCTGCATGCAATAAATCCTGCATTTCCTTGTTTTCTGTACATTCAGAATTAGTCAACATTTTCTGTTTTAATAGTGACATTAGGTACTGCTGATATTTAAGCATATGAAATTGACAATTTAAGATCCTTACGGCCAAAGTAGCAGAAGTGTAAACTTTTTTCCCCCATCTGTCCAGTGCCCTTGAATCTCTATCAGAGGGGACAGGGTTTTTTGCAGTGGAAGCCTTGACATCCTTAGGACCCTGAGATATGGTTTCTGGGTCAGCTGCAGGGTTTTTATATAAAAAATTTATGGGAATCTGGGACCCTGTAGTATCTGTCTGGCTTAACTGGTGCAGGGGGTATGGAGTCTGGAGACAGGCCAGACCCTGAAAAAACATCATCCACAATGTCCAGAACAGCGGGGGAATAGCCAGGGGCCTGTGCTGGGGAAGTAAAAGAAAATCTCTGAGCCTTTTCTTAGATTCTGAGTAATCCTGGCTCTCCCAATGAAAGCGCTCCCTCATGGTATGCAGGGTTTCCCCAAATGAGTAATCTTCAGGAGGAGAAGCTGAAGAAATAGATTCTTCAGCATCAGAATCCTCATACGGAGGAAGAGAGTACTCTACATCAGAGGAGGAATCAGAGGAGATGGAAACCTGATCTGGGGATTCATATTCAGTCTCATGCCTAGGCCTCTTATCAGGAGGGAGATGGGAACCCCTGATCAAAGTAATAAGGTCTTCGGCCATTTTGAGCATTTGATTTTTAGGCATGGATGTCTGTCCTGGAGAATGCTATACTTGTTACTTTGTCTTTAGAGCTGCTTTAGTCTTTGGCTTTGAAGCTGAAGATGGCTTTACATATAACTGTGTTGGTCTGAAAACACCCTCAGAAGCAGATGCCTGCACAGCGGCTCCGGACCCATCTGAGGGGATTGTTTCCGAGGATCCAATACCTTGAGTTTCCAGAGGCCCAGTTGGCTCCACGTGGGAGTCGGAAGTGGCCTGCGGCTCTGAGGTAGCGGGTGTCAGGGGCTGCAAAAGCACCTCACTGAGAACCGGCGAACCGACAACTAGCTTAGCGGAAGCCTCATCGTTGGTTTTGGACCTCGGATGCCTGTCCTTGTCTTTATCCTTGCGTTTTTTAGAAACTCCAGTCGTCAGTTGTTCCGACGGCATAGTATAATTAAATCTTCGGCTGAAGTAATGAAAGGCAAAAATCATACCGACGCTTCATAGTGTGTTGGTTAAATCTAGCACAAAACCGACAACAAGCAATGTCGTGGTCGGGGCCTAGGCAAGGAATACAGTAAGAGTGAAAATCCTTATGAGGTATTTGCTTCCCACAAGAAATACAATTATTAACTTTTTCTGACATCGGTCTGGAGCAAGAAAAAAGTTTCCCCAATGGGGTACTTAGCTTTATTGAAGACTTCGGATCTGAAATTAGATTCTGAAAATCTCATGAGTCGGCCGACCGGCACTTGCGAACTGCTTTTGCTTCGGGTACCATGTGGCAAGAAAGACTGAAGAAAATGGCGTCAGCTGCATATTTTATACCCCTGACGCACTGACGTCAGGGAAGAGGCGACAGCAACCGACGCCAGACCTAGACTTTGGAATTCGGGCCGACTGCGGGTAGCCTGCCAGCAGGATAACCCAAGTGTAATGACTGCAACAGTGAAACACGATGAACATCAGCTCCAGTACTTATTGATGACCATCCCTCCTGGCATGTCTAAATGTCAGTTCCCTGTGCTTTCTCCTATAAACCTGGTGAACTTGGGCATTCTGAGGCAGTGCAGCAACTGCCTCAGGTACACAGACAGCCCTCTCCTCTCACCTCCCAACACTCAGACTTGTGAGAGATGCACTTATATATCCAAACTGGAAGACATGCACTCTCCAGCCAAGACTGGTATAGCTGGTCAAGAGGAGAAGGTCAACACCTGCACCACACCACATGGAACACACAGCCCTCCAGAACACCCATCATCACAGCTCTCACATAAAAACACAAACCACACACCCACCTTCTCGGAGGCTCTCAATAGAAATCTACCCAAACAGCAGAGACTTCCAAATCAGAAATGCACTCTACCACCATGACACAGCACAAATCACAAGATACATAGCTCACCTACACGGTGTGCCGCTCAACCTAAGCCCCTGAGGCAAAACAGCTTGCCCAAAACATAACTCATAGGTGACTCGAAAGTGAGGCACACTGATGTCCCACTCACTAGGTTGAATAAGGAGTAGGTAAGAGTCAGCTATCGGTCAGGTGCCAGGATCCGACACACAACACAAGCATTCAGGTCACTCCACAACAAGTACAAGTATGACTCTGTCATTGGCCATGTAGGTGTGAATGACCTGAGAAGTACCTCCCTGGACTACATGAAAAGAGACATGGAGGAGCTCTCGGATTATGTGTCCCAGGCAGGTATGACCCTAGACCTGAGCAGCATCCTACCATTACCCAGAATGATACCCACAGTTGTTGTTGTTGTTGTCTTTTGGCTTTTCCCGGTTAGGGGTCGCCACAGCAGAACTCCGGTCCGCTAATGATTGGCAGTAGATTTTCACGAACGCCGAGGTGCCAGCTCGACGTTCAACCTTCAATGAAAGCATGCCCATTTACGCATGCCTTTCGAATGCCCACCCAGTACAAGCAGAAAATGATTGATTTCAACAACTGGCTAAGTTTCTGGTGTCATTCTAAGGGGATCCAGTATCTATCTGCTTGGGATTGCATGACTGACAGACCTCAATGCTTTCCCAGATATAGCCTGCATCTTTCACCCCTAGGTTTCCAGATACTGGCTAAGGTTTTTGCCACCCCTATAGTGCCTTTTTTAGGAGGTGTTCCAAAGACTAAATTACCACTGTAACAGGTATAAATAAATGAAATCTGAGGGTCATGCTGCTCAATGCTATTAGTCTAATCTCAAGATGCACTCACTCAAAGCACTGTTCAAAATAAAGAACATCGACATTTATGCTGTAACAGAGACGTGGTTTAAAGCAGCAGAAAGCACCTCTACATTACCAGGCTATAACTCATTCCACACCTTTCGGCCCCAGAACGTGGACCGAAGCTCCAAAGGCATTGGCATCTCCATATTCATAAAGGATATGCACACCTCCAGACTAGTAGCCTAGCATAACGCATCAGAGATATTTCAGGTACAATTAACAGTGGGTAAGATGGCGATTCAGGTCGTAGCCTGCTACAGGTCCCCAACCATGTCCCAAGACTCTCATTCCATGTTCCTAAGCACCCTGGAAACTATTAGGGTCCAACCCAACATTCTCATACTGGGTGACTTCAACTACCCATCCATCAACTGGGAAAACTACTCCTGCACCAATACACTTACCCAACTCTTCCAGGAATTCAATAATTCAAAAGTGCTGGACCAGCTCATTCTTAGCCCCACTAGAGGAAGCAACATCCTTGACCTGGTTATTACTAACATGGGCAACCGTTGCTCAACACGAGTAGTCAATTCCTCCCTGGTTAGATCAGACCACAAACTAATTACCATGGAAATCCACATCTCACCCACACCACCAGCAAAGGTAACCACCATGAAAAATTTCTCCAAAGCTGACTGAGCTCCTAAAAACAGAGTTGGCTAACTTCACAGCACTCATGCAAATGGAAAATAGATGCATGACCACCGAATCACACACCAATGCACTGTACAAACACGTACATAAATGCATGGAACTAGCCATACCCAACAGAATCAAGAAGCTCTCCCCCAAAAAAAGAAAGCCAATCTGGTGATCCCCTGCCATTAACAAAGTCTACAACAGAAGGAAGAAACTGTTGCAGAAAAAGGTGAAATCCCAAGACTGGAAAAACTCCCTTATTAGCTTCAAAAAAAAGTTGAGATCCCTCATCAAAACCTCTAAGCTAGCTATAAAGACAGAACTACGGCAGACACTAAAAACAGCCACAAAGCCTTCTACAGTTACATCAAGAATCACCATGGCAATACCCAGATTTGCTCTGAGTTACTGCACAATGATACCTCCTATACTGAACCAAAAGACATTGCCAACATACTGGCCGACAGATTCAGTGCCAACTTTACCCCTCTCACTCCCTAAAGGACCAATCACAACACTGGAAGAACGCCAGGTACCCAGCATTACTGCAGCACAGGTTAAAGCTGCATTGTCCAGGGCCAAGAATACAGCTTCCATGGAACCTGACAATATCCCTGTGTTCTACATGAATTACAAAGTGAAATGGCACCACACCTGTGTGCCCTGTTCAATCACAGCCTCACCTCAGGCTTTGTCCCTAGATAATGGCACATTGCTACAGTCATCCGTCTCCATAAAGGGGGAGCGACTACAAGACCCTGGGAATTATCACCCCATTAATCTGACAAGTCTGATATGTAAGGCTATGGAGTGCATCATCATGGACCTCATTAACAAGGATATAGGGAATCTCCAAACTCTGGATCCCACACAATTTGGTTTTGTGAAGGGTAGATCGTGGCTGCTCAACCTGGTTGACTTCTTTGAGTCAGTCACCAGAGCTGTGGATGAGGGCAAGACAGTTCATACAGCCTACCTCGATCTGGCCAAGGCCTTTGATAGCATTCCCCACTCAGGAATTATTGATGGACTCACCAAACTAGGCATCAACCTCTATATCACTAGGTGGGTTGCAAATTGGCTTACAGACAGAACCCACAGTGTGGACATAGCAGACTCCAAGTCTGACTGATGACCAGTCATGAGTGGAGTCCCACAGGGATCGGTCCTGGGTCCTCTCCTGTTTGGCATCTACTTTTCCGAAGTCCAGGCCAACACTGAGGGACTCTGGCTGACCAAGTTCAGCAACGATTGCAAGCTGGGAGCCATTATTAACTTCCCCAAGTGATGTAGACATCCTACAGAAAGGCCTCACTGAGACCAACGACTGGTGTTGAAACCATGGCCTTAAGCTTAATGCCAAAAAAAGCGTAGTCATTCCCTTTGGGAAAAACTCAGTTCCCACTAGTTACCACATTGATGGTAGCACAATGAAGGCGTTATATGAGATCTAGGGACATAGGTTGACGGCAACCTCTCCTTCGACCACCACATTGCCACTGTGGTCATAAAATCCTTCTATGTGGCACATCTCATTACCAAGGGTTTTGCATCCAGGAAGAAAGAAGTCATCATCTCTCTCTATTCTTCCTTCATTATGCCAATCACAGACTATAAAAAGAAGTTATGTACTCACCATAATGTTCCATGTGAGTTGTTCCATCTCGCCTTCATTCTTCACTGATGGGTTTGGAGCCAATCCTCGGCTCCGATACGGCTGTTTAGCAAAGCTCAATGATTACCAGTAGCTCGAGACCAAGCCCCTTATTCCATGATGCATTGCTGGAATTACCTCAGATCTTGCTGCATGTACCATATCCTAGTAAGAGGACTAATCTCCCCAGACAGGAAGAAACATTGAATAACCAGGATGAAGTCAGTCTCCAGGTCAATAGTCAGCCAGGTGGGGGAAGGAGGGAGGGACATGAGAATGAAGGAGAGATGGAACAACTCACATGGAACGTTATGGTGAGAACATAACTTATTTATGTGAAGTTGTTCAATCTCGCCGTTCATTCTTCACTGATGGGTAGCGTCCCTAGCACCCTAAATCCTGGGTGGCTCACGGGAGTACATTTTTCAGGACCGTAGAACCAAAGGAAGCCATATCCCTGCAGGCCTTGTCCACTTTGTAATGAGTGATAAAAGTGTGAAGCTTAGACCAAGTGGCTGCAGCACAGATATTGTCAAGAGGTAACTTGGCTTGAAAGGCCGAAGTAGTAGAGACTGCTCTGGTTGAATGCGCCTTCACGTTATGCGACAAAGACCTATTAGCAGATGAGTAAGTGTAGGTGATACAATCTGAAAGCCACTTAGAAATGGTTGTTTTAGCTACTGGTCTACCTTTTCTGGCTTCAGAGAATGAAACAAAAAGCTGGTCTGACTTTTTGAAACAAAAAGCTGGTCTGACTTTCTGAAGTCTTTTGTTCTGTCCAGATAATATCTAAGCTGTCTGTGAACATCAAGTTTGTGCAGCATGTATTCTAATTTGTTGGTATGGCTGGGGAAAAAAAACGGGCAACTCAGTAACTTGATTGATGTTTGTCTCAGAAAGTACAGTTTTGTACCTACCATAAATGTAGATGTTCGAGTGTATACCCTGCTGCAGTCATCACACTTGGGTTATCCTGCCGTCAGGCAGTCACGCAGTCAGCCCGAATTCCAAAGTCTTGGTCCGGCGTCAGTTGCTGTCGCTTCTTCCCTGACGTCAGTGCGCCAGGGGTATATAAGAGGCATCCAATGCCATTTTCTTCAGTTTTTCTTGCCCCAGATGTCAGGTGCCCCCAAAAAATAGTCAGTAGATAGTACCAATGATAAAGGTTTACTTCAAACAAAACATCCCTCCAGCTATAAGCAAATATACCAAAAAGGTTGTATCAGATTGTAAGATATTGAAAGATCAGAGGGGAAGGAGGGAGGGTAACCTGGACTGCAGCAGGGTATACACTCGAACATCTACATTTATGGTAGGTACAAAATTGTACTATGTTCACCGTGTTACCCTGCTGCAGTCATCACACTTGGGTTGAATCCCAAAGCTAAGGATGGGAGGTGGAGTCAAACAGGGTTAGAGGGGGCTAGAAGGCCCTGCAAAACTGCAGTGGCGAAGCCAGCTCTAGTCTTAGAGTAAAGTGGTAAGTGATAGTGCTTGGTGAAGGTGTGTACTGAACTCCAAGTTGCAGCTTCCAGAATATCCTTGGCTGGCACCCCCCCGAGGAAGGCTTGTAAATGTAGCTGCTGCCCTGATGGAGTGGGGCCTAATGCTAGCAGGAACTGGTTTTCCATGATGGGTGTAGCAAAAACATATGCAATGTCCTATCCATTTTGAAATGGTCTGTTTTGAGACGGCCTTTCCTTGTCATGCTGTAGCATAGGATACAAAAAGCTGGTCAGATTTACTGAAAACCTTAGTCTTATCCAAGTAGTAACGTAGTTGCCTGTGAATGTCCATGGAATGCAGGAGTCTTTCTCCTTTGTTCTGTGGATTTGGGAAGAAGGTGGGTAAATGGATGGTTTGATTTAGAGCCACACTAGAAACCACCTTTGGCATAAAGGAGGGGTTTGTTCGTAGGGAAACTCTGTCTTGATGAAAAATGAGGAAAGGCTCTACTGCCATTAGTGCCTGAAGCTCTGAGACTCTTCTGGCTGAAGTAACTGCTAGCAGCAGGGCAGTCTTCCATGATATAAACTTTAAATCAGCTGAGAAAGCTAGCTCAAAAGGTGGCAGCGTAAGTTTTTCCAGAACAAAGTTGAGGTCCCAAGTTGGTGTTGGTGCTCTCCTGGGAGGCCTAATGTTTTTGGCCCCTCTGAGGTATTGCCTTAGAAGTGGATGTGAAAATAAGGGAGGATCTGTGTTGTAGTGAGCTGAAATAGCTGAGGCGTGGATTTTAATAGATGAAAAGGAAAGTCCCTTGTGTAATAGCTCAGTTAAATATTGTAGAATCTGAGGCATATCCGGCTCAAGGGTATTTTGGCCTTTAGCTTGGTTCCAGGCGCAAAATCTTTTCCATTTATCTGAGTAGGCTTTCCTGGTGCTGGGCCTCCTGGCCTCCAGAATGACATCCATGACGGCTTGTGAAAGATGAGCTGGCTGGTTGCTTAGAAGATTTGCCATTCAGCCAAATTTAAGGTTTTGAGCTGGCTGTGTAGAATCTGACTGTCTTGCTGTGTGAGCAGATGAGGAATTTGTGGTAAAATCCATGGTGGGCCGTGGGCCATGGTCCTTAGCAGTGGGTACCAGTGCTGGCGTGGCCAGTCCAGGGCAATGAGTATCATTCATGGTCTCTCCATCCTCACTTTCAGCAGAACCTTTGTGAGAAGGGGCAATGGAGGAAAGGCATATACTGTCAGCTTTTTCCAACTGATTGAGAGTGCGTCCACTTTCCAAGCTTGTTGGTGAAAAGTCCTTGTGCAGAATTTTGATAGCGGATAGTTTTGGAGGTTGGCAAACAGGTCTATTGTCTGGGCGCCCCCATTTTTGAGTTATCATTGCAAATACTTGTGGATCCAGTTTCCACTCGTGGGGATCCATGATGTTCCTGCTTAGGTCGTCTGCCAATGTGTTCTTTTTTTCTGGCAGGAATTGAGCTTGTAATTGAATTTGGTAAGCCAGTGCTGTGTTCCACAAGGTCATTGCTTGCCTGCATAGAGGGTAGGAGTGTGTGCCCCCTTGCTTGTTTATGTACCACATCACTGTCGTGTTGTCTGTCCTTACTATCAGTTGTCCTGGGTGTAAGAGGTCCTTGAAGGCTGTCAGAGCATTCTGTACAGCTAACATTTTTTTTTGATTGATGTGCAGATTTCTTTGATCTGCAGTCCATATGCCTTGAACGCACTGTCCTGCCATGTGTGCCCCCCCAGGCATAATCCGATGCATCTGTTGTCATAGCTTGCCTGGCTGGGGGTAAGGTGAAAGGCTGACCCTTGTTGAGGTGACATGCCTGTGACCACCATAGAAACTCCTGTTGAAGGCAGAGAATGAGAGGTAACATTGTTTCCAAGCTGTGGCTGTGCTGAGTCCATACGCTTTTCAGGTACCATTGTAATTTCCTCATATGCATTTTTGCAAATGGTATAAGTAGTATGCAAGATGCCATGAAGCCCAAGGCCTGCAGAATTTTTCTTGCAGGGAGTTGGGTCTTTGTTGCCAGTATTTTGAAGTATTGAGTTAGATGTAGTTGTTTGTCTGGCGTCAGGTAAGCCATCTGGGCCGTTGTATTCAAGCTGGCACCCAGGAATGTCATATTTTGTGAGGGTACTAGTTTTGATTTCTTTTCGTTTACTGTGTACCCTAGGCAACTTAGAAGGTGTTTTACAAAAGCCAGATATTGTAAGAGAATGTCCTTGCTTTTTGCTTGGATGAGGCAGTCGTCCAGATGTGGGTATATTTGAATTCCTCTTTGTCTGCAGTATGCAATTACTGGAGCCAGGCATTTTGTGAAGACCCTGGGTGCAGTAGATAAGCCAAAGGGCAGTGCAAAGAATTGGTAATGGGTTGAACCTGCAATGAAATGGAGGTACCTTCTGCAATTTTGTCTGACAGGGACATGCAGGAATACCTCCTTGAGGTCCAACGTTACTAGCCAAGCTTTCTTGCCCAACATGGGAAGAAGCTGCTGTAGTGTTAGCATCTTGAATTTGGGTACTTGCAAAAAGGTGTTTAGAATTGAAAGGTCCAAAATGGGTCTCCAAGCATTGTCCTTTCTGGGGACTAGAAAAAGCCTTGAGTAAAATCCTTGGCCTTGCTCCTGTGTAGGTACCAGTTGAATGGCTCTCATATCCATGAGAGCTGTAATTTGTTTTTGTGCCTCTGCCCATATTGTGGCAGGTTTGGCATTCCTTTTATCCTTGGCAAGGCGTGGAAATGGAATCTGTATCCTTGTGAGATAATGTCTAGGACCCATTTGTCATTTGTGATGATGCGCCAGTTGTCTGCAAAAAGTGCTAATTTTCCTCCCAAAGGGGCTGCCAAGGGAGCATTGCTTGGCCGTTTGAGGTTTAAGTCATTGTGTTCGTCTTCTAGTAGTTTGGGCCTGTCTTCTCCTCCTTTTGTGTTGCAGTGCCCCATTGGCAAGGTTTGTAAGGTATTTGTGCTTGCCCTCTGCCCCTTGGGCATCTGTATTTACCCCTCTGTGGTCTGTCAGAAGCTGGAAAGGACCAATTTTTTGTTGGCCAATTTCTGCTGAAGCGTGGGGGCTGTACCTGTAAGAAATCTTTGACCGTCTGCATAGATTTTGCCTTATCCTCCATTTTCTTTAAAACATCTTCTGCTTTAACCCCAAATAAGACATCCTGCTGTAAGGGTGCATCTAGTAACTTTGCTTTAACATGACCAGGCAGAGTTTGTTCCTTTAACCAAGCATGCCTACGTATAACAGACCCAGTGACAGCTGCTCTACAGGAAGCTTCCAAGGAGTCAAATCCACATTGTAAAGTATGTTTGCCCACCTGTTCAGCTGCATGTAACAGATCCTGCATTTCCTTGAATTCAGACTGTTGAGGGTGCGTGCTCATCTTTTGTTTTATTTGGGACATTAGGAATTGCTGGTATTTCAGCATGTGAAATTGACAATTTAGTGCTCTCATGGCTAAAGTAGCTGAGGTATAAACCTTTTTCCCCCACCTATCTAGTGCTCTGGAGTCCCTTTCAGAGGGTACTAGATTTTTAGCCATAGAAGCCTTAGCCCCTTTGGGACCCTGGGAGATTGTCTCTGGGTCAGCAACAGGGCTTTTGTACAGGAATTTGTGTGAGTCAGGCACTCTATAATATCTGTCTGGTTTGGCTGGAGCAGGAGGAAGAGAATCTGGATTGAGACTAGATTCTAAGTAAACATCATCCGCAATGTCTAAAACTGGAGGGATGGCAAGTGGTCTGTGCTGGGGAAGTAAAAGAAACTCTCAGAGCCTTTTCTTTGAGTCGGAGTAGTCCTGACTCTCCCAGTGGAAATGGTCCCTCATGGTGTGAAGGGTTTCCCCAAAGGAACAGTCTTCGGGTGGAGAAGCTGAGGGTATGGAATCTTCAGCATCAGAGTCTTCATAAGGGGGAAAGGAGTAATCTTGTTTCCTCAGAGGAGTCTGAGGAAATAGAAACTTGGTCAGAGGAGGCATAATCCTCCTCTTGTCTAGGCCTTTTGTCTGGGGGGGGGGGGGGGGGGCCCTGATCAGAGTAATCAAATCTTCAGCCATCTTAAGCATCTGTTTCTTAGGCATGGGGCCTTGAACTGGAGACTGAAGTACTGTCTTTTTAGGTTTTAGTGGAGTTTTTAGCTTAGCATAAGATTTAATGATGAGAGAAGTCGGCCTGAAGACACCTTCTGAAACCGAAGGTGTTTCTACAGCCATCGCTTCTTCTGCAATGTTGTCGGTAGGGCTAGGCCTGCGTCGACCTAGTACTCTCAGTTTGGGAATCCGAAGCTGTCTTGGCTTCCAATTCTGCGGTCGTCAGGGGCTGCGTAGGCGCCTCACTGAAAACCGGAGAACAGGCGACCGGCCCAGCCGAGGCCTCGGAGTCTGGCCTGGATCTAGGCTGCCTGTCCTTATCTTTGCGTTTTTTATGCACGCCGGTAGTCGGTTGCTCTGACGGCATAGTGTAATTAAATTTTCTACCGAAGTAGTGTCATGCAAAATCAAAGCGTCGCTTTATAGTTCGCTTATTGAACCTAGCACAAAACCGACAACCAGTGACATCGTGGTCTGGGCCTAGACAAGGTATGCAATAAGAATGAAAGTCTTTATGAGGTATTTGCTTCCCAAAAGAAATACAATTGTTAACTTTTTCTGACATCGGACTGAGGCAAGAAAAGGTTCCCCAACGGGGTACTTAGCTTTGAAGACTTCGGACTGAAATTCAATTCGAAAATCTCAGGTGTCGGCCAACCGGCACTTGCGAACTGCTTCTGCTTCGGGCACCGCGCGGCAAGAAAGACTGAAGAAAATGGCATCGGATGCCTCTTATATACCCCTGCGCACTGACGTCAGGGAAGAAGCGACAGCAACCGACGCCGGACCAAGACTTTGGAATTCAGGCCGACTGCGGGACTGCCTGATGGCAGGATAACCCAAGTGTGATGACTGCTGCAGGGTAACACAATGAACATCATACTTTAGGCAAAAAGGAAGGGTGAATCCTAAGGGATACTCTGTCAGGATGAAAAATCATATACGGAGGCTTCATAGATAATGCCTGAAGCCCTAACACACTGCGGGCAGAAGTAATGGCCACTAGAAAAATTGTTTTCCATGACAGAAACTTGAGCTCACAAGATGATGCTGGTTCGAAGGGAGAAAGAATAATACGGGAAAGCATGAAATTCAAGCTCCAGGGAGAATAAGGAGTCTTCACTGGAGGTCTCATATGAAAAGTACCTTTGAGGAAGACCTTGGATAACTGGTGTTGCATAATATTCAGTCCACCAATACCTAGATGGAAATTAGACATAGCTGCTAACTGGACCCCATGGAAACAAATAGTACTATAGCAACATTTGTTCATGACTTGGAATGTTGTTATAAATATCAAGAGTATATTGCTGAATGTTCACACTGTATCATGTTTACAGTCTTATTTTATTTATGAGACGTAAGTTTCCTTGTTCAGAAAATTTTCCATGAACATTTCACATTTTAAGAATAGCAACTCGCGTATGTAAATTTAGATAGGGAAATGTTATACAGTACATTGTAAAGAGCCTTTCTCCCAAACTTCTGTTGGAAATGGACCTTACTGATTTAGAACTTCTCACTTAATAAATGTAAATAATTAAATAACTTTTTGACTTTCTTTAAGAAGCTGCTGCTCAGAATGTGAAGCCCACCAAATGTTAAGCAGTCCTGTCGCTCCTTGCAATCTTGGTCAATTCACTGATGAGGGGTAAGCATATCAGCACAGAGACTACCTGCTGGAAAAAGTTTCACTAAGTTCATCCCAGCTTGTAGCACCATAACCAAGGATACACAGATTAATGACATTTCATGGGTAGCTACGTCTTACAGTTCTCTGGTATGCCCACAGAAAATACTGCTAATTGGCCTTCACAAGATTTTTGTGACAACCCCAGACTCTGCTCCTCAATGGGAATGTAAGAATTGTTCCTCATTTGGAAGCTAGGCATTCTACTCCCAACTAATTCTTCTCGGGTCTGAAGGGTATAGAAGACTTCCATTCAATACTCGTCTTCAGTGAATTCAATGAAAGCATCCAGTATATGAAATTGTAAATTACATCTGTCTTGGGGATATCTGTCCTACTGCAAGACATTGTCTTACAATCTACTTATCAGAGAGGCTATAGAGACTGATCTTTGGAAAGAGACCATGAGTTATGCTTCCACCTCTTCTTAGCTCTAAAGGGGACTGGAAATATCTGCCTCATACTGCATCACTGTAGCAAACTCCACATTCAGTAGGTCAAATTCTGGATGGCAATGCTTTATGGAATCACATGTCTGCTGCTACAGGGCATGTGTATATGATGGATGCCCACTGGCACATCATGCTTCCATTCACACACCTGAGGATGTGGATGCTGCAGTGCATTGTGAGGCATCACAAGCTGCAATGTCACTGTTCAGTCAAAGGTTTTTGTCACATGCTAATTCACCTTATATATGGTTCCTTGCAGTGCTTACTTTTTGTTCCAAGACTGCTTGGCTGTTGGTTCATACTTTCATCAAGCATTACTGTCAAATATTACTGTTTGGAAAGTACAGTTGTAAAAGTAAACTTACCATAACAGTAGATGTTTGAATGATCACTACTGCAGTAGCCTTAGCTATATGGATTTTATCCTGCCAAGGTTATAACAGCCAGCTTCCAAAGCTTCAAGGTAACTTCCACATGCCCAAACTTTCAGCTGAGCTGTCTAAAAGACAAGCCTAGGTGCCAAATCCTTCAGAGCTTTCCTGCCAACACAGATAGGGAGGCTGAGGTCTGAAAGGATAAATTTAGGAAGAACAAAAATAATCATACCCTGGCATAAACAAAACACCAAAAACAAGGGGGTAGGAGGAGAGACTGGCTACTGCAGCAGTGATTATTCAAAAATCTCCTGTTATACTAAGTTTATTTACAAAACTGTACTATGTACATCATACTGACCACTGCTGCAGTACCTTTAGCTATATGGGTAGATTACCCCACTTTACTACATCTGGGAGGTGGAAGAAGAAAAGTCCATGAGCCCATGGAGAACGATCCTTCTAAAGCCTGATCTAGACAAAGACAAGGAATCATGCTTATAGTGCTTGTAAAAGTATGTACAGAGGACCAAGTAGCAGCTTCTAGAATACTTTGAGAATCCAACCCTTTCCAAAAAGCCATAGATGAAGCCAAGGTCCTGTAGAATGGGCCTTGACCCTGCCTGCAATAGTTTTCTCGTGGTGAGTACAACAAAAGGTAATAGCCTTAGACAACCATTTGGAAATAGTCTGTTTTGACAAAGTTTGTCCCTTCTTACCTTCACAAGATATGCACAAATGATTTGAAGATCTGAAAAATTTAGTTCTGTCAAGATAGTACATGCACTGTCTGTGGACATCCAAGGCATGAAGTATTCCTTCTCCCTCATTTTTGGGTTCAGCAAAGAAAACAGGAAGATGGACACTTTTGCTTAAAGTAAACTTGGATACTACTTTAGGCATAAAAAAATAAGTTATGTACTTACCATAAAATTCCATCTGTATTGTCGATCTTTATTTATTCCTGACATACGAGTTCTGTTCCAAACATCAGAACTGACTTGGCCGTTACTACAGCCCGCGGGAACCAAAAACTCTCGAGCTTAAGTCCCAGCCAGAATGCTCCTCTCCAATTTACCTCAGATCGAGTTTGCAGACAGACACTACAGAAAGGTATTTCAAATAACACTTTTGTCGAGACCATATCTGTTGTTAAATGAAAAAAAAAAAAAAATATATATATATATATATAGATATATATATATATATATACATACATATATATATATAATTAGGACCACAATTCATTCCACCAGGAGGGAATGGAGGGTGGGGAGTCAAGAATAAATAAAGATCGACAACACAGATTGAACGTAAGTACATAACTCCTTTGTCTGATGTTGTCAATCTTCATTTATTCCTTGACATATGGGACAGAGTCCACAGCTACCACAGATCTTGAGAGGACTCACAAAAGGATATTTCGGAGCACCACAGAACCAAAAGACGCTCTTCCCCTAGAGACCAAATCCAATTTGTAATGAGAAATAAAGGTATGTGGGGGTAAGCCCATGTCGCGGCTGCATATACATCATCCATGGAAGCCTTAGAATGAAAAAATGCTGAAGCAGCTATAGCTCTAGTAGAATGTGCACTGGCAGGTCCAGGCAATTCAACTTTCCTCTTGCTGTATATGAAGGAAATACAATCTTTTAGCCATCTGGATAAGGTAAACTTGGATACTGGCATACCCATCTGGTATTTGAAAAGAAAACAAACAGTTGGTCAGCTTTTCTTATGTCTTTCGTTCTATGAAGATAAAATTGCAATTGTCTATGAACATCCAATAAACGCAAGCAGTACTCACCTTTGATTGAGAAACTGGGAAAGAATACTCGTAAATTGATTGTCTGACTGATATCTGTTTCTGACACCACCTTTGGCAGAAAGGAAGGGTTGGTTTTCAAGGAAACTCGGACTTTGTGAAGTACCATATATGATGGTTTGCAAGACAAAGCTTAAATTTTTGAAATTCTCCTGTCAGAAGTAATTGCTATCAAAAAAACAAGTTTTCCAAGATAAGAATTTCAGGTCTTAGTTGGCAGAGGGCTCAAAGGGGGAATGTACTATTGTCTGTAACACTAAGATGAGATCCCATTGTGCAAATGGATCCTTATATGGAGGCTTTAACATCAAGGTCCCTTTTAAGAATGCTTTACAAAGTTTATGAGAGATTAAAGTATATCTTTTGAACCCATTATGAAAATTTGAAATAGCCGCTAGCTGAACCCTGATATTAGAGGAACAGGCTCCTTCTTCAAAGAGCAAAGCTAAAAATTCTAAGAATTTGTTGATAGGAGTGGAGAAGGCGTCAATGTTATTACCATGAGTCCATGAGTTGGAAAATCTCTTCCATTTACTACTGTAGAGTTTTCTGGTGGAAGGTTTATGGGAGGCCAAGGAAATCCTACAAACTGGGAAGACAGATTATTACTCCTGGCGATCAAAGGAACTGGAGAAGCCAAGCCATGGGCTTGAGATTCTGAAGGTTTGGGTGAAGTAATCCCTCTGGATGGGATAGGAGATCTGGATCCAGAGACCACAGTCACTGAATCAGATAAGGCCAAAGAAAGGGGAACCAAATCCGTCAGGGCCAGAAGGGAGAAATGAGGATTGCCTTGCTCCTCAACCTGATCTCTTTCTTTAGAAACTGAGGAATTAACGGAAGTGGAGGAAAGGCGTACAGAAGACCCGTGGGTCAACTGTGCAGGAAAGCATCTCTTGGGGGACCAGGGCAAAGTAGCTGCTGCACTTGTTGTTCAGGGGCTGTGAAAATAGGTCACAGCAAGGCTTGCCCCAATGACGAAAAATTGAGAGACCACTCATCATGCAGAAGAATGCATCTGCTCAGTTTGTCTGCTATCACACTGAAACTCCCAGGAATATGTGTCACTATCAGAAAGCAGCTGGAAGAGATTTCCCACTGCCAGACTCAGAGATTCTTGACAAAGGGGGCAACACTTGGTTCCTCTCCCTGCTTGTTGATTTACCAGACTAAAAAGCAACACCTTCAGCTGACTACACCATGGTACCAATAAAGGGTACCCAAAGTATTGTTCCAATACACAATTTATTTACAAACACAGATTTAGTGCTTTCGTTTCGACCTGGAAACTTCATCAGAATCTGAAAAACATGTACCCATGCACATTTGAAAATTTATTACCCATACAAACAAGAACGTCTACTTCCAAAATATATGTATAACACATTTATATATATATATATATATATATATATATATATATATATATTTGTAGATCTACTACTATTCACCGAAAGCACATTTCACCGAAAATCAAATCAGAGTGCACTTTTCACAGAAAGCTCATTTCACCGAAAACACAATTCACTGAAACACATTTCACCGAAAGTTGTAGATGGCCTTTACCCCACTGCAGTGCGACCCTGGAGTTAGTATATAGAGTAGGGGGGTGTGGGGGGCACCGCCCCCACATATTTCATGTATATATTATTGTCAGAGAACAGTAATATATTGCAATTACATGCCGATGTTTATACCGAAATGCTCACACCTTTAGAAGCATAGCGACGGCAGTTAGAAACTGCTCGGAAGTATATTCCGAATGATTCTCCAACACTGTTTGCATCCTGTACTGTCTTTCTAATGTCTTCCTCTTTTTTGAAGTTGCAAAACCTGCCATCAACTGAAGCCTAACTTCATGAACTCTATTCTGTTCCCTAACCAGAACATCAACAACGGCTGGTATGTCACATATACGCCTGCCCAATAAACAACGTATATGTCTGTGCCAACCTTCCATGTGATTTTGGGTCTGTGGAAGTGCACTTTCATTCAGTTTTGAAATATTCCAAAATGTAATGGGAAACATGGGTGGGAAATGTGCATTCACTGTAGTCCTGGTATGTACTTTCCTTGGACATCCATGCACATATACATCTGAAAAGTAAGCTATCAGTTCTTTACCTTCCACAGGATACATCTTACATAGAGCCTGGAATGTTGGGATAACATCCCACCCATGAAAAAATGCTAATGCAATAAGTTTCTTCACCGACAATTGGAATTGTACAGACATTCCATAGAGGGGACCTAACGCCATACTGCCTGCCCAAAGTGGAAAAGGCATCCCTTACTTTCCACAGTATTAAAGTTATGTTTCACACTTTTAATTAACGCCATTTCAAAATCTGTCAAGATATACTACACAGACGCTTGTAAATCAAATGATGTCAAAAGCTGGAAAATACAGTTCCACATATAATTATAGGACTTGTACGACTTTTTCATCATCAGGCAATATACGAGAGGTACACACCTTCTGTTACTACCAACAGTTATAAAACCATGTATACAACTTTTTACACAATCGAGCCTTTGTCAGTAAAATGCCGTCCATAAACCAAATACTGCTACATAGGTCCTTCAAATTCTCCTCAGTACTGAATAAAGGAACATGGGTATTAGTGTGTATAACTACCATAAGTTTTTGCACAAAGGTGCCATGTTTTAGATTGTAATCTGTGGTTTCTACAGTACTTAATGTAGTGGAGATTGTATTATATGCTAACAGTCTACGATGCCTCACTCTATTTACTTGTTGAAGCATAGATCTTCTACTAGGTAGTTGTACTGTACTCTCATAACATGTGCTTGCAACCATGTCATCAACAACTAATGCTGGGGTAGATCTGCACAATTGAGCTGTTTCTTTTAATTTATGCACTGCTTTATATCTCTCCACCTCAGTAGGATCGGGAGCATGATAGTGTGGGATCGATTTCATCAATATTTCACCTGTTCCATTTGCAACTGTTATAGGTCTATCTTTACATCTACTGACCAACTTCAATTTACAGCACCAGTACTGTTTGTTTTTAACAGTTCTTTCCAAATTATACAGATTACCTTCTATGTGTAGCATCTTACGCTTATTACTGTATCATATGCATGTCTCTCTTTTCTGACACATTCCTTAATATACTTGACTTTCATGCCCCTAAACGACAGGTCAGAACTAAGGTACGGATAGCACCCTGGTTAACAAGAGAGTCCAAATCCAAAATCAAACTTAGAGATAAGGCATGGGGCAAATGGCGGACTACTAAGGCACCTCTAGATCGTATCAAATTCCAACAACTGAGAAATGAGACGAAAAAAGCCATCACCCTGGACAAAAAAAGCTACTTTTGCCACCTGCAACATAAACACCAAAATAACCCCCAGAAGTTTTGGGCAGGTTTAAATAACCTCCTCCATTCAGGCAAATCTTCAACTCCTACCCCTGGGACACTTATTGGTAAAAACCCAGAAGAAATAGCAAATACTTTCAATTATTTCTTTACTGAGACTATTCAGTCTTTAGCCAACCAACTACCTCCCTCCTCCTCTTCTCTTACAAACACTGTAGTAAAATCACTTCCCTCTTTTAACTTTCAGCCCATCTCTACATCCTTTATCAGAGCCTTACTGAAGAAACTAAAATCAACTACCCTTTCTGCAGACCTACTTCCGGCTGAATACCTGCAAACAGCTGCAGATGTCATAGCCTATCCTATTTCAATTCTGATTAATAGAACCATAACTGAAGCCACAATCCCCTCTATATGGAACATATCTTATGTCATTCCGCTCCATAAAGGTAGCGCATCCACAGAACTATCGAACTATAGACCAATCGCCATACTGTCACCACTAGCCAAAATTATGGAAAGATGTGTCCACAAACAACTTATTCACTATCTCACCCAGAACAATCTTATGACCAAATCCCAGCATGGTTTCAGACCTCACCACAGTACGACCACCGCTCTCCTCTCCTTTACTGATACAATTAACCAAAACCGGAATAATAAAAAAATATCCTCTGCCCTCTTTCTGGACTTGTCAAAAGCCTTTGACATGGTAAATCACCAGTTACTTCTCCATACATTGGAAACCCTTAACCTAGATAACTCAGCTCTCAATTGGTTCTATGCTTACCTCTCCGGTAAACAACAAGCAGTCCAGTGGCAAAATAAGCTCTCACACCTGTTACCAAATACCATAGGAGTTCCCCAAGGCTCTATACTAGGACATCTTCTTTTCTCAGTCTTCATAAACGAACTACATTCAGTCATCCCCAAAGCCACCTGTAGCCAATATGCAGATGACTAAACCCTAATTTGTTCCGATGTCTCTCTATCCAATCTACAAGTAGCCACCCAACTCTGCTTTATTACAGTCGAAAAATGGCTCGCAGAGCGTAAACTTATCCTAAACCCAAATAAAACCAAATTGCTTCTCTTTTTCCCCACTTCTGCCCCTCCTCCCACACATCTCACTATACAATCTAATAATGGTACCATCATCTCACCCAACTCCTATACAAAACTATTAGGAGTTGTCATTGACAACAAACTTAGATTTGACATGCATATCAATCAAACCATTAAGACTGTAAATAAGAAACTTGGATCCTTATACAGAATAAAGAACTTTCTAACCCCTATTGCCAAACTAGCCATTGCTCGTACTCACCTTCTCTCTACTCTCCTATATGCCTCTCCTGTGCTTTCTTACCTTAACAAATGTGATTTGAACAAACTCTCTGCTTCTTATAATCACATTGCCAGATTTGTAACTGGATTGCCCTATAGAACGCATCACTGCCTTAATCTGAAAAAACCTGACTGGTTAGAACTACCCAATCTTCTCAAGATGAACCAACTCACAGAAGTATTTAAAATCATTAAACAACCTGACAAAACCCCTGCACTGAGTAATATAATAATTCCTTACTCCAATCTAAGTTGCCTTCACTCCTCTAACAGACTCCTTGTCCACACCACCAAATCCAACAATATGGGTGGTGAAGCTCTCTTCGCCAACACCACTGGAAAGCTATGGAACTCCCTCCCAAACAACCTTAGGCTAATTTCCTCCCTTGGACAATTTAAAAAGAGTCTAAAACAACATTTTAAGGCGCACTGGCTCTGCCCATGAGTATATCCAGATTAGATGCCCTTTGTTAAACAAAGGCCTCACTTCTTTCCATAACTAATCCAAATCCATTAGGACAACCTAGAGAGGGGACTTGTAATCCATTTGCTTACTAACTGTTCACCACCCTAACCATATTTTATAACTGTCTCAATTACCTACTGCACTACTTTAACGAACTGTAGTTAAACTGTTAGGTTATAGTAACTAATTTTTATGTAACTTGTATTTTGCTTTTTTCCATTTCTTTTATTTTATTTCACTGTATTGTAACTATATTGTCTTGTACCCATGTGGAGCTTTTCTCCCCGGGCCTCCGCTGAAAATGGACATGTATACAGTCGGACTATCCCAGTCAACAAATGTAAAATAAAATAAAAAATAAAATAAATTACCTGCTATGCCAGTGCAGGACTGCGAAGTGTCGGCCATCGCTAGATATTGCATCCAGTTATACGCACAAGATTGTAAAGAGCTTTTGGGAATAAATACAGAACGTATTGCATACTTCCAGAGTTATACATTACCTTTTTGCTTGTAAGCATATTATATGTACTCCTTTTATTATTTGCATATATTTACATTTCTATACGTACCATGTACTGAAGTCTCTTACATTTAAAGTATAGGTATACTACGGTCGTACGTTGTTCTACAGTTTATGTCACTAAGATAATGCGGGCCAACTATGACAGTTCGATAGCTTTTTCGAGTGAATGAGCATTCGCTATTTCGGTTGTATGACATTTTTGCGCCGATATTTACATATTAGATATTTAAAGCTTTTGATAGCGTAATATAGACGGTATATATATATATATATATATATATATATATATATATATATATATATTTTGGAAGCAGACGTTCTTTGCATTTATGATTTTGTATTTATATGTATATATGTTATTGGGGAATATGATAAATATTCATGGATATGCATTAGAAATAAAGAGTGGGATGGTTTGGCGTTTTATGATTACAAGTATGTCATTTTGACAATGCTTACTGGTTTTGTGGTTCAGAATCCTTCAGCTTGTCCACAAGATTTTTCACTTCACTGATGTACCACATTACCGACAGACTGTCTGTTTGAATCGCAATTGTTCCCAAGGGGAGAGCAGTTTGAAAAGCCTGCAACGCTAAAAGCACTGCCCTCAGCTCCAGGACACTGATATGCAATCTGGCCCCATGGGGGACCAACTGCCTTTGACCATCTTGCCAAGATAATGCCCCCCACCCCATCTGGGAGGCGTCCGTGGTGACTATAGCTTGGGGTTGACATGGAACAAAGGGGCGGCCAAAGAAAGTTAGATCTTTCTTGCTGCTAGTGGTAACTAAAATTTGATTTTACATTGGATGACACAGTATGCATCACGGAGATGTTAGAAGCTACTGTAGAATTCTCATGTGAAATCTCGCTAGGGGGATCAACGTAATTGCCACATCCATTGAACCAAAACTTGTAAGACTAATTGTGCGGCTACTTTCTTGTTTCTGACAATCTTTCTTACTTAGGCCCCGATAAGGTAGGGAGGCTATGCATGTATTGGTACTTAGTAACACTCCTATGAGCTCTAAAGATTGCGTTGGAGTCAGTTGAGATTTTTTTTGTAATTTACTATAAATCTCCAGTTTGGCGCAGGTCTGGAGAACGTAGTCTCTTGCTTGTTCTAGTAGATGCTTGGTGGGAGCGGTAATGAGCCAGTCATTTAAGTATGGAAACAGCCAGAATCCATGCAATTTCAAGTGAGCTGCTACCACTGCCATACATTTAGTGAACACCCTGGGGGGTGTGGTGAGACCAAAGGGCAGAGTTCTGAACTGGTAATGACTGGCTTCCAGTTGGAAGTGGAGAAATTACCTACAGCGCTTGTCCATTTTTATGTGATAATACACGTCCTGAAGCTCTAATAAGCACAACCAATAATCTTTCTCTAGAAATGGGAGAATAGACTGAACCGTGACCATCCAGAATTTTGTCTGTCGAATGGACTTGTTCAAAACACTTCGATCCAAAACTGGTCTCCAGTCCCCTGTCTTCTTTGGCACTAAAAAAAAATTCTAAGTAAATTCCTGATTCTGTCTGGTCGGACCTCCTGGATGACTCCTTTTTTTCCTAGCAGTTTTTGAATTTCTAGTACTGTTGGTTCCCTCTGACTGGGTGGAACATCAGGGATTTTGTTGCAATTGTTTGAAAGAGAAAGCAAGGGTATGGTATCTATGGTGTATCCTCTAATTATCCTTTGCACCAAAACATCCAAAGTTATCTGGAGCCAGATGTGTTGTTGCAAGGACAGGCAGCCCCCCCCCAACGGTTTCCAGAAGAAAGCAACCAGGCCTCCTTTCAGAAGCACTGGTAGGGTTTGCCAGGAAAGGAGTCCCTGGAACCCTGATTTTGCTGGCCACCTCTGCTGCATGGACGGCATCTTCCATTACAGCTACCCCTTCTGCCCTTGTGAGAGCCACTGCCACATGTCCTGAAAAGGCCCTTGGGACTTTATGAACCACATTTTCCCACTCCTCTTGTTCCTGAAGTAGGACCATTGATGGATACTGCAGAAAGGGTCTTTCAATCTTTCCCACAACTGAAAAAAGTTTCTCAAACTTTGGGGCCAAAAAGGGACGATCTGTAAAAGGGTGCATTGATGAATGAAGACTTGAATGGCTCCGCAAATTTGCATAAGCACATCCAGGCATACCGCCTTATGGCTACACCCAATCCCACTGCTCTAGTCATCCCTTCGGAAGCATGTACTATAAGCCTCATGGATGAATTTGAAACAGACTCCAGGGTGGCCAACTGAGAACCAATCATCTTGGACCTCTTCAGATACGGCTCCTGCAAGGGTATCTGATAGCTCTTTAATCAGATTCCTTTGAAGTCTGGTGAAGTGTGCCATAAAATTCAAAGACCATAAAGCAAAGGTCAGTAAAGCGCTTGCCAAACCTATCCATCATCCAAGACTCTCTACTGGGAGGGTGGATAGTGGAAATTTCGTCTTTCATTTCCTTTTTCTTGGATGACTCTACCACCATGGCATCTATCGCCAATCCCTTTACCCAAAACTAATCATCCTCAGGTGCAGTTAGAATTCTGTCTGGACTCTTGGGAATGGGTTCTATGGTGTCAGGAGGCTTCCACACCCATTGTGACATCAATTAAATGAGCTCATCAGCCGGCGGAGTTACCCAAGAGGTAGATGGTCGAGTGCCGAAAGCCTGAAAAGTACACTGACTCCTCTGAAGAGGACTTTTAGCACATCCAGTCACCTCTCACTTTAAGGATCTCAAGGACATCTCCAAAGGAGATGTCTTCCGGTAGTGGCCATGGGGAATCCTCCCTTTCATCAAAATCAGTGTCCTCTGTGATGGATTCTTCTGAGGAATCTAGGTGTTTCCTCCTACACTTTCTCTTCTGAAGGACCTCCTCAGTGGGATTTTTTGTGGAGGTGTCAGAAGAGGGCAAACCCTGAATAGGTGACTCTTGCAGTTTTGGTGCGCGCTGTCCCAGGTGTTGGGATTAGTTGAGGCTCTGGGCGAGGGGAAGGATCTGTGAACTGTTCTGACAGGGGAGGAGCCAAGTGGATGCCCACCATGGACAGGGCCCTCGCCATGGCCTGGAAAAATGGTCCCCCCAAAGACAGAAGGGAGCCTGGAAATTACAGTTGTGTACCTACCATAAATGTAGATGTTCGAGTGTATTCACTGTTGCAGTCATTACACTTGGGTTATCCTGCTGGCAGGCTACCCGCAGTCGGCCAGAATTCCAAAGTCTAGGCCCAGCGTCTGTTGCTGTTGCCTCCTCTCTGACATCAGTGTGCCAGGGGTATAAAAGATGCAGCCAACGCCATTTTCTTCAGGTTTTTCTTGCCCCAGATGTCAGGTGCCCCCCTACAGGAAGGCTAATAAATTATGCCAATAAGTATGCATGAACAACAATAACATTTCCTTCATCTACAAGCAAATACACCACATAGGTTGTATAGGACAGAGAAGTACAGAAAAGTCCCAGCAAAGAAAGGGGTATGGTGGGAGGGTAACCTGGACTGCAACAGTGAATACACTCGAACATCTATATTTATGGTAGGTACACAACTGTACTATGTTCATCATGTTTCAATGTTGCAGTCATTACACTTGGGTTGAATCCCAAAGCTGAGGTTAGGTGGCTGGGTCTAAATAGGATTAGAAGAGGCTATAAGGCCCTGCAGAACTGCAGTGGCGAAGCCTGCTCTAGATTTACAGTAGAGAGGTAAATGGTAGTTCTTGGTAAAAGTGTGCACTGAACTCCAAGTTGCAGCCTCTAAAATGTCTTTGGTTGGTACTCCTCTGAGGAAGGCTGCTGCTCTGGTAGAATGTGGCCTAATGCCCTTAGGCACTGATTTGCCATGTTGTGAATAGCAGAAACGAATGCAGTGGCGTATCCATTTTGAAAAAGTCTGCTTTGAGATGGCCTTTCCTTGTGATCTTGCAGCATATGCCACCAAAAGTTGCTCAGTCTTTCTGAAAGCTTTAGTTCTGTCCAAGTAGAAGCGTAGCTGTCTGTGTATGTCCAAAGAATGCAGGAGTCTCTCACCCTTATTCTGTGGGTTTGGATAAAAGGTAGGCAAATTAATTGTTTGGTTAAGGGCCACACCGGACACTACCTTAGGCATAAAAGTAGGGTTTGTCCTCAGAGAAACCCTGTCTTGATGAAAAATGATAAAAGGCTCCACAGCCATGACTGCCTGTAACTCTGAGACTCATCTTGCAGAGGTTATTGCTAGGAGAAGATCTGTTTTCCATTATAAGAACTTTATTTCAGCTGTGTTAGCTGGCTCAAAAGGTGGCAGTGTTAGTTTTTCCAAGACATAATTGAGATCCCATGCAAGTATTGGTGCTCTCCTTGGGGGTCTTATGTTTTTGGCCCCTATGAAGTACTGTCTTAGCAACGGATGTGAAAAAAATAGGCGATTCTGTATTGTAATGAGCTGAAATGGCAAAGGCATGGATTTTAATTGATGAAAAAGATGAGCCTTTGTCCAGCATCTCAGTTAGATATTGTAAAATCTGAGGAATATTTGGTACAATCGTGTCAATTCCTTGTGCCTGGTTCCAGGCACAGAATCTCTTCCATTTTTCTGCATAAGATTTTCTGGTACTGGGCCTCCCGGCCTCCAAAATAACATCCATCACTGCTTTAGAGAGAGTTGTGTTATGAATGGCTACATTATCCGCCATGCTGCCAGATTTAGGGTCCTGAGTTGGCTGTGCCAAATCTGACTCTTTTGTTGAGTCAGTAAATGAGGAATAAGAGGTAATGTCCAGGCTGGGCCTTGAGACAAGCTCTTTAGGATTGGATACCAGTGCTGGCGGGGCCAGTCTGGGGCAATCAGAATCATTTTTGGCTTCTCTTGTCTGACCTTTAGGAGTACCTTGGGGAGGAGAGGCAGAGAAGGAAAGGCATACACTGTAAGGCTTTTCCAGCTGAATGATAAGAGCATCCACTTTCCATGCTTGCTTGTGATAAGTCCTTGTGCAGAATCTTTGTAGCTGGCAGTTGTGAGGGAAGGCAAATAGATGTCCGGGCATCCCCATTTACTTGTTATCAAGCTGAAGACTTGTGGGTCCAATTGCCACTCGTGGGGATCCGTGAGGTTTCTGCTTAGTTCGTCTGCCAGAGTATTTTTCTTTCCTAGCAGGAATTGTGCTTGCAGGTGTACTTGGCAAGTCAATGCTGTGTCCCACAAAGTCATGGCTTGTCTGCAGAGGGGGTAGGAACGTGTGTCTCCTTGCTTATGTACCACATGACTGTAGTATTGTCCGTCTTTATCAAAAGTTGTCCTGGAAGAAGTAGAGCCTTGAAAGCTGTTAGGGCATTCTGAACAGCCAGCATCTCTTTTTGATTGATATGAAGATGCATTTGGCCTGTGGACCATGTGCCCTGAATACATTTTCCTGACATGTGTGTCCCCCAGGCATAGTCTGATGCATCTGTTGTTATTGACTGCCTGGCTGTGGGTAGGGTGAATGGCTGTCCCTTGTTGTGGTGACAGGCCTGTACCCACCATCGAAATTCCTGTTGCAGGCAAGGAATGAGGGTTATTAATGTTTCCAGGCTGGGGCAATGTTGAGTCCAAACACTTTTTAGATACCATTGTAGTTTCCTCATATGCAGTCTGGCATATGGAATTAGAAGAATGCAGGATGCCATGAAGCCCAAAGCCTGCAGAATTTTTCTTGCAGATAACTGGGTCTTTGTTGCCAACATGTTGAAGTAAGAAGTCAGTTGCCTTTGTTTGTCTGGCGTGAGATAAGCCATCTGGGCAGTTGTATTTAAGCTTGTACCCAGGAATATTAACTCTTGAGACAGTACTAGTTTTGATTTCTTTTCGTTTACTGTGTACCCTAGGCAATTTAGCAATCTTTTTACAAACGCCAGATGTTTCAGTAGAATATCCTTGTTCTCTGCTTGAATAAGGCAGTCGTCCAAGTAGAGATATATTTGAATTCCTCTTTGTCTGCAGAAAGCAATTACTGGTGCCAGGCATTTTGTGAAGAACCTGGGCGCAGTAGATAAGCCAAAGAGCAGCGCAGAGAATTGGTAGTGCATTAAGCCAGCTATGAATCTGAGGTATCTTCTGCAAGATTGTCTGATTGGAACATGCAGGTATGCCTCCTTTAGGTCCAAAGTTACGAGCCAAGCCTTGTTGCCCAGCATGGGCAGAAGTTGCTGCAGAGTTAACATTTTGAATTTTGGAACTTCCAGAAAAGTGTTTAGAATAGACGGGTCCAGTATTGGTCTCCAGGCTTTGTCCTTTCTGGGTACCAAGAAGAGCCTCGAGTAAAATCCTTGTCCCTGCTCCTGAAGTGGTACTTGATGAATGGCCCCCATGTCCATGAGGGAAGAAACTTGCTTTTGTGCCTCTGCCCATTGATTGTGTGGCAGGTCTGGCATGCCTCTTGCCTTTGGCAGGGTGTGAAAGTGGAACCTGTAGCCTTGAGACACTATATTCAAGACCCATTTGTCCTGGGTGATCATGTGCCAGTTTTGTTGAAAAAGTGCTAGTTTTCCCCCTAAGGGAGCTTCCAAAAGGTAAGTGCTTGGAAGTGGTAGAGGAAAGTCATTGTGACCGTTTACTATAAGGTTGAGATTTGTCTTCTCCACTTTTGGAGGTAGAAGCACCCCATTGTTTAGGCCTGTATGAACCTTGGGGCTGGGCTCTGCCTCTGGGGCGTCTATATCTGCCTCTTTGTGGCCTGTCTGATACTGGAAAGGACCAATTTTTTGAAGGACAGTTTCTGCTAAATCTGGGTGGCTGTACCTGTAAGAAATCTTTAACTGTTTGCATAGATTTCGCTTTATCCTCCATTTTCTTCAACACCTCTTCTGCCTTAACACCAAACAAAGTGTCATGCTGTAATAGAGCATCTAATAATTTTGCTTTAACATGATCAGGCAGATTCTGTTCCTTTAACCAAGCATGCCTTCTAATCACAGAACCCGTCACAGCGGCCCTACAAGAGGCCTCCAAAGAATCAAAACCACATTGCAAAGTATGCTTTCCCACTTGTTCTGCTGCATGCAATAAATCCTGCATTTCCTTGTTGTCTGGACAGTCAGAATTAGTCAACATTTTTTGTTTTAATAGTGACATTAAGTATTGCTGATATTTAAGCATATGAAATTGACAATTTAAGGCCCTTACGGCCAAAGTAGCTTAAGTGTAAACTTTTTTCCCCCATCTGTCCAGTGCCCTTGAATCTCTGTCAGAGGGGACAGGGTTTTTTTGCAGTAGAAGCCTTGACACCCTTAGGACCCTGAGAAATGGTTTCTGGGTCAGCTGCAGGGTTTTTATATAAAAAATTATGGGAATCTGGAACCCTGTAGTATCTGTCTGGCTTAACTGGTGCAGGAGGTATGGAGTCTGGAGACAGGCTGGACTCTGAAAAAATATCATCCACAATGTCCAGAACAGGGGGAATAGCAAGGGGCCTGTGCTGTGGAAGTAAAAGAAAATATCTGAGCCTGTTTCTTAGATTCAGAGTAATCCTGGCTCTCCCAATGAAAATGCTCCCTCATGGTATGCAGGGTTTCCCCAAAAGAGTAATCTTCAGGAGGAGAAGCTGAAGGTATAGATTCTTCAGCATCAGAATCCTCATAGAGAGGAAGAGGGTATTCTACATCAGAGGAGGAATCAGAGGAAATAGAAACCTGATCTGAAGATTCATATTCAGACTCTTGCCTAGGCCTCTTATCAGGAGGGGGATGGGAACCCCTGATCAAAGTAATAAGGTCTTCGGCCATTTTGAGCATTTGTTTTTTTTTAGGCATGGAAGTTTGTCCTGGAGAATGCTGTACTTGTTTCTTTGTCTCTAGAGCTGTGCTTTAGTCTTTGGCTTTGAAGCTGAAGATGACTTTACATATAACTGTGTTGGTTTGAAAACACCCTCAGAAGCCGATGCCTGCACAGCGGCTCCGGACCCATCTGAGGGGACTGTTTCCGAGGATCCAATACCTTGAGTTTCCATAGGCCCAGTCGACTCCACGTGAGAGTCGGAAGCGGCCTGTAGCTCTGAGGTAGCAGGTGTCAGGGGCTGCGAAAGCGCCTCATTGAGAACCGGCGTACCGACGACTAGCTTAGTGGAAGCCTCATCGTCAGTTTTGGACCTCGGATGCCTGTCCTTGTCTTTATCCTTGCGTTTTTTAGAAACTCCGGTCGTCGGTTGTTCCGACGGCATAGTATAATTAAATCTTCCGCCGAAGTAATGAAAGGCAAAATCGTACCGACGCTTGATAGTGCGCTGGTTAAATCTAGCACAAAACCGACAACAAGCAACGTCGTGGTCTGGGCCTAGGCAAGGTATACAGTAAGAATGAAAATCCTTATGAGGTATTTGCTTCCCACAAGAAATACAATTATTAACTTTTTCTGACATCGGTCTGGAGCAAGAAAAAAGTTTCCCCAACAGGGTACTTAGCTTTAATGAAGATTTCGGATCTGAAATTCAATTCTGAAAATCTCAGGAGTCGGCTGACCGGCACTTGCGAACTGCTTTTGCTTCAGGCACTGCACAGCAAGAAAGACTGAAGAAAATGGTGTCGGCTGCAGCTTTTATACCCCTGGCGCACTGACGTCAGGGAGGAGGCGACAGCAACCGACGCCCGACCTAGACTTTGGAATTCTGGCCGACTGCGGGTAGCCTGCCAGCAGGATAACCCAGGTGTAATGACTGCAACAGTGAAACACAATGAACATCTGAGAAAGACTACCTTGGAACCATGGTCCCTCCTCGCTCCGAAGACACTGCCCCGAAGGCTGAAATTGGGGTGGAGCTAATGCATGCTGAAGCCCTGAGGTGCAGAAATGACTCAGAAAAAAATGGAGTCGAGCCTGCCCCATGGAACTAGCAGCATAGTCATGGCACCAAGAGTTCTCCAGATCGAAAAGAGCCAAAGAACTGAGGATAGAAATCACAATCAGAGATGAAGACCTCATCAGAACTGAAGCAGTTGGCAGCAGGAAACTTGGAGCTGGGGAGATCTCTAAGGCCTATGAGAAGGTCAGAGGAGGAAGACTAGGTGGAGTCGCAGAAGGAAGGGTTCCAACTCTGGATGGGGGTGGAATCGTGGACGCACCTGGAAGTCCATCGCAGAAAGAAGCTGACCATTCAACCTAAACACATCCATTTCTTGCAGACTCTTGCTGGAAAGAACTGATTGGGTGGATGACGATTTCAGTCTTTCCAAAAAGGGGCTAGGTACTTGACCTGCAAAGGGATCTATGGGCGGGGACTACTTGGTCCTAAGAAGCTCAAGGAAAGAAGATTCAGTGCTTTCAGCTGGCACCAAAGACTACAGTGTCGAAATGGGAGACAGCACCAAGACTGTCGATTCCATTGTCTGGTCCTGTATCTACACTGACAACTTCGCAGAACCCACTTTTGGTGGCGATGTCAACACCGAAGTGTGCTTTTAAGTAACTGTCGATTCCATACTGGTCGAGGGAACTGAAGCTTTTAATCTTTTGGCTGTCAGCATTGAGGGAGAAGATGGCACTGATAGACTCTTCTTCTTAGGTTATGTCATGTTTTGAAGATGAGGAAGGGGAAGAAACATCCATTTTGCTTTTAGTAAACTGACCAGATAAAAATCTTCCTTTGAGGAGGCCTTATCACCCCCTCCAGCAACAACTTCTTCCTTTCCACCAGGGCCCGGTGACTAAAACCATCACAAATGGAACAATCTTCTTGTAAGTGCACCGGGCCTAAGCAATGAACACAAAGTGAGTGTCCATCAGAATTGGGCAATTTGAGGTTACACTCCAGGCATTTCTTGAACCCAGTGGTACCTCTACCTTTATCGGGCATGATTCATCCCACAAGAATCACACACAGACACACAAAATAAAAAGAGAAAGGAAGGCAGAGATAGGGAAAAGAATAAAAGGGCTACCAACTATGGTAGAAGGGAATACCTGACGGTACAGAGAGCTACCAGCAATGGTAGATAAAGCTACAGCGAAGTGTAGAAGGAACAATGTAAACTAATACCATCTCTTTTGGGGTTTTTTTTTTGTTTCTTTTTTGAACACAAGGACAGAAAGGAAATAAAGACTACCAACAATGGTAGTACACTGAAGTGTGTAAGTGAAAGCAGAGAGGGTGAAAACCATCAGAAGAAGGTAGGCTGGAAAGAAAAAAATGACTAACGATATTACAGCAGAAAAAAAAACCTTCTATATCTATAAAGAACTAGAAATACAAAAATGAAAATACACTTAGCTCAAGAGCTATGGTGACATGTCTGTCACAAGAAAGCGGCAAAAGAGATCTAAAGTAAATTGGAGAGAAGCATTCCGGGTAGGACTTAAGCTCCAGAGTTTTTGGTTCTTGCGGGCTGTAGTGACCAAAGTCTGAGATGAAAACCCTAGAAATACATCTAGATATAGATCTATCTTTTCCTGTGCATGAAAAGCTCTTTCAACTGAGATGTCTAGCTGACATCTCAGAAACACAATCCTGTGAGGAGGAGTGAAAAAAGACTTGTGTGTGTTCCCCTAGAATCCCAACCTGTGCAAGACATCTCTCAACCAAGGGAGAGATTCCTGACACCTTGAAAAAGACTCTGTAAAGATAATCAAGTCCTTTAAATATAGCAAAATGTTGATACCCTGTAGCTTGCAATGAGTTATAACTAAAGCTAAACACTTTGTGAACACTTTTTGTGCAGTAGATAGTCCAAAGGGTAAGACAGAAACCTAACAAAGTGATCCATACACACACAACCTTAAGAAATGCCTGATTTCTGGATAAATAGGGATGTGATGCTAAGCACTGAATAAATCTAGTGCTATCAGGAAACTTGAAAGAGGTAAAAGGTTGTAAAGTGACATCATTCTGAATTTGGGCACTATCACAAACAGGCTTAGGAAAGAAAGATCCAGAACTGGTTTCCAAGCATTTTCTTTCTTTCGTAGGCACTAAAAACATCCTTAAATAAAAACACCTTTACCACCTGGGAAGGGGGAACTTGTTCCATCGCTCCCTGGGACAGTGTGTGATGAAGGATGCTGAAAATGAGATTATGGTCTGGAGCATGAGAAATTATCCCCTGTAAAGGAGAAATTTCCTCCCACGCCCATCTGTAACAATTTATGATCTTTAGAACCCATTTGTTTGAAACTATATATTGCCAAACAGAAAAGTGGAGCTTCAAACTTTCTGGGAAAAAATGGGCTACCAGGGTGGGCAATCTCTTAAATAGTCATTCTGACTTATTGGACTGATGTTGATTTGGAGAGTTTCTTTCCAGAATTCTACTTGGAACCCCCTTGCCATTTCTTCTTAAACATCTGTTTACCTGCGTTTTGTTGAGACTGTTTATTTTGTTTCTTATGAAAACTGAATGAAGAATTAGAAAATCCCTTGGAAAATTTGGAAAAGGAGGGCTGAAAAATCTTACAGATTCCCTTATCAGCTTACTCCTTTCATCAAACTTTTTGATCACCTCTGCAACACAGGGGTCAAAAACAAAATCTTTCTCCCAAGGAGAATTTAAAATCATTTTCAACATCATATGAGAGATTCTAAGAACGCAGCCATGCAAGCCTCCTCAAAACAGTGCCAGTGGCCACAGCCCTAGAAGACGTATCAACAGAGTCATACACACACTGTATACAATGAGTAGTGACTTGAACAGCAGAATAATTTCTTTAAAACAAATTTATTCTGATATTTTTGATAATCCAGAAAATACAGAAACAAGTGCATAAATAGATACATACCTATAGAACAATGGCAACAACTTATATAGGTTCATAGGTGGGTACTAGGCTATCTGCCCGAAGGCATTTATAAGCCTAGCCAGAATGTGTTGGCTTTCGCCGCCTCCTTAGATTAGTTCCCTGGGCCTCTGTCCAGCACAGCCACTGAACTGATCCCCGAGGTAAACTTTCTGTTTCCCATCCACTCGTCAAGGTGTCTTCTGAAGAGTGTTAGCGAGCATCTCTGTCTAATGTAGATTGGGATCTTGTTCCAAAACATAGGAAGTCCCTGGGACAGGAATCTATCCCCTCCAGCAAGTCCTATTTATTGTTGTGGTGAAGTTTAGATCCCTAGAGCATGTGGCTCGAGGGAATAAGGTTTTCTTTAGGTGGAGCATGTCCATCAATTCTGGGTTGGACATGGCCTTGTATGTCAGGTAGAGATCACCTCTGAGTAGGCAGTATGCAACAGAGTACAACTGGAGTTTCTTCAGTCGAGCTGCATAGGGCATCTGTTTGAGGCCATTGATCCTCTTGGTGAGGTACTTCTGTGGTCTTTCCAGCTGTTGCAGGTGTCTTGTAAGGTACATCCCAAATTGGGTGCTGTACTCTAAGATGGGTCTGATGAGTGTTGAGTAGAGGGGCAGAATGACCTCTTTTGATCTGGATGCGAACCCTTTTGTGATTAGGTGGGCCACGTAGAAGGATTTTCTAACCACTTTGGCAATGTGATTATCAAAGGTGAGATTACTATCTACTTAGGTCCCCAGATCCCTCATTATGTCTTCCGTATTTAGGGGACTACCACCTATGTGGTAGTTTGTGGGTACTTTGTTTTTTCCAAAGGGGATGACTATGCACTTTTTGGCATTTAGCTTGAGGCCATGATTTTGGCACCAGGTATCCATCTCAGTGAGGCCCTTTTGGAGGATGTCTGTGTCAGCCGAAGAGTCAATTATAGCCCCTAGTTTGCAGTCGTCTGCGAACTTGGTCAGCCATAGTCCTCCTGTGCTTGCCTGTACCTCTGAGAAGTATATGCCGAACAGGAGGGATCCTAGGACTGAGCCATGGGGAACACTACTTGTAACCGGTTTAGAGATGGACCTAGCTCCCGCAACTCTCACCATGTGAGTTCTGTCCGCGAGCCAGATGGCAACCCATCTTGTGATGTAGGGGTTTATGTTCAGGCTGGTGAGCTTGTCTATAATACCAGAATGGGGAATGGTGTCAAAGGCCTTAGCGGGGTCTAGGTAGGTTGCGTGTACCACCTTTCCCTCATCTACAACCTTAGTAACGGGCTCAAAGAAGTCCACCAGGTTTAGGAGGCATGATCTGCCTTTAACAAAGCCAAACTGGGTAGGGTCCAGTGTTTGGAGGTTCCCAATGTCTCTGGTAATGAGTTCCATGATGATGCTCTCCATAGCCTTGCAGACCAAGCTAGTCAGGCTTATAGGGCAATAGTTCTCGGGATCTGTTGTGGCTCCACCTTTGTGTAGCGGAATAACCGTTGCTGTGCGCCAATCTATGCATATGTAGCTTGTGGAGAGGCTGAGTTTGAACAGTGTGTTTAGGTGAGGGGTTAGTTCGTCTTTGAGCTTGTGTAGGACGCAGCCTGGGACACAGTCTGGTCCCACTGATGCTGTGTTTTTGGCTTTGGAAAGGGCTGTTTAAACCTGAGTGTCTGTGATTTCAGGGACTCTACATTCTTCTGGTATGGTTATGGGCCCTTTTGGGGGTGAGAGGGGGGTGAAGTTGGCGCTGAACTTGTCTGCCAGGATGTTGGCGATATATGTCGGTTCAGTGTATTTTGTGCCATTCTGCACTAACTCCGAGCAGATCTGAACATTGCCACTTAGATTCTTGACATAGCTAAAAAATGCCTTGTGGTTATCTGTGGAGTCCCTGGCAATTTTTCTTTCAAAGCTCGCCTTGGATGACTTTATGAGGGATCATAGATTCTTGCTGATTACTGATCAGGGATGTCTTCCCTTCTTTGGATTTTTCGCTTTTCTGTACGAGTTTCTTCCTTCTATTCTATAGCTTGTTTATGGCAGGAGTCCACCAGACTGGTTTCTTTTTCTTGGAGGAGTGAGTTTTGGTTTTACTTGGGATGGCACGATCCATGCATTCTTGTAGCTGCCCATAGAATGCATTAGTAAAGGATTTTGCAGCTTGGACAGTGTTATCCTTCAGCATGGGGGCTTTGAAACTTTCCACCTTGGTCTTAAGTAATGTGAAGCTTGCTTTTGAAAAGTTTTTCATGGTGGCTTTCTTGTCCAGGGGTGGGGGTGGAATATGGATATCCAAAATGATTTGTTTATGGTCAGATCTAACCAGCGAGGGGTTGACCTCTGGTGTGGAACACCGGTCGCCCATGTTGGTGATGACCAGGTCCAATATGTTGTCACTGCTGGTGGGAGTGCTGACCAGTTGAACCAAGACGTTTGAGTTTATAAATTCTAGGAAAAGTTGGGCAAGGAAGTTAGTACTTGAGTAGTTCTCCCAGTTAATGTTTGGGTAATTGAAATCACCCAATATTAGGGTGTTTGGTAGTACCTTTATGTTTCCCAGTGTTTCCAGAAATGCGGAATGTGGGTCCTGGGACATGGTGGGTGATCGGTAGCAAGCTACAATTTGAATTGCAGTTTTGCCCATTGTTAGTTGCACGTGGATGATCTCTGAAGCATCGTGCTGTGCCACTAACCTGGAGGTGTGGGTATCCTTGATGAATATGGATACGCCCCCCCCTTTTGTATTTTGGTTTGGGTTCTGTGGCCAAAATGTGTGGTATGAGTTGTAGCCTGGTAGTGCTGGGGTGCTCTCTGGAGCCTTAAACCAGGTTTCTCTTACTGCACATATATCGATTTTCTCCATACTAAGGAGTGCCTCGAGTGTGTGCATTTTGAGGTTTAGACTTCTGGCACTGAGTAGCATTATCCTCAGTTTTTTGTTACTTGTGCTATTTACTGCAGTGGGTTTGTCTTTTGAGCCTTGCCTAAAAAAGGCACTATGGGGGTGGCAAGAGCATTGGCAAGTATTCGGAAGCCTAAGGGTGACAGGTGCAAGCCGTCTCTAGCAAAGCAACGTGGCTTGTCGAGCACGTCATCCCAGGTGGACAGATACTGGATCCCCTTTGAATGAGACCAGCAACTTAGCCAATTGTTGAAATTGAGAATTTTTTCTTCATACAGTGGTATCACTCTTAGTGAAGGCTACTCAGGGTCAGGGTCATACTGGCCTGTGCTACATGATCAGAGAGCTCTTCTAGGTCTCTTTTCATGTAGTCCAGGGAGGTATGGCTCCGGTCATTCACACCAACATGGACAATGACAGAGTCATACTTGTACTTGTTCTGGAGTGACCTGAGTGCTTGTGTTATGTGGCGGATCCTGGCACCCGAAAGGCAGCTAACAGTAACCTTCTCCTTATTCAGCCTAGTGAGTGGGGCGTCAGTGTGCCTGACTATAGAGTCACCTATTACTAGTACGTTGGGTATGTTATTTTGCTTTAAGGGCTGTGATTGCATGGCACAATGGTTTTGTGAAATATGTGTTTCATGGTTTGTGCTGGGGGGTGGAGGTTGCTTGGATGTTTGCTTTGGAGGTCTCTGTTGGCTTTGCAGATTTTTATTTAGAGTCTCTGAGTATGCTTCCATGTATTTGTGTGTGCTTTTTGCCGGTGCTGGTTTAATGGGTCTATGTAAGACTGCTGGTGTGATGCAAGTATTTCCCTTCTTCTCTTGACTGTCTGATCCAGTCTTGGGTTGAGGGAGTTTAGCCGCTAGTTTGGCTGTATAACTGCATTTCTCACATGTATTAGTGTTTGGTGGTAGGAGGAGGGGGTTGTCTGTGTACATGAGGCAGTTGTAACATTGCCTCAAAATGCCCAGATTCACCAGTTGGACTGGAGAGTACACCTGAAACTGCCCTTTGGACATGACTGGATAGGTATAGTGAACTGTTTTACTGGACGGCTGGTAAGGTAGAATAGAGAGCCTTGTCCTTCTGTACAGTATAGGAGGGTCTAGTGCTAGGGTTTATAAGTGCTTGCTATTAGTTTTGAGCAAGTGCCGGGATGAGAAATAAATGGCTTGAGTGCTTAAGTTGAAAGTTCATCTAGTTCCAAGAGAAAAATTGAAGAGGAGACTTTGTGGAGCCGGGAATAGTTTTACCCTAGCTAACCGGCGCTGCCAGGCGCGCAAAACCGGGCAAATATGGTATTTATAACAGGGAAATGATAGAAATTAGCCCAAAATGGCCAATAAACTACTAATTTCTGGGCTGAAACCACTCCTCCGTGGACAGATGCTCAAAGCTCCCCTCTCTCACAGGTGAACAGAGAAACTTCCTTCTATCCAAGTAAGGCATGGGCAAACAGAGATTTGTGACACAGCCCTGAATTCAGCACTAACATGAAAAAGTACAGTTTTGTACCTACCATAAATGTAGATGTCCGATAGGTATGCATCTACAGTCATCACATATGGGTTGTCCTGCCTCAGGCAGCCCTTCGGTCGGCCGGATTCCAAAGTCTGGGTCCGGCCGCTGATGTCGCCTTCCCGACGCCAGAGCCTGGTATAAAAGCGTCAGCCGACGCCATCTTCCTCAGTTTTTCTTGCCCCAGGTGCCCTCTAAGGAAGGCTAAATTTGGAGAAATGCAATAGATTCCAAACATGCACAGAAATATATACATATATATATATATATATATATATATATATATATACATATACATATATATATATATATATATATATATATATATATATATATATAAAAACAAAAAAACAAATACACCATAATAGATAACCCCAGCTAGCTATGAGAGGGAAAAGTACCCAAGAAATACCACAGAGGGGAAGGAGGGAGGGTAAACCTGACTGCAGATGCATACCTATCGGACATCTACATTTATGGTAGGTACAAAAAGTACAGTTTTGTACCTACCATAAATGTAGATGTTCGAAGATCCACATTGCTGCAGTCCTTACACTTGGGTAGTCCGCTGTCCTCGGTCGGCCCGAATATCAAAGTATTAGGCTGACGTCGGTCAAGGCGCTTAAGACTGACATCAGGACGTCAGGGTACAAATGCGCATGACCGACGTCATATCCTCTGTCTTTTCTTGCCCCAGATGTCAGAAGACCCTAAACAGAAAGGTCAAAACCAAAAGACAGCAAAAAACAACCAACCACCCTTGTACTAACCATATGTACAATATATACAATATTCACAATATGTACAACCCAAACCACACAACCGCCTCTAACTACAGAGGGGAAGGAGGGAGGGTAAATTGGACTGCAGCAATGTGGATCTTCGAACATCTACATTTATGGTAGGTACAAAACTGTACTATGTTCTTCATCTCACATTGCTGCAGTCCTTACACTTGGGTAGAATCCCAAAGCAGAGGTAAGGGAGGATGGCAAAACTATAAAGCAGTAGGAGCTGCCAAAATGCCCTGTAAAATAGCAGTGGCAAAACCAGCCCTCGATTTAGAGTAAAGTGGAAGGTGATAATGCTTAGAGAAAGTATGCACTGAACTCCAAGTAGCTGCCTCCAAAATATCTTTAGTTGCCACCCCCCTTAAAAAAGCTGTAGAAGTGGCAGTAGCCCTAGTGGAATGAGGCCTAATCCCAGCTGGAATCTCCTTATCATGATGGGAATAACAGAAAGCAATACAAAACCCAATCCACTTAGAAATAGTTTGTTTTGACACAGGCTTGCCCTGAGAACCCAAAGCAAAAGAAACAAATAACTGCTGAGACTGCCTGAACCCTTTAGTTCTGCTCAAATAATATCGCAACTGCCTGTGTATATCCAAAGTGTGCAAAATCTTTTCCCCTTTATTTTGGGGTTTGCATAAAAGTAGGCAAATGAATAGTTTGGTTTAAAGCCACACTAGAAACCACTTTAGGCATAAAGGAAGGATTAGTGCTAAAGATACCCTATCCTTATGGAAAATTAAGAAAGGCTCTACTGCCATAAGGGCCTGTAATTCAGAAACCCTTCTCGCAGAGGTAATGGCCAACAAAAAAGCAGTCTTCCATGATAAATATTTCAACTCAGCAGTAGCTGCAGGCTCAAAAGGTTGTAGAGTGAGTTTCTCCAACACAAAATTGAGATCCCAAGCAGGAGTAGGAGCTCTCCGTGGGGGTCTTATATTCTTTGCCCCTCTAAGGAATTGCTTAAACAAAGGATGAGAAAACAATGGTGAGTCACAGTCATAGTGAGCAGAAATTGCTGCAGCATGAACCTTAATAGAAGAGAAGGACAAACCTTTGTCCAGTAACTCAGTAAGATATTGAAGAGCCACACTTAAATTAGGCTTAGAAACATCAAATTCCTTTGCTGTACTCCAAAATAAAAATCTCTTCCATTTATCTGCGTACACTTTCCTTGTACTAGGCCTTCTGGCCTCCAAAATAACATTCAAAACTTGCTGTGGAAGCTGAGACCCTCCAGGGTTTAAAACAGAATATGCCAGGCTGTCAGGTGAAGAGAGTGAAGTTTGACATTGAGTAAATGACTGTTCTCCTGAGACAGCAGGTGTGGAATCAAGGCAAAGGCCATGGAGGCTCCTGCACAGACTTCTCAGTAATGGGTACCAGTGCTGTCGAGGCCAATCTGGAGCTATTAAAATCATCTTTGGCTTGTCCTGTCTGACCTTCAGGAGTACCTTTGGGAGGAGAGGCAGAGGTGGAAAGGCATACACATGAAGATTGTTCCAATTGAATGAAAGAGCATCCACTTTCCAAGCTGTGGGATGAAACCTTTTTTGCAAAACTTTGGCAGCTGGTAGTTTAGTGGAGAAGCGAACAGATCTATGTCTGGAGTTCCCCATAACACTGTCAATTTCTGAAATACATGAGGATCCAATTTCCACTCGTGGGGATCCATAATTTGCCTGCTCAACACATCTGCTAAGGAGTTCTGTGCTCCCGGCAGAAACCTTGCCTGAAGATTTAGCTGTAAACTGAGAGCAGTCTCCCACAAAATCATTGCTTGTCTGCATAGAGGATAAGAATGTGTTCCCCCTTGCTTGTTGATGTACCACATGACAGTTGTGTTGTCTGTTAGAATCAACACCTGCCCTGGAAGAAGTAAATCCTTGAAAGCTATTAATGCAAATTGGACTGCTAACATCTCCTTCAAGTTGATATGTAGATGTTGAAGTCTGGCAGGCCACTTGTCTTGTACCCACTTTCCATTTAGATGAGCTCCCCAAGCTTTGTCTGAGGCATCTGTCGTTAGAATCTGACTCGCCTCTGGCCGGGTCACAGAAAGTCCCTTGTTTAGGTGACATTCCTGAGCCCACCACAAAAATTCCTTTTGAATGCAAGGTATTATTTGAATGACAGTGTCCATATCTTGGCAGTGCTGTGTCCATACATTTTTGAGATACCATTGTAGCTTCCTCATATGCAGTTTGGCATTGGGAAGCACCAGAATACAAGATGCCATGAACCCCAAGGCTTGAAGGACTGTCCTTGCAGTCAGCCTGGACTGATGAGACAATTGATGGAAATAAAGAGAAAGATTCTTTTGTTTGTCCGGGGTCAAAAAGGCCATCTGGGATGCTGTATTCAGTCTCACACCCAGAAAGCACATGTCCTGAGAGGGTACTAGACTGGACTTTATTTCGTTCACAGAATACCCCAGGCATCTTAGCACTGCTATCACATATTGCAAATGATGAAGAAGCTCTTCCTTTCCTTGGGCCAGAATCAGGCAATCGTCCAAATAAGGATAGATCTGTATTCCTCTTATCCTGAAGAAAGCTATCACTGGAGCCAGAACCTTCGTGAACACTCTGGGCGCAGTAGATAAGCCAAAGGGCAATGCAGAGAACTGATAATGAGAAGTCCCAGCTCGAAAACGCAGATACTTCCTGCAACTTAGCCTGATAGGAACATGAAGGTAAGCCTCCTTGAGATCCAGAGTCACCATCCAGTGATCTTTGCCCAGCAGAGGTAAAAGCTGTTGTAACGTCAACATTTTGAACTTGGGAATGTCCAGATAAGTGTTGAGGATAGATAAATCCAAAATTGGTCTCCACGTGTTCCCCTTCTTTGGTACTAGGAACAGGCGAGAATAAAATCCTAGGCCCACTTCTGGCAGAGGGACCGGTTGTATGGCCCCTATTTGGAGCAGCAGAGAAATTTGCTTGTGAGCCTCTAGTCTTTGCTGAGGAGGAACGTCCGGCATGCCTTTGAAAGGAGGCAAGGTATGGAAATAAAACCTGTAACCTTGGTGTATGATATCCAATACCCATCTGTCTTGGGTAATCAAACTCCAATTTTCCTGAAGAGTGCCAACCTTCCTCCCAAAGGTGCTGCCAGGCAAGAAGGATCTGGCAGCTGAAAAGGTAGGTCATTGGGCCTGTTTACGAAAGACTGGCCCCTGCCCTCACCTGAAGATTGTGCAGGAGAACTCCTGTTCTAGGTCTGAAGGAGCTCTGAGCTCTGCCCCTACCACGCCTAGATCTACCCCTAGACTGTGAATCATAAGAAGGGTATGTCCACCCCTTAGCAGGCCAATTCCTACTAAACTCGGAGGCTGGACTTGCAAAAATCTTTAACAGTCTGCATAGACTTAGCCTTGTCTTCCATTTTCTTCAAGACTGACTCAACAGGTGAACCAAACAACACATCAGACTGTAAAGGAGCATCCAAAATCCTTGTCTTAACATGTTCAGATAAATTCTGATCCTCAGCCAGGCGTGCCTGCGAAGAACTGACCCAGTGGCAGCCACCCTAGGCGAGGCCTGTACAGCATCAAAACCACATTGTAAAGAATGCTTACCCACCTGTTCAGAGACATGTACTAAATCTTGTAATTCCTTACACTCAATGCCTTCCGCCAGAGCATCTACCTTAGACTTTAGTTGAGAAAGAAGATAGTTCTGATATTTCAACATGTGAAACTGGCAATTCAAAGCCCTCATAGCTAAGGTGGAAGAAGTATAGACTTTCTTTCCCCATCTATCCAAAGCTCTGGCCTCTTTATCTGGAGGAACCGGATTTTTTACAACAGAGGCCTTGACACCCTTAGGTCCCTGACTAACAGTTTCTGGGTCCGCCCTAGGACTCTTATAAAGATATTTATGAGCCTCAGGCACCCTATAATACCTATCCGGTTTAACAGGAGTAGGAGGCAAAGAATCAGGATTAAGTGAAGCCTCCGCAAACACATCTTCCACAACATCCAGAACAGGAGGTATAGCCAAAGGCCTATGCTGGGGTAAAAGCAAAACTCCCTAAGCCTTTTCCTGGAATCAGAGAAGTCCTGACCTTCCCACTTAAAATGTTCCCTCATGGAATGAAGAGTCTCTGAAAAGAAAAATCCTCTTGAGAAGAAGCAGAAGGGTCCGCATCATCTGCATCAGAATCAGAATAAGGAGAGTACTCCTGCAAGTCTTCAGCCGAAGACTCTGAAACATCTGAAGGCTGCTCAAAACTCCCCAACTCTGGTTCCACCCTAGGCCTCTTATCTGGAGGGGGCAAAGAACCTCTAATCAAAGTAATTAAATCTTCTGCCATTTTAAGCATGTGCTTCTTGGGCACAGATCCTGAAGAACTACGAGTGACACCAACAGAAGCTAAACCTGGCCTGCCTCTGGGAGAAGCCTTAGAAACAGAAGGAGAGGGCCTAACCACCTTAGGAAGGGAGGGGAGTACAGTAACCTGAGAGGCCCCTTCAGCCTGACCTGCCTCCTGGGAGGCCACATCCTGCAATAACAAAGTCTCCTCCTGGGACTCCAGAGAAGCCTCCGGCGGAACCACCGGTTCCACTGACGCCTCTAAAGAACCGGCGTCCGGTACGGACGACTCTTCTTGCCTGGGTTTAACTGCCTTGTCTTTGCGCTTCTTCGAAGAAGCGGGCGTCGGAGCATCCGACGGCATTTTATAATTGCACCGCTTCCCAAAGACCAACCTGGCACAATCTAACCTTCGCTTAATAGTGCGCTTATTGAACCTAGCACAAAAGCGACACCCAACAACGTCGTGCTCAGGCCCCAAACAAGGAATACACAAAGTATGATAATCTCTATGCGGTATCTGTTTCCCACAAGAAATACAGTTATTCACTTTTTCTGACATCCGGTAAACCACTGAGGCAAGAAAAACTAAAATATTCCCAACGGGTACTTAGCCAACTTTGACTCGGTCTGAAACTCCGAATTCGAAAAATTTCAGAACGCCGAACGGCACTTGCAACGCTGCTTCTGCATCGGACCATGCGGCAAAAAAGACTGAGGATATGACGTCGGTCATGCGCATTTGTACCCTGACTTCCTGATGTCAGTCTTAAGCGCCTTGACCGACGTCAGCCTAATACTTTGATATTCGGGCCGACCGAGGACAGCGGACTACCCAAGTGTAAGGACTGCAGCAATGTGAGATGAAGAACATCTGTACTATGTCCTTCAAGGATGCATCTGCAGTCATCACATATGGGTAGAATACCATAGCCAATCTGGGGGTAGAGGATCTATGTAAAGGATGGTGTAGCTAAAATGCCCTGCAGGACTGCCGTAGCAAAGACTGCTCTGGATCTGGAATATAGAGGTAAGTTGTAATGCTTGGAAAATGTATGCACGGAGCTCCATGTAGCAGCTTCTAAAATGTCCTTGGTAGCCACCCCTCTTAAAAAAGGCTGTGGAGGTGGCTGTGGCTCTGGTCAAATGAGGTCTAATGTTAGCTGGCACTGTTTTTCCATGAAAGGAGTAACAAAAACGAATGCAATTCCCTATCCATTTTGAAATTGCTTTTCCTTGTGCACCCGCAGCATATGCTACAAACAGCTGGTCAGTTTTTCTGTAACTTTTAGTTCTGTCCAAGTAGTAGCACAACTGTCTGTGTATGTCCAGGGTGTGCAGAAGCTTTTCCCCTTTGTTTTGTGGATTTGGAAAGAAGGTGGGCAGGTGAATAGCTTGGTTTAATGAGATCCTGGATACCACCTTTGGCATAAATGAAGGGTTGGTTCTCAATGAGACTCTGTCTTGATGAAAAATAAGAAATGGCTGTACTGCCATGAGGGCCTGTAACTCAGATACTCTTCTTGCTGAGGTTATGGCCAGAAGGAAGGCAGTCTTCCAAGACAGGAACTGTAGTTCTGCAGATGCTGCTGGTTCAAAGGGAGGCAGTGTTAGTTTTTCCAACACGAAGTTAAGGTTCCAAGTAGGCACTGGTGGTTTCCTTGGAGGATTGATGTTTTTAATTCCTCTTAGAAACTGCCTTAGGAGAGGATGGGAGAAGACAGGTGGATCAGTGTTGTACTCTGCTGAAATTGCTGAAGCATGAATTTTAATGGAAGAGTAAGACAGGCAATTGTGGAGCATTTCTGCCAAGGATTCCAGGATATGTGCCATGTTCATCACTTTCGCATCTAGGCCCTTTGTGGTGCTCCAAGTGTGAAATCTTTTCCATTTTGCTGAGTATGCCTTTCTTGTTGAAGGCCTGCGAGCTTCCATGATGATATCCTTCACTCTCTTGGATAGCTTATCCTGTGGAGGAATCAAGGTATTTTCCAGGCTGTTAGTTGCAATGTTTTCAGGTTGGAATGCAGAGTTTTGTAATTGTGCTGTGTCAGGAGAAGCGGTCATTGTGGAAGAGGCCATGGTTTCATGTGTGACATGTTCTTGAGCAAAGGGTACCAGTGCTGTCTTGGCCAGTCCGGAGCTATCAGAATCACTCTTGGCTGCTCTGCCCTGATCTTCAGTAAGACCTTGGTCATTAATGGAAGAGGTGGGAATGCATACACTGTTAGAGTTCTCCAGCTGAAAGAGAGGGCGTCCACTTTCCATGCTTGTGGGTGGTATGTCCTTGAGCAGAACTTCTTCAGCTGATGATTGTGCGGGGAGGCAAAGAGGTCTATGTCCGGCCTCCCCCATGATTGTGTTATCTGCAAGAAGATGTCTGGGTGCAGCATCCATTCGTGTGCATCCATGATGTTTCTGCTTAAGCTGTCCACCAGTATATTGTCCTTTCTTGGCACAAATTGGAATTGCAGCTCTATATTGAGTGCCAAGGAAAGTTCCCATAGATTCACTGCCAGTCTGCAAAGAGGGTAGGAATGGGTGCCTCCTTGCTTATGTACCACATAACTGTGGTGTTGTCTGTCCTTATTAGCAGGTGGCCTTGATGTAGAAATAGCTTGAAGGCCTCGATTGCATGTATAACTGCCAGCATTTCCTTTTGGTTTATGTGCATGCATAGCTCTTTTTGTGACCATAGTCCTTGGATGCACCTTCCCTCCATGTGCGCTCCCCATCCGTGGTCTGAAGCGTCCGTTGTAATGGTTTGGCTGGCTATTGGTTTGCTGAAGGGCAGACCCCTCTGACTGGCTTGCTTGAGCCCACCACAGAAATTCCCTTTGAAGGCATGGGATGAGTGGTATCAAAGTTTCCAAGCTGTGACTGTGCTGAGTCCATAAACTCCTTAGGTACCATTGTAGTTTCCTCATATGTAGCCTTGCTTGTGGAATCAGAAGAATGCAAGAAGCCATGTAACCCAGGGCCTGCAGGATTTTCCGTGCAGTCAGCGGAGTTTGTCTTGACAGATTTTTGAAGTAATCCGGTAGTTGACTTTGTTTTTCTTCTGTGAGGTAAGCCATTTAGGTGGTTGTGTCTAGATTCGCACCCAGAAAAGTTATTCTTTGGGATGGAACAAGTCTTGACTTGCGAATGTTGACTGTATATCCCAAGGCCTGAAGTAGGTGGATGGCATAATTCAAGTGTTTTGCCAAAATTCGTTGGCTGTCCGCTTGTATAAGGCAGTCATCCAGATATGGGTATATTTGTATCCCCTCAAGTCTGCAATGTGCAATTACTGATGCCAGGCATTTCGTGAATACTCTGGGTGCAGTAGATAAGCCAAAGGGCAATGCTGAGAATTAATAATGCTCTGAACCTGCAAGAAATCTGAGGTGTCTTCTGCAACTTTGTCTGAGAGGGACATGCAGGTATGCCTCCTTGAGGTCCAGAGTTACCAGCCAAGACCCCTTGCCCAGCATGGGAAGGAGTTGCTGTAGAGTCAGCATTTTGAATTTTGGCACAATGAGGTAAGTATTCAGTGCGGACAAGTCGAGAATAGGCCTCCGTTGCTTTTCTTTTCTTGGAACAAGGAATAGTCTGGAGTAAAATCCTTGGCCTTGTTCTGAGAGAGGAACCTTTTCTATAGCTTTCATTTACACTAAATTGGAGATTTGTTTCAAAGCCTCTGCCCTTTGATTTGGTGGCAGGTCTGGCATGCCTTTTCTTTTTGGTAATGTGTGGAAATGGAACCTGTATCCTTTGTCTATTATTTGTAGTGTCCATTTGTCCCTTGTAATACTGTGCCAATTTTCTGAGAATAAGGAAAGCTTTCCACCCAGAGGTGCTTCCAATTGAGCCCTGGTTGGCGGTGTCAAAGTAAAGTCATTGGGTCTGTCCTTGTGCAGCAGTAGTAGGCCCTGCACTACCTCTCTGGTTGGGAGGCTGCCATTGACGTCCTCTGTAGGAGCCTCTAGCTTGCCCTCTACCTCTGGCACGCCTGTTCTTGCCTCTCTGAAATCTCTCTGTGTCCGGAAAGGACCAATTCTTGGAAGGCCAATTTCTGCTGAATCTTGGTGGTTGAACTTGCATAAAGTCTTTTACTGTTTGTACAGATTTTGCCTTTTCTTCAAATTTCTTTAAGACCTCCTGAGCAGTGGAACCAAATAACTTTTGCTTTTCCAGTGGAGCATCAAGAAGCTTTGCTTTAACATGGTCTGGCAGAGATTGTTCCTTGAGCCAAGCATGCCTACGTATGACTGCACCTGTCATAGCTGACCTACATGAAGCTTCCAATGCATCATACCCACACTGCAAGAAATGGTTGCTAACCTGTTGAGAGTTATGTACCAGATCCTGAAGTGATTTGCGATCTAGGGATTCAGGTGAAGACAGTTTTTTATGCAATTCATCTAACAAATACTCTTGGTACTGAATCATATGAAATTGACAATTTAAAGCCCTCATAGAAAGGGTAGCAGAAGTATACACTTTTTTACCCCATCGCTCTAAAGCCCTGGACTCCCTTTCAGAGGGGAGTGGATTTTTTGTAGTGGCAGCTGAAACCCCTTTAGGGCCCTGGGAAATAGTTTCTGGATCAGCAGAATGGGCCTTGTAAAGGAAAAGATGTGATTCCGGGACCCTGTAGTACCTATCGGGTTTGGCAGGAGCCGGAGGGAGAGAGTCAGGGGTTGTGCTAGACTCAGAGTACACATCATCAATGACATTCAAAACAGGGGGAATAGCCAAAGGTCTATGCTGAGGTAAATGCAAGAAGGTCCTTAATCTCTTCCTGGAATCAGAAAATTCCTGGCCCTGCCATTGGAAATGCTCTCTCATAGTGTGCACAGTTTCCCCAAAGGACAGCTCTTCAGGAGGGGAGGCCGAAGGGATAGATTCCTCAGCATCAGAATCCTCGTAGGCCGAAAAAGCCTCCTCCTGGTAGTCCGAGAGTAGAGCCATCAGAGGCCTCATCTGAGGAGTGGGGATCAGAGGGCTCAACCCTGGGCCTTTTATCTGTAGGAGGTTGAGAGCCCCTGTCCGTATGAGGCTGTGAGCCCCTAATTAATGAAATGAGGTCCTCTGCTAGACTAAGGATCTGAGAACCTGTAGTGGGTCCCTGAGGGATAACCCTGGGAGGCAAAGATTTTGAGTGTTTAGCAGCTTTAGCCCTAGAGAATGCCTTTATGGACATGGATGCAGGAGGCCTGGCTGCACCACGTGCTGGTGTAGTTTTGTCTAGAGGAATGGTGTCGGAAGGTTCCAGGACACCAGTATCTAATGGAGATTCAATAACCGATACAACAGGGGCCTCCGGGGCCGAGGTTGTCGGTTGTACGGTTTCGGAAGTACCAAGGACTCGGTTTCAGCCGAGACCGAGACACTCGCGGTAGGCCTGGCCGTGGTTTCAGCCGAAACCGCGGCCCGCGTGTGTCGGTCCTTGTCCTTCCGTTTCTTAGTTAAATGTGAAGTCGGAGTCTCCAACGGCATATTGTAAGCAAAACTAGCCCCAAAAAATTCCTCTGCAAACTCCGCCCGACGTCTAAGAGTGCGTCGGTTGAAGGAAGCACAGGCTGAACAGGCCGAGACGTCGTGGTCTGGGCCTAGGCAGGGGAGGCAGTAAGAGTGGAAATCCTTATGAAGTATTTGTTTCCCCACAAGTTAAGCAATTATTAATTTTATCTGACATCGGCTGAGGCAAGAAAGAGTCCCCAACGGGGTACTTAGCTTTTGAAGTCTTCGGTTTAGCTAAATTACAGGAGCTGGCCGACCGGCACTTGCGAGCTGCTTCTGCTTCGGGCACCACGCGGCAAGAAAGACTGAGGAAGATGGCGTCAGCTGACGCTTTTATACCCCAGGCGCTCTGACGTCGGGGAAGGGGTGACATCAGCCGACGCCGGACCCAGACTTTGGAATCCGGCCGACCGAAGGGCTGCCTGAGGCAGGACAACCCATATGTGATGACTGCAGATGCATCCTTGAAGGACATCTGGACTATACTAGCTTAGAAAGGCAGGAAACAAGTATATATATTTTTTTTCAGAAAATAAAGCAGATACACTCAAAAAAAGTTTAAAAGCACAGAAAAGGATACTTATTATTATATATCGCAGATCACATTTGTAGTCAATGCCCCCAGTAATAAAGTAGGAAGAAACACAAATACAGTAAAAGCAGATGAATAAAGTGCAAATGTTTATATATATATATATATATATATATATATATATATATATATATATATATATATATATATATAAACAATAGAAAACGAACAAACTGATTTAAACAAGTTACCCAATTAACACGAAAAAAGCTCAAAACTGAGCCCTGTTCCAGTAGTCTTCAATCAGACAAGTTCTAACTGCACACCCGTGGTTAATAGGGTGTAGGGGGAACCTTCTCCAAAAAAAAGATGGCCTGGATCAGTGCTCAAGCTATACAAACAAAGCTAGATTTAGCAGGCCTGAATCTGGTCTATGCTATAGCAACAAGGCACACCAATTTCAGAAAGAAACAGTTCAAATAAGCAGTCACAATAAGCCTGTGACCAGAAATTCCCAGCTCAGAAGGGCAGAATCCAGCCTCTCCTCCCACAAGAGTGCAGACCACAAACATTCTTAATGTAGAATAACTGGCCTGAAGCCCAAGTGCTTAAGCCAGAACTAATACACTTTTAGAATAGCAGACACTGGGCCTTCAATCAGCAATTCCCAGCTTAGAAGGATGCAAGCTACCTGTCCTGCCACAACAGTGTAGGCCACAAACATTCTTACTGTAAAACAGCCTGTATGAAGCCCAAGTGCTTAAACCAAAAGAATTAGAATAAAAGTTACAATTGAATCAGGCTACGACCAAGCAGTAATAAATTCAACAGAATAAATAAAATTGAGCACTTTTAAGAAAAGCAAAATAAAGTAGGAGGAAACACAAATACAGTAACAGCAAATAAATAAACTACAAAAATATATATATATATATTTTTAAGTGCAAGAAGAGAGGAAGGAAGAACCCAAGTGAGCTGGCCTTTTCAAATCTTCTCTCTGTATTAAGTAGGGTGAACACTAGACTCAGAATATGATCTAATTGTACTCAGTTAAGTGAGCAAATGAGATGGACCCAGGAGGAGTGTCCTAATAAAGACTTACAGGAGGGGCGGGCAATTCCAGAGCCACCAACACAGGAAAAGGAAGGGAGGGTGGGGAACTAACTGCAGAGAGACAAACAGCACACTGCTCAGAAACACACAATTAGGAAACAGAAAAAATAAAAATACAGCAATTTTAAAACTGCAAGTTTGTACTTAACAAAAGACTAAAATTCACTACTGCAAGTTTCACTTAGCTTGTAATGCAGATGTTTGTAGCCAAGCAAGTCTCTCAGGAATTGAGCATAAAATGATTCCTCAAACTTTGTGGCTAGCACTTAAAGTACAGAGGAATCCCTCTAGGCTATTAAATATCAGATAAGAAAGAAGTGATACCAACACCCCCTCTATAGCAAAATAACTGCAGAGAGACGCACAGCACACTGTTCAGAAACACACAATTAGGAAACAGAAAAAAATGAAAATACAGTACTTTTAAAACTGCAAGTTTGTACTGAAAAGGCTAACATTCTATTTATAAACACACAAGAAATCTAACTTTGATTAGATGATACTAAGTAAATAATATAATCATAAGATCAACACAGTTTTACACACACACACACACACACACACACACACACACACACACACACACACACACACTGTGTATACAATGAGTTGGGACTTGAACTGTAGTAGAAATTAGATTATCTAAAGCAGATTTTTAATCATGAGAAGAAACTTGATAAAGCATTCATTATAGTTTTACAATTAGTCAGAAGAAACCTTCACATATGAGCTTGTCAATTCTGAAAACACAAGCTACAGAAGCATACACTTTTTCCCCATACTTATCAATAATCTTCCCATCTTTATCAGAAAGAGTATGATTAGTACGATTAGAATAAACTGTTTATCAGCAAAATAATTAACTAAAACTAAAGCTGCTGGCTCTTGTTTGGGAAGAGTGTATAAAATCTTAAAAGACTGAGGAACTCTATAAATCCTATCTGCCTTTTTAGGGGCAGCTAGTTAGCTGTCAGAGAAAACTGCAGGCAGTAACACACACACGCCTTCCAAAAGCTGACAGTAATGGACAAATAGGGGTGCAGGTTCTGGAAATTCCTTCTGTAACAGCTCATAGAATTTTCTTAGGGATTGAGTAACACAGGCAATCTTTAGAAATAATCTCAGAAGAAGAGAATCCCCCACAGGAAGAGTCAAAAATTTACTCTCCTTTGAGTCTGAATCAGAAGTTTGAGGAGAAAACCCTGCGGCTGTCCTTTCATCCGCCTGTCTAGATTCAGAATCTTGAATCTCTTTAGGAAAGGAGGTATCATTCTTTCACCAGTAACTACTTTACAAGAAGAATCACTAGCCTGAATTTAAACTCTGAGCCAGACCCAGTAAACTACTCCTGTCTAAGGAAAATTGAGGAGTAGATACATGTTTAGTTTTCCGTTTCTTTTTGACAGAACAAATGGGACCAACGTGTTATTATTGGCAGCAGCAGCTTCACCAGGAATGGGCGCAACATTCTGACAAAACAGAGAAGCCTTCCCTGTTCCCTCTCCCAGGACCAACAAGAGTTGTTCTCCCCTGCCCACTCTAGAGACCCCAACAGCCACAGATGATGTGTTTAACCTCCAGTCCACTGTGGCTGTAGGTGCTACACCACAGTAACCTGGGGTAAAAGTTGGCTGGTCTGAGTTACAATAAATGGCCACAGAAGAGTCACCCACCTATGACTGAGGCAAATTGCTAGTTGGTTGTGGTGACTGTTTATATAACAGTTTTTTTTTGTGCGGCTGGAAAAAGGACCGACCATGAGACTGACAGGCTTTTCTATGGTCAAGCCACAAATGGTTCTTTCCCAGGAAAAAAAGTCTTTAAAAGTTACTTTTTTCACAGACAATCCCAGTACAAAGCATTTTAAAACACTTCATCAGCTCCACAAAGTAAAGTAAACAGAATTTTTCACAGAAAAAAGGTTTTCAGTTACTTTAAACAACTTTTAAACGGACAGGAAAAAGGGCACTCCCATTAGAAGTGCACTACAATCTCGTACCAAAAATAACTGTCTTGAATGGGAAAATATAAATTATAAGAAAAATTATTTAATGGAAGTTTTTTTTTCTCCAAAGGGAACTTCTGTATTTGCTGTATTGTTTCTGTCTTTTACTTTGTCTGCATTGTTTCTGTTTTCCTGCCCTCCCTCCCAAGTGTTCTTGCAGTCTTAAACTTGGTGGCTTTGGATTTGCCCGCCCCTGCTGTAAATCTGATTTTGGTCACTGCTCCAAGCCAATTTCATTTGATCACTCAACACAATGCAGTGAGATTATTTGTGCAGGTCTACCCTCTTACTTCTTTGACTTTGAACACTTCTGTTTTCTCCCTCTCCATTTTGTTAAAAAAAAGTACTCTCTATTCATCTGCTTTTACTATAATTGTGTTCTTCATACTTTATAACCTTATTTTTGCTGTGTACTCAAGTGTTTGAGTGCTTTTATTCTGCTGCATTTAATACTGCTTGTTAGTAGCCTAATGAAATGTATCTGTTATTCTAAGCATGTTAAGCTTTGGTCTTAGCATTTGTTTCAGGTGAGTTACTTTACATTTAAGAAGGTTCTTGTGGACAAATCCTTAACAAAACCTTCTGTCCATCAAGTCCTGTGTACCACTGCTAGAATTCTCCTTGTGTTGTGACTGAGTGTGCTTCTCAAACAATCTGGAAATATACAGCTAAGTATATTTTTTGGCACTTTTTCACTGTTCAGAGTTCTGCACTGTCTTAATTTTTGCTTGACTGAATTATTTATATATTTGCTGGCATCGTTTTCTGATGCTCTAAATGCCTCCATTTTGTTTTTTCCTAATTTACTGCTTTCTGCACTTGTTTTTAGTAGTTTTTTAATTTAATTGCATTTATTTAAAATGTACTTGCTTTAATATTGCACACTCGTGTGCTAGATTGCACTGCATTTGAATTGTTTTTACTGCTTTTTTATCTGCTTTTTTGTAAAAAACAAAAAAAAGTTCTAAGTTTGTTTCCCGCCTTTCGTATAACTAGTCTAGTCCATATACAGATTTGCTGTATCCAGGACTGTATGTATGCTTCTGAGCCCTTCTAGCTTATCAGTGGGAGTGGTAAGCACTAGGTACCCTATCTACCACAAGAGGAGTGGTTTCTGGCCCAGAAATTGTAGATTATTGGCCGTTTGGGCAGTTTTTACATCCCTTTCAACTTTTTGGTTTAAAAGCCCACATTTAAGTGGGTTTGCACTTGTTTAAGCTCCATGGATCCAGTTTGGTGTCCTGCAGACTGCAAGAGCATCAGGAAGGGGAAAGAGATATTCTAAGTGCCTTCATTTTGATTTTTTCCTAATTTATTGATTTCTGCACTTGTTTTTAGTCTTTTTTCAATTTAATTGCATTTATTTAAACTGTATTTGCTTTCATATTACTACACACTCAAGGTGTTAGCTTGCACTGTATTTGAATTGATTTTACTGCTGTTTTAGTTGCTTTTCTGTTAAAAACAAAACAAAAAAAATGTTCTAAGCTTGTTTCCCACCTTTCCTGTAACTAGTCTAGTCCGGATATAGATTTGCTGTATCCAGGTCTGTTTGTAAGCTTCTGAGCCCCCCAAGCCTTTCTGTGTTGGAGGGAAGCCTTCTAGCTTATCAGTGGAGTGGTAAGCACTAAGTACCCTTATCTACCAGAGGAGTGGTTTCTGGCCCAAAAATTTTAGATTATTGGCCATTTGGGCAGTTTTTCCATCCCTTTCAACTTTCTGGTTTAAAAGCCCGCATTTGCGTGGGTTTGCGCTTGTTTAAGCTCCGTGCAGCAGCACTGGGCTGAGGTAAACTATTACTTGTGCCAGAAAGTCTGCCCTTCAGTTTTTCCCTTAGATCTGATGGTTCTTTCTCTCTCTCTCTTGCACTTCAACTAGCTTAATCACTTTGCACTTCAACAGGTTTTTTTTAGCAATTATTGTAGCACACCTAAGTGCCATCAGTACTAGTCATTCTTTATGGAAACAGCTCCAGTACTTAGTAGTTACAACCACCCCTCCTGGCATGATTAAAAGGCAGTTTCCCTGTGCTTTCTCCTATTAACCTGGTGTACTTGGGCATTCTGAGAAGTGTAGCAACTGCCTCATGTACACACAGACAACCCACTCCTCTTACCTCTGAACACTCAGACTTCCAATGCCCTGGACCAGCTCATTCTGACCCCCACTAGAGGAAGCAACATCCCTGACCTGGCTATTACTAACATGGGCGACCACTGCTCTACACCAATAGTCAATCCCTCCCTGGACAGATCCGACAATAAACTAATCACCATGGAAATCCATACCCCCTGCAAAGGTAACCACCATGAAAAACTTCTCCAAAGCTGACTCTGGGCTCCTAAAAACAGAGGTGGCTAGGTTCATGGCACCCATGCCAATGGAACATAGCTGCATGACTGACAGGTACATAAATGCATGGAACTAGCCATACCCAACAGAACCAAGATGCACTCCTCCAAAAAAAGGAAGCCAATATGGTGGTCTCCTGACATTAATAAACTCTACAACAGAAGGAAGAAACCGTTGCAGAAAAAGGTGAAGGCCTAAGACTGGAAAAACTTCCTTATTAGCCTCAACAAAAAGTTGGGATCCCTCATCAAATCCTCCAAAGCCAGCTATGAAGGCAGAATTGCGGCACACACTAAAAACAATCACAAAGCCATCTATAGTTATATCAAAAACCTGCCTGGAAACACCCAGATTTGCTCTGAGTTACTGCACAATGGTACCTCCTATACTGACCCAACAGATATTGCCAACATACTGGCCGACAGATTTATTGCCAACGTTACCCCTCTCTCTCCCCGTAAAGGACCAATTACAACACCGCAAGAATGCAAGGCACCCAGCATTACTACAGCACAGGTTAAAGCTGCATTCCCCAAGGCCAAGAATACAGCTTCCATGGGGCCCAATATCATCTCTGGCTGTGTTCTACATGAATTATAAAGCGAACTGAGACCACGTGTGTGCCCTGTTCAGTCACAGCCTCATCTTAGGCTTTGTCCCTACCGAATGGCGCACTGCTACAGTCATCCCCCTCCATAAAGGCGGAGCGACTACAGACCCTGGGAATTACTGCCTCATTAGCCTGACGAGTCTGATATGTAAACCTATGGAGCGCATCATGGACCTGATTAACAAAGATATAGGAAATCTCCAAACTCTAGACCCCACGCAAATTGGCTTTGTGAAAGGGAGATCATGCCTGCTCAACCTGGTTGACGTTTTTGCGTCAGTCACCAGGGCTGTGGATGAAGGTAAGGCAGTGCATACAGCCTACCGTGATCTGGCCATTCCTCACTCGGGAATTATTGATAAACTCACCAAACTGGGCAAAATCCCCTATATCATTAGGCGAGTTGCAAATTGGTTCACAGATAGAACGCATACCGTGAAAGTAGTGGACTCCAAGTCAGACTGCTGACCAGTCACGAGTGGAGTCTCACAGGGATCAGTCCTGGGTCCTCTGCTGTTCGGCATCTACTTCTCGGACATCCAGGCCAATATAAAGGGACTTTGCCTAACCAAGTTTACAGACAACTGCAAGCTGGGAGCAATTATTAACTCCCCAAGTAATGCAGACATCCTACAGAAAGGCCTCATTGAGACCAATGACTGGTGTCGGAACCATGGACTTAAAAGCTTAACGTCAAAAAATGTGTCATCATCCCCTTTGGTAAAAACACAGTTCCCACTAATTACCACATCAATGGGAGCCCACTGAACACTGAAGGCATTATAAGAGATCTGAGGATGCAGGCTGACAGCAACCTCTCCTTTGACCACCACATTGCCACTGTGGTCAGAAAGTCCTTCTATGTGGCACATCTTATTACCAAGGGTTTTGCATCCAGGAAGAAAGAGGTCATCTCTCTCTACTCTTCCCTCATTAGACCAATTACGGAGTATAATGCCCCATTTGGCATGTACCTCACTAGACACCTGCAACAGCTGGAGAAGCCACAGAAGTACCTCAAGAAGATTATCCTAGGCATTAAACACATATCCTACATGGACAGACTCAAAAGACTCCAGCTATTCTCCATCTCATATCACCTACTTAGAGGTGGATGTCTGCTTACTTAGAGGTGGATGTCTGCTTGACTTACAAAGCCATGTCTGACCCAGCTCTGTTAGAAATGCTACATCTAAAGAAATCCCAATCCCTCTGCACCACACATGCCAGAGACCTCAACCTCATTAACACAATCAACAGAACATGCTGGAGGGACAGGTTCCTCACCCAGAGACTGTCCATGCTCTGGAATAGACTTACCATACATGTCAAGCAGAGCACCTCACTGTCTCTCTTCAGAGTGAATGGGTAATAGAAAGTTCACCCTGGGGATCACTCCAGTGGCTCTACTTGACAGAGGCACTGGGAACTAACGTCAGGCGGCACGATGCCAGGGCACTTCTATGGGCTAGGCTTATAAAGGCTCCAGGGCCATTAGCCTAGTACACACCTATGTACCCAGCAAAGAAACACCAAAAGCTGACCCATGATCCCTGAAAGCCTCAAAGACATGGAGTCCAAACTTGTCTTTTAGTAAGCTCAGCTCGAGCTGCCTGAAAATTTGGGCAAGCAGAAGGAACCCCGAAACATTGGAAGCTGGCTAACTGTTATATCCTTGACAGGATATAACCCATAAAGATAAGGCTACTGTAGCAGTGATCAATATGATGAACATCCATGATTCCAGGAGACAGACATTTGACAGCGCATCAGCATTGAAGGATTTGGCCTTATGAGCTTTTGCTTTTTTGGTCATCCTCCTGCTCTAGCCTCCCTGGATATTTTAACTTGTATTCTTTCTTGCAGTTACCCCCTGTAGAAAGCTTTTTAATATTATCTGTAGCAGCTCTGTAATTCACCATAAAATTTAATTTGTGAAGAGGCTTTCTGCACTGAATCCTAGCATGCCCTCTATTTGGACAGCCTCTCCACAATCCAGGATGCAAAAACAGGCAGATACGTGTGTGTGTGTGTGTGTGTGTGTGTGTGTGTGTGTGTGTGTGTGTGTGTGTGTGTCTGTCTGTCTGTAGATGTATGTATTCACACACGTGTTTTATATATATATATATATATATATATATATATATATATATATATATAAAACACATACATGTGTGAATACGTACATCTACACACACACACACACACACACACATGTAACACATACATGTGTGAATACGTACATCTACACACCCACACCCACACCCACACACACACACATGAATAAACATATAGTCAATAGCCCAGTACTAAGGAAACTTAATTTTCCAGTCTTAAGGGTAGTGGACACTAAGGAAGAACAAAACACAAAAAGGGAAATTAGTTGTACAGGAAAGATTACGCTTGATATCAGCATACAAACAGTTAAAATAACTGTTGTCAAATTTCTTATTTAAGAGTGAAGCTCTGACAAGAGTAGAAGTGCTCATCTCTTGCTTTAACTTAATAAACCGTGATTTAAACAAGCAATACTAGTTTGAATCCTGTTTTCTTATATAAGAATTTAAAGTGATTTAATATACAGATCATAAATAAGACATTTTAACAAGAGTCTATTTTAATAATTCATACACTAATATCAAAAGTAATCATTCCTGTACAACTAGTTTTCTTTTATATGTAAAATATATATATCTACACACACACACACACACACACACACACACACACACACACACACAGACACATACATTGTTGGAAAATTTAGTACATCTTAGATATACATGAATTAGGTAAAAACGCGGTTGGTGAGACTACTTTTTCATATTAAAACTGAAAATCTGTAGTCTCTCCTCAGAAGAAGAAGAATCTAAGACAGATCGCAGTGGCATTCACACTATTAAGTCAAAAGGTACCTAGCCCTGTGGTTTCTGTAAAGCACGTAGATTTGTTGCTGAAAGTCCCTTTCACATACATTAAAATATGGTAATAATGAATCATAAACCACTCTGACTGAAATGTGTACATGTGGCCACTTCTAACTGTGTTGCATTCTGTGTCAGGCGTATGAGTAGCAAACTGCTGCAGCATATGCTGGGCCACTTTGATTCCAAAAAAAGACTTGAAGAACATGATATACTAAAACAAGCACTCTAGAGTTCACCCAGATTTAGAAAAATGGTTTTATGTACTGGAAAGAGTTTTTATTTCAAACAGGCAGTGATAGTGTGACAAAACTGGTTACTACAGAACTGGAGTTGGCAGTTGGTGTTAGCAGACAGCATCTTCCCTGATCTAAGTGAAAATACTGTATAACTATTAAATCTGAACTGAAATTGAAGCATTTAAAATTTGACTACGGGCATACCAACCTAAATGCACCTCATCTTGGAAGTTAAGCAGGGTTGGGCCTGGTTAACACTAGGATGGGAGACCATCTCTGATTTTAAACTTTCTATAATCCAGTTTATATATGCATATTTGTGTGTATGAATGCAATCTTAACATTTTTTTAATGCTGACAGCTTTTTATTGATGGTTTTATATCACGTGGCACTGTTGCTATTTGACGTATGTGTGATGGTTCATTTACTGTCTGTAGAAGTTCCAAGTCAGTTGGAAGGAATAAAAGTACATACCATTTTGTGGAGTAATACATAGCTTGCAATGATTATGCATCTCAGCATCATGTACAAACATACATAACTGCCCACAGCCCCCCACAAACACAAATCAAAAATATCCTTTTTACCTTATTTCAACATTCCACAGAAGTTTATAAGTACGATTCAGAGACTGTATGAAAATTCTAGTACAACATTACACATTAATAAACTTAAATCAGCCCTGGTAAAAATTTTGAATGACAAAAGACAAGGATGCCCGCTTTCGCTGTACCTTTTTAACTTATATATAGAGTCTCTTCTCCTCTTGCTAGCTCAAAATATATACCATAACATTCAGAGTATTTACAACAAAATACTTCTTTCAGCATTTGCTGATGATCTCAATATCTATTTTTCACTCCCGTACACAGATACAGAAAAGATTTTAAAAACAATAGCTCAGTTGTCAAAATTTGCTAGTTACAAAACCAACCCAAATAAATCCTTCTTATTCCCAATAAACTTTGCAAGACATAAAGAAACCTAATTCCTCCTCTCTGAAATTAAATTAAATCAACATTTAAAGTACTTGGGGATCAGTTTTTGGGCAGATCGGCATATATGTTACCGTGAAAATAATGAAAAAGTTTGGGTAAATATTGAACAAGATATCTCCAGGTGGAACAACCTAAAATTACCCTTTCTTTCAAAGGTGACTATAATAAAAATGAACAAATTACCACAGCTCTTTTTCCAACTTACTGCAACCAACCTCACTATAAGATGAATACACGGCTGGCCAAATTCATATGGTTTCCTAAGTTTGTTTGGCAAAGCTATAATAAGCTTATATACCCAAAAGAAAGTGGGGGTGTAGGCTACCAGATCTTAGACTTTACTATGAAATCCTTGATCTAATAAAATACTTCTCGTCTCAAAATATGACTCATCTAATAATAGCTGGACTCACCATGGATAAAAATGTGGTACAGTTATTTACTTCAACTTAATATAAATCCTAAGTCTGCTCCCTTTCTAAATATACACACGACCTTAAAACACCAAATTGATATAATACAGAAGCTAATCAAATCTGTAAATTTAACCAAGGCATTCTGCTTACACCAACCAATATATCTGAACTTATTCAAAACTGGACAAACAGAACACTAGCCTCTTGGGATGGTTTTAAGAAAATGGCAATAAGATACATTACTGCACATAAATACATAATCACTAATGTAACTAAAAGAGCCCATCTAAAACAATATTGGGACACTCTCAAACCATATTTTGCATTGTTAAGGAGAAAAGACAAATTACAGTAAAGTTAATTAAGATATATAATAAATAAGACTATCAGCTTGTACTGAATGATTCTAGTTACTGATCATTAAACCATACACATTCTTAGGAACTCATATTTACTCATGGTTAGTAGGTCTTATTGAACAGAAAAGACTCACAGCGGTTCTGTATATAGTTGTGGAACAGTTGTATGCTAGATTGTGATTTTGTTTTTGTACTTGTTTTTTTGTTGTATAATCCTACTAGTGTGATCATTATGAGGAAAATGTAAAGGTACACTGCTTTGAACCCTACAGATATCTATCATATGTATGAAACTGTAAAGCTGAATTATCTACTGTATATAATGCTCTGTAATGTACAAACAATTAGTAATTGTACAAATGTTTCTGTTTTTTTTTCTTTTTATATATATATGACTTATTGAAAACTGAAAATAAATATATTTGGAAAAAAAATATCCTACTTTTCTATAGTTAAGTGCCTATAGGACCAAACCAGACAGACCAGAGTACCACCGTTGGAAAAACTGCAGGTGCAAACATGCAGACATACTTGCCCAGTTGTGAGACTATAGATAGAAAAATAGCCAAAGTATAGACAGTAGGAAGGGAAATCAAGACAGTTACTTACTGCAGAAAAATCAGCTGATATGATGAAAATACATTTATTTAATTCTGCATGAGATGCAATTCTCTTTACATCTTTATACTATTAATAGTGTACTACACATTGCCAGAAATTATATCTGCAATGTAAAAATTAAAAAGTCAGAAAATGTGACTAACCAGAAGAGATCAACAATGCATAACTGCCAGGTCAATTCCTTGTTCAGATGGCATAAGTCCCCGTGAATCTCTCCATCACAGGAAACTTTAAAGGGAAATGCCACCTTTTACTGGACTTAACTGTACTCCGCTTATTTTTCTCTCTTGTATCATCTGAACATCTAACTAAGGGCTGAATAATGGCTGGAAATTACAAGGAAATCCAGCAGCAAATGGGTACTTTTCCTTTATTGTATGGGAGTATATTAAAATGAACCACTAAAAGGCATTTTGGCAGAATTAACCAAAGCTAGGGTAATTCAGTTAAAAAGAAACACTGACAGTTTCTAGTGGCAGTCTAAGATGTCAATGACTAACACAACTCTCACTTTAATGTTATGAGGAGACAAAATACATTAGAGAAAGTATGGCAATCCTCATCACAGTGATATTATGGCATAACAAATTAAAATATAATAAAAACATTATTATTCTGAAGCATTAGCACAGCACTGAATATCAACAGAGATATGAAGAAAAACATGCATTTTTTTTCTTTTACAGCAAAAGAGATTCTTCAGCCAGAAAGAAAAAAATTATAGTCACCGTGACTTAACTGCATTGCTTGACAAGGCAGATGATCACGAAACACCCAAACTAACATTTTCATGTTGTACATGATGCATGACTGCTGCACTCGCATGACTGGAGTTCTCTGGTGCTTGAATGCAATAATTACCCTATTTCGGTGCTTGAATGCAGTAATTACTCTATTTCATATTTCATACTGTTGAATTAAAACTTGCCAGTATTTAAAAAGTAAATATTTTGCATAGCATTGACAATTGTAATACTTGCCAGGGTGGGAGCTATGAAGGATTGAATCCTTCCTGGCTTTAATGCTGGACGCCAAGGTTGAAAAACTTGGCCAGTCAAGAAAGCATTCCTACACAATTACTGTTCTTACTAAATACTACTGCTGTATTATCACACTCCCTTAACAGAATATTTGTTTTTGGCATAAATTTCATTTTTCAAGCACAATAATGATCAGCTCAGAATTAAAATTATCCTAAATGTATCTAAGAAAATTTTTGAGGAAAAAAAAATAAAAAGGGTAATGTTTTATACTCTTCCTTCTCTTATGTGACTTGGAAAACAGCCATTAGGGTCCCTATTTGCAAAGGGGGTGATATAAGCAACCCTTGGTGTTACTGATCAAACAGCATGGCAAGCATCCTAGGGAAAGTATTTTAGAGTATCATTCTGAACATCATGACAATGAATATTTTGGAAATTTTACATCAGAACTAATACAGCTTTATTGCCATTGTATCTTTATTATAGAAGTATTTGATCTTTTCTTGCCAGTTAATGTCACAAATATAACATGATCAAAAGGATTTGGTAGTGTTTGTTTGATGTAACTGTTAACCAGTTAAAGGTTGTTAATGGCTTAATCCTTACATTACTAATTTTGCAAGCATTTATTCAGGTCAGTGCCATTATTCAACATACCCTCAGGAGTCCAGTCTTATGGCCATTCCTATATCATGTCTTTATGTTACCGATACCTAGTCTGAGACATGTTGTCAGTGTGCTGGGATCACCAAAACATTATTACTAGTCTTAAACAGTTGAGATCAAGTTATTTTGAGAACACAGTTGGATAAGTTGATACTTTGGTACACTAGCAATAATATACATGATTATGAGTGTTTTGCTGATGCTAACCACATTATTATGTGTTCAAGACATGGATGCCATGAAATTCCCCTTGACAGTGTTAGGTTAGCATTGGGAAACCACTCATAATTCTTTGTAGTGCGCATGCAGCTTTATCTACTCAATGAACTACAAGTTACGGTACTGTTTTACTGTCTTTCAAATCCATAAAACAGTTAGTGAGTGCTTTTAGAATGGTAATGGGACACTGTCCCATATGTTTACACTCACCTTCCATGCCTCTCAACTGTCCAGATTTTCACAGAAGGTCAAGACTTTTGCCTCATATGCTGGGTGTGTACCTCAAAGTCTGTGGTTTTCAAAAACTAAGGATTGAAGACACTAAATAATGGCATACTTTAGACTTTGCATCCTTCAGAAAATCAGGCAAACACACACCCTATTATTCTAGTAACCTAAGTTAGGGACATTACTGATAGAAAGCAAGCAGAAACAAATATTAAATTCTGCTGCTGTCATCTGTACTAGCAGATTAAGCAAATTTCACACAACTCAAAATCGAGATGGAATCCTTCAAAGCCCCCAGGCCTGTGGAAAATACGGCCCAGACCGCAGAATCCTTTATAAATGCATTCTATGAACACCTTCAGGAATGCATGGATCATGCAATCCCAAACAAAACCAAGACCCAATCTTCCAAAGGCAGGCGCCCTTGTCTGGTGGACCCCAGCCATAAACAAACTATACAATAGAAGGAGGAAGCTACTACATGATAGAGCAAAATCCCAAAAAGGGAAGGCATCTCTGATCAGTATTAGCAAAAAACTACGGGCACTCATAAAATCGTCTAAGGCCAGCTTCGAGAGAAAAATTGCACAGGACACTAAGGATAATCACAAGGCTTTCTTTAGTTATGTTAGAAACCTGGGTGGGAATTCCCAGATATGCTCAGAATTAGTCCAAAATGACAAAAAATACACCAAACCCACAGACATTGCCAACATCCTAGCTAACAGGTTCAGCGCAAACTCCCCCCCCCTCCCCACCAAAAGGGCAAATATCTATTCCAGCAGAGTGCTGTCCCCCTGACATCTCAGATGCTCAGGTAAGAGCCACCCTCTCCAAAGCAAAAAACACAGCATCAATGGGACCAGACGGTGTCCCGGGCTGCGTCCTACATGAACTCCAAGAAGAACTAAACCCAAACATAAAACTACTGTTCAATCTCAGCAGCACAAACAGATTCATGGCACTAACTAATTTATGGATTTTAAACATTTTCCTGGTTGATTTAAAAGGACTTAATTGCAACTGGAACATTAAATACCAATAGATGGTACACTTACAGTTTTAGGTATTTTCAGTTATATAAATGTTGGTTTATTACCAACGAGGGTATTTAGTGCACACTAGTCAAGTTACTTTCATTCACCAGTGAGTTCAAATTACTTTTAATACAATGAATTCTGTTTTTAAATAACATTAGTAGCATTGATATGAGTATCTAACAGGTACATTTTTAATAATGAATTAATGTAGTTGAATATTTTTATTCATGTTTGGTTTTTTTCTTCTCAATATTTGTTGAATTAATTGGATTCAATTTGTTACAACTATGGTGACGTTTTAACTAATTATTTAATTAATGCAATGCACTTGCGCTATAAAAACCAGTCCTTTTAGTTGATTGTACACTTGAAAAAGCCCGGTAGGAATGGGCGAAAGTGCTCGTGATTTAATTGTTTCCTTGTCTATCGTTGGAAATAAAGTACTTTTTACTATTTGGCTCGTTGGAGATTATCTACGCTAGTTGCAAACTTGCATCTCTGGATATTTACCATTTGGGTGTATAAATAAGACTTTGTTTCGTAGCACAATACTGTGTTCGGTTTGTGCTCTTGGTGTAGGACCTGGCGGGTCCTTTTCCTGGTTTGTTACTAGCAAAATAAGAAGTTATGTACCTACCATAACGTTCCATGTTAGTTGTCTTCTCTCGCCTTCTTTCTTGCTTGATGGGTTCGGAACCGATCCCTCGGCTCCGACTCGGCACTTGCTAAGCTCGAGAGTCACTTTTACCAGCTCGAGGCAGCCCCATATCCCATGATGCAAGGCGGTAAGTACCCAGATCTCATTTGCTGACAAAGGGCAATAGCACCAAGCATAAAATACTTCCCAAAGGAAGAAAGAAAACTTACAGATGGAAAAAGGACCAGTCTGAATGGTCTTTAGCATAACAGTTTCTTATACAAGGTCTGTCCAGGCCAGGGGGAAGGAGGGAGGGTCGCAAGAAAGAAGGCGAGAGAAGACAACTAACATGGAACGTTATGGTAGGTACATAACTTCTTAATGTTAAGTTGTCAATCTCGCCTTCATTCTTGCTTGATGGGACCGCGTCCCTAGCACCTCTATCCTGGGTGGCTCAATGGAACAAACTCTTGAGGACTGTAGAGCCAAAACTGGCTCTGTCCCTGGAGGCCAAGTCCAATTTGTAATGGGAAACAAAAGTGTGAGGAGTAGCCCAAGTGGCCGTTGCACAAATAGTGTCCAAAGGAAGTCTAGCTTGAAAAGCTGTAGAAGTAGCTAAGCTCCTAGTTGAATGTGCTTTAGGTTTTGAGCACAGCTGTTTTCCCCTGAGTATAAATTTCAGAGATGACCGAAGAAAGCCATCTGGACAAGGTCACTTTAGAAACAGGAAGGCCTTTTTATTATCCGCATAGGAAACAAAAAGTTGATCAGATTTTCTAAATTTTTTGTTCTGTCCAAATAATATCTAAGTTGACGGTGGACATCAAGATAATGTAGCTTTTGTTCAGCTCTATCTGAATAGTTAGGAAAAATACAGGAGATCAATGGATTGATTCAGATTGTTCTTTGAAGCGACCTTAGGTAAAAAGGTTGGATTAGTTCTCAAAGATACTCTGTCTTTGTGAAAAACCAAATAGGGGGTCGAACCGAAGAGCATGAAGTTCAGACACCCTCCTGGCAGATGTAATAGCCACTAGGAATAAAGTTTTCCAAGAAAGATATTTCAGGGAACAAGAAACAGCTGGCTCGAAGGGGAAGAATCAAGGATGTCAGCACTAAATTTAGATCCCACTGAGGAGGAGGATTCCTGATTGGAGGCTTTAGCAGGAAAATTCCTTTCAAGAAGGCCCTGCAGAGCCTATGGGACATAATATTATGATCTGCTATCCCGACATGAAAATTGGAAATAGCAGCCAATTGAACTCTGACTGTGGAAGAAGAGGAGCCTGCATGAAAAATCTCTGCTAAGAAGTCCAGGACTGCCTGAACAGGGGCAGTAAAAGGATCAATATTTTGGGCCTTAGCCCAATAAGAGAAACGTTCCATTTGCTTGTGTAAATCCTCCTGGTAGAGGATTTTAGCGGTTACTATGATGTCTCTAACTGGGTTAGAGATCAAAGGAAGCCTGGCTAAGGAAGGAAGTGGAGCAACCATGCTGTGAGTTTGAGAGAAGGGATTGACCGGTGCAGCTGACCCGATTGGTGAATCAGAAGATCTGGCACTGGGTCCAGATGCCACGGCTGCACCAAAAGGTGATGATGGAGGAACGGGAACCAAACTTGTCGAGGCCAGTAAGGGCAATGAGAATCAATTTGGCTCTCAAAGCGGTAGCTTTCTGGATCACCTGAGGGATCAGAGGAAATGGAGGAAGGCATAAAGAAGTCCCTGGGGCCAATCCTGGGTCAGAGCGTCTCTGGGGATGGCCTGATAGAGGAAGAGGCTGAAGAAGTCTGGACATTTGCTCTTTTGGGGAGTAGCAAAAAGATCGCAACATGGACGACCCCATTCCAGAAAAATCTCTTCCGCTATAGATTGCTTGAGAGACCACTCGTGAGGCATGAGGATAGCTCTGCTCAATCTGTCCGCTATAATGTTGGTTTTCCCAGGGATATGCGTTGCTACCAGAAACCGATGAGAGGAGATCGCCCATTGCCATAGTCTGAGCGCTTCTCGACACAAGGGGTAGGACTTGGTTCCGCCCTGTTTGTTGATATACCAAACTACAGACATGTTGTCTGTGTGGACTGCAATTGTCCCTACGGGAAGAAAGTCGTTGAGGGCTTGCAACGTTAAAAGCACTGCTCTCATCTCCAGGACATTTATGTGCAGATGGTACTCGAACGGCTGCCACGTCCCATGAACCATCCTGCCCTGATAATGACCCCCCCCACCCGATCAAGGAGGCATCCGTGGTGACAGTGGCTATCGGGGATGGGGATACAAAGTACCTGCCTTGGTGAACCTGAGACGATGTGATCCACCAAGCAAGATGCTCTTTGCATGTCTGTGTCACCAGAATCTGGTGACGCATTGGAAGTTGCTGGTATGACCACTGTGTGAACAGCATCCACTGAAGAAGGCGCATGTAGAATCGAGCCAGGGGAAGAAGAGTAATGGCCGCAGCCATGAGACCTAATACCTTTAGAACCATTCTGGCCTGTATTTTCTTGCTGGCCAGAATGATCCTGACATGAGTCTGAATGTCTGAAACTCTTTGTTCTGTAAGGGTAGCTGACATCCGAACAGTGTTTAAGTTTGCGCCTATGAAGGTAATAGACTGGCAGGGCGATAAGGATGACTTTTCAAGTTGATTGAGATGCCCAAATGAGAACAAAGGTCTATTGTGTAATCCCTGGCTTGTATAAGCTGATGCCTGGTGGTGGCTGACAGGAGCCAGTCGTCGAGATACGGAAACACCTGGAATCCTTGACGTCTCAGGTGAGCCGTGACCACTGCCATGCATTTGGTGAACACTCTGGGGCTGTAGTGAGACCAAAGGGCAGGGCTCTGAACTGGAAATGACTGGACCCCAGCCGAAGCGGAGAAATCTCCTGGAGCGTCTGTGAATTTTGATGTGATAGTACGCATCCTGAAGATCTATTGAGCACATCCAGTTGTCCTTCTGTAAGAAGGGCAGAATTGACTGAAGAGTGACCATTCGAATCTTGTCTTCCTGACAGACTTGTTGAGTCTGCTGAGATCCAATATTGGTCTCCAGTCTCCCGTCTTTTGGGGACCAAAAGAACCTTGAGTAGATTCCGGCTCTGAATGGTCTATTGTAACTGGCTGTATGACTCTATTTTGCAGTAGTATTGAGATTTCAGACTCTGCAATCACCCTTAGACCGGGTGGTACATCTGGAAGGGAAGTTGAGGGGAAGGGACTTTCCTCGAAAGGAATTATGTAACCCTTGGATATGATCGACTGTACCCATCTGTCTTGAGTGAGGGAATGCCAGGCTTCTGGGTACAGTGATAATCTTCCCCGACTGCCTCCAAGGAGGGACAGCCGGGCAACACCTCAGGGATGCTGAAAGGGCTTGTCAGAGAGGCTCCCTGTTTCCCTGGTTCTTGGACCCCTCTGCCTCTAGAGCGGCCTGTTGTTGTTACCCCTCTGCCTCTAGGGGTAAACTGACCACGTGAATCCGGCGTGACTCCTTGGGATTTACGGAACCACATCTTCCCGCCCTTCTGTCCTTTGGGATAAGGTCTAGAAGGGGTGGAAAAACGGACTCCAACAGCAGAAAGAGTCTTGCCGTCCTGCTCGCACCTGGTCAAGGTTTCCTTCACCTGAGGGCCAAACAAAGCTGACCCATCAAAGGGAGAATTTGTGAAGGACGCCTTAAAGGGATCCGCAAAATCACATAGCCGCATCCAGGCTTGGCGTCTAAGAGCCACACCTGTACCTGCGGCTCTACTCGCTCCATCCGCAGCATAAGATATTAGCCGCATGGAGGAGTTTGCAATGGAATTGAGGGTTCCTAGCTGCGAAGCAATTTTTCTTGAGCCCCTGCAGCTGTAGGATCCTGAACTACTTCTCCCAGCTCCTTCAGGATATCCCTCTGGAGTCTGGTGAAGTGACATAGGTAATTCAGCGAACGTATAGCAAAGGTTGCTGAGGAAAACATCCGCTTACCGTACCTATCCATGGTCCTAGAGTCCTTATTAGGAGGATGGACGGGCACGGAAGGATCTGCAAGTTCCTTTTGGTGGCCGCAGCCACCACCATGGCATCAGCGGGACACCCTTAGTAAGGAATTGTTTGTCACACGGGGCAGTGATAAATTTTGAAGGCCTCCTAGGGACTGGCTCTACAGAGTCAGGAGCTGCCCACGCCTTCGTGCAATAACCTGCATAAGGGGTCGAAGGCGGAGACACCCAGGAGGTGGAGGGCCGAGATCCAAACGCCTCTAGGTATACTGACTCATCCTCAGAGGGATTGTTGGTGGGCCAGTTTACCCTCTGTTTCAGAAGTTCTAGGATGTCTGAGAAGGAGACATCCTCAGAGGGGATCTAGGGGATCCCTCTGACTCATCAAAGTCAGTATCCAGTGACAGACTCGGGAGTCTACATGCTTCCTCTTACAAGTCCTCTTCCTAGGAGGATCTCCCGAAACATCAGGAGAATCCTCGGAAGAGGGGAAATTCCCAATGGGGAAACCTGAGGCGGAGGATCTCTGGGTCCTGTAGCAAGAGAAGTGGCAGAGATGTCAACAGGTACTGTAGAGGGAGGAGCTACGGAACAGACTGCTGACTGATACCAGTGGCCAGTACACTCTTCATCACCTCGAATGCTCCCCTCCCAGGCAGGTCCGAGAGAACCCGCTCAAGAGCTAGGAACTCCAGGGACCACCGAAGGGAAGCCTCCGAGGCAGATGTCGGAGCCGAGCTCACCAAGGCCGAGGCTCCAAGGGGAAGAGCGGGCTCGGACAAGGGTCCGATGCCACTCACCCCTCGGAGGAGACCATGGAAGCCCGACCACGAATCCCTCTAAGGAAGGTCTCAAGAGGAGATAAGAGTAGAGGCTGAAGGAACAGAAGGGGTATCCGTCCTCCAGCCGTAGCAGTAACCATTCCGAAGACTCCAACTCCAAGCTCTGGGGTAGAGTTGAAGGAGGAACTGTAACGGGTGTGGACCAACAGTCGCCTGTTGAGACGGACTATGTAACATTTGGGCCAGTACCTGTGACTTAAGTAATCTACGGACCACTCTCTAGGTCATGATCTGACAACCTGGATGACCTTGAAGATCGGCTCCGATGGCTCCGTTCCGATAGAAGAGGTGAAGCCGGAGCCGAAAGTATCGGCTCCAAGGAAGGAGACCTCGACCTCTTCCTGGAATGAGCCATCGGAGCCGATACTATAGATCCTGTCGGAGCCGACCTCGGAGCCGACAGGAAGCTCGATGTATCGGCTCCAGCCGGAGCCGATACAGCCACCAAAGTAACGGTGTCGGAGCCGATCGGAGCCGACACCGATGCCTGTGCCACATGGGTGTCGGAACCGATCGGAGCCGACATCGAAGTGGTCACTACAGATTCGGCACCGATAGCCATCGGTGCCGAAGGCTTTGTTAAGCCAGAATCGGCTCCAGCCGGAGCCGATCTCGACTCGAAGTCGGAGCCGAGGCCGCAGGCTTAGACACAGAAGCCTGGGCCTTGGTAGATTTAACTGATTTGGATGGAGCCGACTTAGCCGGAGAGCCCTCCGGCTTAAGAAGGCCCCTAAGGATCAGTTTATTACGTCTTTCCTGCAGGACTCTCTGGCTGAAGGAATGACAAATAGCACAGGAGTCCTGCAGGTGAAGAGGGCCCAGACAATACAGGCAAGAAGTGTGACCGTCTGTCAGAGACATCTTCTGACAGCACGAGTCACACTTCTTAAAACCTGAGACCCTCTCCTTTGACATGGTGCTTTAAACAAACACACACACACACCAGTCAAAAATTAACTTAAATAAAATACCAAAAGGGTATTTCTATAAACAACACACACACACCCTAACAGGGGGGGGATGGGATGGGTAAATTTGACTAAAATAAATTAGAAAAGACAGGGATTTTCTGTCACAAAAGGTAAAAAATTAACTAATAACCAATAATTAAGGGTTTTTTAAGAAAAAGGGGCTTAAATATCCAAAAAGAGAATCACTTACCAGGAGCTGGTAAAAGGAGGACCTCATAAGCGAAGCGGCAAACGAGATCTGGGTACTTACCGCCTTGCATCATGGGATATGGGGCTGCCTCGAGCTGGTAAAAGTGACTCTCGAACTTAGCAAGTGCCGAGTCGGAGCCGAGGGATCGGCTCCGAACCCATCAAGCAAGAATGAAGGCGAGATTGACAACTTAACATCTGTTTCTTTTCGTTTACTGTTCAATCGCAGCCTCACTACAGGATATGTACCCAAAGAGTGGCGTACAGCAACACTGGTCCCTCTCCACAAAGGTGGTGCCTCAATGGATCCTGGAAACTATCGCCCCATAAGCCTGACTAGCTTGGTCTGCAAAGCTATGGAAAGGATCATCATGGACCTCATAAATAAAGATATTGGGGACCTACAGACACTGGATCCTACCCAGTTCGGCTTTGTTAAGGGCAGATCCTGCCTCTTAAACCTGGTTGATTTCTTTGAAACAGTCACCAAGGCCATTGAAGAGGGGAAGGTGGTCCACACAGCCTAACTGGACCTCGCAAATGCCTTCGATATAATACCCCACTCGGGCATTATAGATAAGCTCACCAGCTTAAATATAAACCCCTATGTCACTAGATGGGTTGCAAACTGGCTCAAGGACAGAACCCACATGGTTAGAATTGCTGGACCCATGTCAGACTCCAAACCAGTTACAAGTGGCGTCCCACAAGGCTCAGTCCTGGGACCTCTCTTGTTCGGTATATATTTCTCGGAGGTACAGGCCAACACGGAAGGACTGTGGCTGACCAAGTTCTCAGATGACTGCAAACTGCGCGCCATAATCGACTCTCCAGCCGACACAAACATCCTACAAAAGGGCCTCATAGAAACAGACAACTGGTGCCAGAGCCATGGCCTCAAGCTAAATGCCAAAAAGTGTATAGTCATCCCTTTCGGCAAAAACAAAGTGCCCACAAATTACCACATAGATGGTAATCCATTAAGTATGGAAGAAGTAATTAGGGACCTGGGGACCCAAGTTGATAGAAATCTCTCATTCGACAACCACGTGGCCAAAGTGGTTAGAAAATCATTTTATATAGCCCACCTAATCATGAAGGGATTCACATCTAGATCAGGGGAGGTCATCGTGCCTCTTTACTCATCCTTCACCAGGCCCATAATTGAGTACAATGCCCCTTTTGGGATGTACCTTACCAGACACCTGCAGCAACTGGAAAGACCCCAAACGTACCTCACCAAGAGGATCAAAGGGCTCAAACAGATGCCATATGCTGCCCGGTTAAAGAAACTCCAGCTCTACTCAGTGGCATACCGCCTGCTCAGAGGCGATCTGTGCCTGACGTATAAAGCCATGTCCAACCCAGAATTAATTGACATGCTGCACCTCAGAAAATCCAAATTCCATCGAGCTACTCGCTCGAGAGACTTGAACATCAGCACTGAAATAAATAGGACATGCTGGAGGGACAGATTCATAACCCAGAGGCTCCTTTCACTCTGGAATAAAATCCCAGTCCAGGTTAGGCAGAGTCCCTCACTGACTCTCTTCAAGAGGAATCTTGACGAGTGGATGGGAGATCATAGATTTACTCCGGGTATCAATTCTGTGTCACTGTTAGATGCACAGTATACTAACCTCGAAAAAGGGCATAGCAAAATTCATTTTAAAATGGGCGGAGAAAGCCAAACACACTCTGGCTAGGCTTGTAAATGCCCTAGTGCAGATAGCCTAGTATGAATCTATGAACCTAGAGTGGGACCCGACACTAACAACTTCAGTAAGAGGCCGCTTAACATTTGTCCATCAATGGCTGTCTCACTGAGCACTCTGACATGTACAAATACCTTAGGATTTTTGTTAGTAAGCATCTGTCTCCTAATCTACACATCTAGTACATATATAAAAAAGTCACAGGAGTTATTAATTTGATCTTAGAAACAGGACCTTCTAGATCTCAAGAGGTTTTTACTACCACTATATGTTGTACTGATTAGCCCACATATCGAGTACAGTTCATTATTTTGTATGTACTCAGTATCTTCATAATTTTGTGTGTATTGAGTACAGGGCCTGTAAAAGTCAGAACAAATTCAATATATGGATTTGCTCCTGCACTAACCCATGTTAACTATAATTAGAGTTCTTTTACTACATATCCTTAATCCCCATACTCTTCCTTATTCCTCACTTAAATTACCCCCTACCCTATACTCCTATACTCCACTTCTCCTGCTTTTTAGCTGCCTGCCTACTTTCCTTTGTGTCTATCACTTCAGCCCTTGTACTTTTCTTTTTGTTCCAGTGCTTTCCTATGGTATGTAGCTTAACTAGTTTTTATATATATTAATTCTCTTATTTCTTCTAAAATATGTATATTATATGAGATTTTTAATGTGTCCTATATGAACTTTATATTGTACATATTAGGTATTTTATATGAATATTTCTCTGTTGCAGTTCTGTATTTTATACAGCTTTTCTCCCTGGGCCTCCACTGAAAATGGGCTATTTTAAGCCCAGTCGGACTCTCCCTGTAAACAAATGGTAAAATAAATAAATAAATATGTTCACTTGGAAGATTCTTTCTTTTTGTGAACATGACCTGTGTCTGGTTGCTAGTAGTACTAAACCAGTAGTCAATATTTTTATGGACTTGAAAGAAGTGATCTGATTAAAGCTTTCAATTGTATTTATAACAATATAATGGCTGTTAGTTTAAACCTGACATTTCTTATCCATGCTGTAAACAATCTCAAGAATAATGTGTTACTGCACATGGATCAGGCTAAGCCCTTAATGAAGAATATTGTTTTTCTTGTAAAATTTAAGTTATGAAATAAGCTAACAAGGGAAGTTACATAAGTGACATTATTTATTTATTTGACATTTGTTAACTGGGTTAATCTGACTGGGGAGAAGCCCACTTTCCGTGGAGGCTCAAGGAGAAAATCTCCAGTTTAAAAAGTAAAAAGTTACAAACATGCATGAAACATGTCAGAGTAAAGAAGTTGCATACATTAAGTACAATGACCAAGTTAAATAGGGTAAAAAAGTTACAAGCATGTAATACAAGGTGAACAAATAAGTGATAATGCAGAATATATACAAGAAATAAACAAAAATAAACTCAGGGTACAACAACCTACTATAATTACCTTCTTTTAAATTTTAACTAGATGGTAATGTTGGAAGACACAAATTTAAACAAGTATTAATACGTCAAAGTGTCTGTGAAGGTCCTGTATAGGACCGTGAGTTTGAGGAATACAACCCTGAACTCTGAAGGAGGGTGCACAGGCAGCAAACTGGAGGGACTAACTACTACTTGGATCTCCAAAAACACTTCTGGACAGAGTGGCATGTGGACCCCTGGAGCAGGTTACCACAACAGGTAGAAGAAATGAAATCCACATAGGTATTCAAGATGGTATGTAACAAATATGAAAAAAAGATAAGGAAAAAGGTAGGGATGGAGGGGAGAAAGAATGTTAAAGCACTTAAAATGGCAGACTACCCAGCTTATTCAAGTTGATGAAGGAAGCTTTTCTTTTAACTTCAGTTGAGCTGTTCTTGCAGAAGCCCTTACCATCTTCTTTTTCTTCTCAGAAGTATCAAAATAAGGTCCACATAGTCCAGGGCATAACCAATAACGATTCAATAACTGGAAAATTCAAAGTATGTGTAAAATAAAAGTTTAATAACATCCATTTAGTGCTTTCGTCCAACAATCACTGGACTTCTTCAGAACATTAACCACACTGTTTCAATCACATTTAAGCAGACTACAATTACCTATTAGTCCATCAATTGTGTTACTATTAATCTATTATCCCTCATTTTAAATCTTAGTTTTGTGTGGTCATACAACTGCATACTATTTCATCTGGTTCTTCTCAGAAAAACCTCACAGAGGAAATGGAAGGAGGAACACTGAATGACAACCTCAGATGCCTGTCTTACCATGTTTTAAGTATATCAATAATTAACATATTATAATCTCTCAGTTTCAGAAAGGGTTAAAGTAATGTCAGTGGCATGTACGGACTCTGTCTATATCACTGCACAAAACTAAGTCTTACATTGTTAGTATGAAGGAGACATACAAGTCCCCCCCCCCCCCAGTGAAATGTTTCCATGGTAGTGATGTTGAGCCTTCTCTGGTAGGTAGAACCTGTTTAGCTCCAGTCTGAGCTACTCTTCAAAAGTCAACTGTCTTCAACTCAGGTTTCTGTGTACTACAGCAGTGTAAGGCAAGCATTCTAATATAAGCAAGTAAAGCATTTCTGAAAAAGAGTTCTATGGTGGCTCAAACAAATAAGACAGTGAGTTACGCAACATAGTGCTGTGATCGTCAACTTTCAGACAAGCAGCAATTCAGAGACAGATGAAACATGACTTTTCTACTACAGAAATAGCACAATATGTATTGTGTGCTACTGAAGTACAGTTGTGTACACTTACCATAGATGTAGATGTTTGAGTGTATTCACTGTTGCAGTCATTACATTTGGGTAATCTGCTGGCAGGTTGCCCTCAGTCGGCCTGATTAACAAAGTCTTGGGTCCTGCATCAGTTGCTGTACCTTCTTCCATGACGTCAGGTCATCGGGGGTATAAAACATGCATCCGACGCCATTACATCAGTTTTTCTTGCCTCAGATGTCAGGTGCCCCCCTAATGGGGAGTAAATAAAATGAAAAACACAAAAATATACCTCCAACCAAAAGCAAATACACCAAAAAGGCTTTTAAGCATAGTAAAAGAAGGCAGAAGTATAGCCACAGAAAAGTAGGGGCTGGAGGGAGGGTAACCAGGACTGCAACAGTGAATACACTTGAACATCTACATTTATGGTAAGTGTACACAACTGTACTATGTTCTTTGTGTTTCACTGTTGCAGTCATTACATTTGGGTATATTCCCAAAGCTATGGTTGGGAGGAGGAGTTTATACAGCATTAGGGCCAGCTATAAGGCCCTGCAAGACAGCAGTGGCAAAGCCAGCTCTGGATTTAGAGAAAACTGGTAAATGATAATGCTTGGTGAAAGTATGTACAGAACTCCAGGTAGCATCTTCTAGAATATCCCTGGTAGGAACACCTCTGAGAAAGGCTGCAGAAGTAGATGCAGCCATGGTGGAGTGAGATCTGATCCCCTGGGGAATAGGTCTTCCATGGTGCTTATATAGCAGAAATTAATGCAATGGCTTATCCATTTAGAAATGATTTGTTTTGAAATAGCCTTCCCCTCTGCCCCTGCAGAAAATGCTACCAGCAATTGTTCAGATTTTCTTCGAGATTTAGCCCTGTCCAAGTAGAATCTAAGTTGTCTGTGCACATCCAAGGAATGCAGAATCCATTCCCCTTTGTTCTGTGGCTTGGGAAAGAAGGTTGGCAAATAAATGGACTGATTAAGAGCCACACTGGAAACCACCTTGGGCATGAAGGATGGACTGGTCCTCAGAGATACCCTGTCCGCATGAAAGATGATGAAAGGCGCCACTGCCATAAGGGCCTGTAATTCAGATATCCTTCTAGCTGACGTGATTGCTAAAAGGAAGGCTGTCTTCCAAGAAAGAAATTTTAAGTCTGCAGTAGCAGCTGGCTCGAAAGGAAGTAGAGTGAGTTTTTCCAAAACAAAGTTAAGATCCCAGGCAGGGGTAGGAGCTCTCCTGGGTGGTCTCAAGTTCTGTGCCCCTCTGAGATACTGCTTGAGCAGGGGATGAGAGAAGAGGGGTGGGGTTCTGTGTTACAGTGAGCTGAAATAGCTGTGGATTTTAATAGGGGAAAAAGACAGGCCCTTGTGAAGCATCTCAGTTAAGTATTGCAAAATCTGAGGTAAATTGGGTGCTGCTGTGCTCATCCCTAAAGACTGGTTCCAGGCACAGAATCTTTTCCATTTGTCAGCATAAGATTTTCTAGTACTAGGTCTTCTCACCTCCAAGATGACATCCATCATAGGTTTGCTGAGGGATGACAAGGGTGAATTTAAGTGATTAGCCAGGCTGCAAGATTCGATGTTAGAAGATGAGGGTGCAGAATTTGGTTCTCCTGCTAGCAAGGAAGGGGTCTGAGGCAGGTTCCATGGAGATATTTGTGACACACTGTGCAGGAGTGGGTACCAGTGTTGGTGTGGCCAGTCTGGAGCAATCAAAATCATTCTTGGTTTGTCCTGTTTGACTTTTAGCAGAACTTTGGAGAGCAGAGGCAGAAGGGGAAAGACGTAAACTGATAGGTTTTTCCAGCTGAAGTACAGAGCATCCACTTTCCAGGCTTTTTTGGGTGAGTCCTTGTGCAAAACTTGTCCAACTGGTAGTTCGGGGGGAGGCAAATAGATCTATGTCTGGGCTCCCCCATTTGCTTGTCAACATGCTGAAAATCTGTGGTTCCAGTTTCCACTCGTGTAGGTCCATGAGATTTCTGCTTAGTCTGTCTGCCAGTGTCTTCAATTTTCCTGGCAGGAATTGAGCTTGTAGGTGCACTTGGTAGCTCAAGGCTGTTTCCACAATGGCATGGCTAGTCTGCAGAGGGGGTAAGAATGTGTACCCCCTTGCTTGTTTATATACCACATAACTGTGGTGCTGTCCGTCTTTACCATTAGTTGTCCTGGAAGAATGTCGTCCTTGTAGGCTGTCAGAGCATTCAGTACAGCTAACATTTCTTTCTGATTGATATGTAGGTGCATTTGATTTGGGTTCCATTTGCCCTGAATGCACTTTCCTGCCAGGTGACCCCCCATGCATAGTCTGACACATCTGTAGTTAGGGTTTGGGCGGCAGGGGGTAGTGTGAATGGCAGTCCTTTGTTTTGGTGGCAGGCCTCTGCCCATCATAGGAATTCCAGGTGTAGGCAAGGTATGATAAGAATCATTGTTTCCAGGCTGTGACAATGTTGACTCCATAGACTTTTTAAGTACCACCGCAGTTTCTTCATATGCAGTCTTGCATATGGAATTAGAAGAATGCAGGAGGCCATGAACCCCAAGGCTTGCATTATTTGTCTTGCAGATAGCAGGGATTTTGTGGCCACTTGTTTGAAGTAAGTTACCAATTGAATTTGCTTCTCTGGCGTGAGGAAAGTCATCTGGGCAGTTGTATTCAAGCTTGCACCCAGGAATGTAATCTGTTGAGATGAGAGGGTACCACTTGTGATTTATTTTTGTATATGGTGTACCCCAGACAAATTAGAACCCTTTTTACAAACGCCAGATGATTTAGAAGTGGGTCTTGGTTTTCTGCCTGAATTAGACAATCGTCCAGGTATGGATATATTTGAATATTTCTTTGCCTGCAAAATGCAATAACTGGAGCCAGGCACTTTGTGAATACCCTGGGCACAATAGACAAGCCAAAGAGCAGTGCAGAGAACTGATAATGCAAGTAGCCTGCTTTGAAGCGTAGGTATCTTTCTGCAAGATTCCCTGATTGGGATGTGCAGATATGCTTCTTTTAAATCTAGAGTTGCCAACCAGGCATCTTTGCCTAACATAGGAAGTAACTGGTGAAGAGTCAGCATCTTGAATTTTGGAATGCCCAGAAAGGTGTTTAGAGTAGACAGGTCCAGAACTGGATGCCATGATTTTTCTTTTCTGGATACCAGAAAAAGCCTGGAATAGAAACCTTGCCCCTTTTCCTCTTCTGGTACTGGTTGAATAGCCCCCCATGTTTAAGAGGGAAAGTACTTGTTTTTGAGCCTCTGCCCACTGATTTGGGGACAGGTATGGCCACCCGTTTGGTGTTGGCAACATGTGGAAATGAAATCTGTATCCCTGGGACACTATATTTAAAACCCATTTGTCCTGGGTTATGAGTTCCCAGTTTTTTGCATGAAGAGCAATCTTTCCCCCAAAGGGGCGGCTGAAAGTTAAGTGCTTGGTAATTTTAAAAGGAAGTCATTGGGACTGTTTACCATAGGGGGGTGTCTTGTTAATTCCAGATTTGGAAGTGGAGGCTCCCCCATTGCTTAGATGTGAGAGTCCCCTGGGACTGAAACCTGGTGCTTTTGGTGTGTCTGGGTTTGGCTTGAGAGGATCTGGAAGGAGCTGGAAAAGACCAATTCTTAGTAGGCCAGTCCCTAATAAATCTTGGAGGTTGCACTTGTAAGAAATCTTTAACAGTTTGCATAGATCTAGCTTTACCTTCCATCTTTTTTAGAACTTCTTCAGCCTTATTGCCAAATAGGCGGTCCTGATTTAAAGGAGCATCCAACAATTTTGCTTTAACATGATCAGGCAAAGATTGCTCCTTAAGCCAAGCATGCCTTCTAAGCACAGACCCAGTAACATCAGCCCTGCACGAGGCCTCTAAAGAATCAAAACTACATTGCAAAGTATGTTTTCCAATTTGTTCAGCAGAATGCAATAAATCCTGCAAATCTTTATTTTCCACACAGTCAGGAATCAACATCATTTTCTGTTTAAGCAGTCCAACAGTATGCTGTTGATATTTTAACATACGAAACTGGCAGTTTAAAGCCCTGATTGCCAAGGTTGCAGAGTTATAAACCTTCTTACCCCATCTATCCAGCGCCCTGTAGTCTCTATCAGAAGGGGTAGGATTTTTAGCAGCAGAAGCCTTAATGCCCTTGGGCCCCTGAGAAATGGTTTCTAATTCTGCAACAGGATTTTTGAAAAGGAATTTGTCGGACTCAGGAATCCTGTAGAATCTGTCAGGTTTACTAGGAGCCGGAGGCAGGGAATCAGGGGCCATACTGGATTCCGAAAAGACATCATCAACAATATCTAGTACAGGAGGTATAGCCAAAGGCCTATGCTGAGGTAGAAGGAAACCCCTAAGCCTCTTTTTTGAATCAGAAAATTCCTGATTTTCCCAGTGGACATGCTCCCTTAAGGTATGTAAAGTTTCCCCAAAAGAAAAATCCTCAGGAGGGGAAGCAGAGAGAATGGAATCCTCTGCATCAGAATCCTCATAAGTAGGTATGGACAAATCCAGGTCATTAAGAAGAGTCAGAAGAAACAGAAATCTGAACAAAAGATTTTTTTTTGATTTTGTAGTTTGTAATTTATTTGTATTTGTATTTTATTCGTGTCTTGGAGCTTATCTCCCTGGGCCTCTACTGAAAATGGACATATATCCAGTTAGACTAGCCCGGTCAACAAATGTAAAATAAAATAAAATAAAATAAATAAATAAAATAAATAAAAGATTCATAATCAAGCTCAGCCCTAGGCCTCTTGGGGAGGGGGGGGGGGGTTGACTACCCCTGATTAGAGTAATTAAACCTTCAGCCATTTTGGTAATTTGTTTTTTAGGCATAGAAGTCTGAACAAGAGGCCTGGGCATTGTTGTTTTTAGACATAGATCGAGATTTAGACCTTAGTAATGAAGGTGTAGTCGGTTTAATATACAAGTCTGTAGGCCTGAATACACCCTCAGAAGCCGGTGCCTGCACAGCGGCTCCGGACCCATACAAGATAGAGACATCCGCGGGTTCCATAGGTGAAGCATCTCACGGCATACCGGACTCTGAACAGGTCTCAGTAGAGGCCTGCGAATCAGAATTAGCGGATATCAGGGGCTACAAAAGCGCCTCACTGAGTACCGGCAAACTGGCGACTAGCTTAGGAGAAGCGTTGTCAGCAGTTTTGGACCTTGGCGGCCTGTCACAGTCTTTATCTTTGCATTTTTCGGAATCCCGGTAGTCAGATGGCTAACAGACGACATTTCTGGATAATTAAACCGAGAACCGAAATACTTAGAGGCAAACATGTACCGATGACGGATAGTGCGCTGATTAAATAAAGCACAAAACCGACAGCAAGGTATGTTGTGGTCAGGGCCTAGACAAGGACTACATTACGAATGAAAATCTTTGTGAGGTATTTGCTTTCCACAAGTAATGCAATTATTAACTTTTACTGACATCAGTAAGGAGCAAGAAAAAGTTTCCCCAACGGGGTACTTAGCTTTAAGTTAAAGACTTCGGTTCTGAAACTCGAAAACAAAAATTTCAGGAGTCTGCCGACCGGCACTTGCGAACTGCTTCTGCTTCGGGCACCGCATGGCAAGAAAGACTGATGTAATGGCGTCAGATGCATGTTTTATACCCCTGATGACCTGACATCATGGAAGGGACAGCAACCTACAAAGGACCCAAGACTTTGTTAATCAGGCCGACTGAGGGCAACCTGCCAGCAGATTACCCAAATGTAATGACTGCAACAGTGAACCACGAAAAACATTCACATTGTAATGAAAAGAATCACTGCCAACACAATATGACAAGAGTAATCCCACCAATTCCAATCACATAAGTAATAGCAAAAATGAGGTTTGAATTTCATCAGTGCCAATGAAATATGACATAACCAGTGTCACTCACTGGTACCAAATATAAAGAAAAAGCCTACCTGGCACTAGAAGGATGATCTCTTGAATCACACTACTGGTACCCAGCAGGTTAAAACAGAAGAAATGCACAGAGGTCTAACTCAATAATCAATTCAGAAAATACAACCTGGCCCCAAGAGTTTAAAGGGAATAATCACTGCTGTCTGGAGTATGAACTTACAAAGTCAACAGCCAGATTATACTGCACACAGGCCACTTTCAGATTTAAGTCTTTGTCCAAGCACAATGGATCCTTCTTTAAGAACCAGTGTCTTCCAATGCCCCTTAGCCAAAGTAACTACCTTTCACACATATACATGATACATGCACAAACAATTCCGAAGGAAGGCTAGCAGAATTTTCCAATTCTCCACAGTTTTCTTTCAGGCATGGCAGTAATGCCACCACCCTGGAAAGGGCAGGGACCTTCAGATACCTGCTGCTCTTAAGTGCACTAAATATGAAATCATATGCCTTAACATTTCACTGGTAGCAGGCCTAAATGATCCAGCTAAATGGAGATGTGAGAGACTGCAGCTCGTTAACACACAGTAGTAAATAATACCCTCATAACTCTCCTCTCAGGTAATAAATAGTAATGAGACATGTATAATAAAGTCCTGCCATAACAGCTTAAACAGGAGAAAATGTTACTTAAAACAATAAAGCAACAGTATAATTACATGTTAAAATGCAAAGGAATGAGAAACCGCACATGGATGAATAAAATAATACTTAGTTAAACACACTGGAATCTTTACAGAAAACCTACATCTAAGCTAGCTACAATTATCTGTTTCATGTTTAGAGTACGGAACATTTACTGTTTTAAGTTGCTAGAAGATAACTTTCAGAAATTTCAGACAGCAAACATACACGGACCAAAGACCAGACACAAATATTTATTCACATTTCAGTCCTGTTTTGTGCCCATAAACCATTATGCAATTTCAGTTAGAAGAAAGCATTACATCAACATTTTCTTAGTTGTTTTGTTTTCCCACAGCAAAAGTAACTAAACCAGTTCTGCCACCTGTAAAATACAGGGGTTTAACTGCACCAGCTCAGAGATGACAAAGAGCAGCAAAACACAGGATATCATTACACATCTCTTAACAGTCTGCATTTTAAGGTCGGCTTCACAGTATTAATCAGCTACTTTTTTGAAATGGACTGTGATTACATTTTATGATCTGGTAGCACAGGAGATACAAGAGCTTATACATTCAAAGAGATGCTTGCATTTTTTTAATTCTCTTTTGTATTTCCAAGAGAAAAAGTTACACATTTTGCAGACCAGATGTGTTACTAGTAGGAGTCAAGAGAGACAGAAGCAAAACATTTGTAAGTCAGTTTTCCTTAGCTGGCAAAAGTGCTGGCAGCACAAAAATAATTTTGCACAAATGAGTGCACTGATTGGCCATGCTGTGCATTAAATATTACCATACCCACAAGAGCCAGAGGGATGCGAAAGACACAACAGTCATTTGCAGAGGTGGGATGAAGCACAGCAACAAGGTGCAGTATAGGAAGAGTATTTGGGTAATGGAAGTAGTAGACATGCACATGGCTTACAGGTTGAGAGCAGTCAGGGATCACATGCTCCAGCAATGGGGGAGCATTCATGACTAGAATGTTGGCTGGGAGTACCATGTGGCTCTTCAGCATCAAGACTAAAGATAACCTGTTCAAGGAATGTTGAACAACCTCTGCAGCATGTACAGGAATCCTGCTAAAGCTGCTACCCCACATGTGATGCTGCAGTAGAATGGGACATCCATGACCCTAGGAACAGGCACAAGTGGGTGTTGCTCACTGGAGGGTTTCATAGGAATTTTACAGTATTTATATGCAGGACTTTGACTGGCTTGCCTAACAGGGTGTGCTCATGGTGGAGTTGGAACAGCATTGGCCATAGTTGGGCGTGAGGCAGCCAAGGACAATGTAGAAAGTGACACTGACTCTACAAGAGTGCATCTCATCTGCAAAAGCCTGACATGTAACATGCAATGAACATTTACCCCATGTTACAGCCACATAGACCAGTTGCCCATATCCTCATAGTTGCACCAATGACTGCTACATGAGCCACCAGTGCCATCAATGGGTGTTGATCACACCATGCCATTTTACATGCACTGCAGGATGTCCTGCTGTCCCTGTAGCAGCAGCAGTTAAAATTCCTTAAACATGCCATGCAGCACAATCAGCACCTCCCATATGGTATGAATAATGGTTCAGATCACTAAACTTCATATCTGTTGATGGATGCTAAGGTTGACACCCAGCTTTGAGAATGTCTTGCAATCGTTTTACTCACAGCAACTTATTCTCCTCTCCTTTATGCTGGTTGTATGCATCTCATCCACAGAGTGCGTCTCTGATGTCATCTGAGGTGGTGGCAACTTTGTGGCAGATGTAAGGCTCACATAGATCAGACTTCATTCACAGAATACAGGGCACACCAGAAGTTCATTCTGCTACTCTACTGTCATCTCATCTGTGGATTATGTCAGTGCTCCCTCAACAGTTAGTGTTGCTGACAATATCAACACTGAGTCAGACTGTGCAATGTGCATGGTGTCATCATAGTCAACCACCAGTGACATCAGGGATGTTCTGAACTGCTGTGTTGGATCGTCTTCTAGTGGAACCTGTTAAAATATGCAGATAACAGACCTGTGGTAATATTGTGATTTGCAGCACCATGTGGCAGACTGCTACATGCCAACTGTGCAAATTTATTATCAACACATAGTACTTTGTGGTGCAGGCTGTCACCATTGCAGCCCCAATTTCCCCTGGATTACAGATATATGTGTGTTTGAGTAAAGCATTCACAGTTAATAGTCACTGTCATACAGCATTTCCCCCTGCTACTACTCACCTGGTGCATACCCTGCAGATACTTCGGCAATCACCACCAGCCTGGATCACACATCCAAGCCCTGCCACATATGAAAGCTCTCTAACTTTCCACAATGAGGGACACCAGGAATTGCTCCACCTCCAGGAGACACTTCTGTGTTGATCATTCACCTTCAAGTGTCTTTGGCAAATTCCTGTACCCTTGGTCTTGGCATGCTGTAACATATCAGTGACCCTGCAGTGCATCTGTACTAAATTGACACCCACTACACTATCATGTATCCCTCCATGTTACAGCTGGTTATTGAAGGTCTTGCTTATTATTTCATTCTCAGGTGTACACATACCATGCTGGCATGGGAGCTGTAGTTGTACCTCCATTTCCTATGTGGTGAACTTTTCCAGCCATTGCTTTTAATTTGGTCACACAAAAAGATAAGTTACACATGTGAATCAGTGTGTGTGCGTGTGTGTGTGTCTGTCCATGTCAGCCTACAATTAACTCAGTACTACTCACAGCCTCTTTATGGTGGCTATAAGCCCTGTGTGCTTCTATAGAATAACCATTCTGGCACTGTGTCATACAGTGGCAGCAGTGGGCATGTTAGCCCTGTCTGTTGTCTACATCATATTAGTGTTGATAACACACAGTCTGTGCTTGGTGTACTAGAGGCCTCATATTCATTGTCCTGCAGTCCATGTGCATATGGAATACTGTTGCAAACCTTACACAGCAGGATGGTGACCAGGACTGGCCATGTTACCTATTTCCTGGCAGGTTCAGCCCACCGCACAGCAGGACTACAACCTGTCCTGCCCTGTTCCCTGTCAGGATGAGACCCCTCACCTACAGTAATACTGCACCTGTCCTGACCTGTCAGACTCTGCCCCCCCTCAGCAGGACTCAAACTTTCCTGCCCAGTTACCTGATGGAAAAAGCCCCCACCCTACGCCAACATGTCAGGTTCTGTCATGCCTGGTATAGTGTTACCTCAAACATTCCTCTGGCTCAGTTATTGCACTTGTTGCTTCCACGCACCCTTGTCTGGACACTGCAGTCCAGAGGTCCTTTACCAATAGTCAAGTCTGATGTCAGTTTATCTGTTTTCACTATCATTTTGTTTCCCCCACATCCATTTGTTTCACTCACAAACCTCTGTTTGTAGTCCAGTACTCTCCATCACTAGTTGTTTGGCCTCTGTCAGTCCACACCTCTCTATTGTTGCACTCCCTTACATGTCACTAACACCCCATCAGTCTTTGCATTGTTTGCCCTGATGCCCAAACCTTACCCTACATCCTACCGACACTTTCCTACTAAAGTACAGTTGAGTACCTACCATAAATGTAGATGTTCGAGTGTATTCACTGTTACAGTCATTACACTTGGGTTATCCTGCTGGCAGGCTACCCGCAGTCAGCCTGAATTCCAAAGTCTAGGTCTGGCGTCAGTTGCTGTCGCCTCCTCCCTGACATCAGTGCCCCCTGGGTATAAAAGATGTAGCCAATGCCATTTTCTTCAGTTTTACTTGCCCCAGATGTCAGGTGTCCCCAAATTGGTAGGCTAAAAATTATGCCAATAAGTATGCATGCACAAAAGTAAACATTTCCTTCATCTACAAGCAAATACACCACATAGGTTGTATAGGATAGAGAAGTACAGATAAGTCCCAGCACAGAAAAGGGGGATGGTGGGTGGGTAACCTGGACTGCAACAGTGAATACACTCGAACATCTACATTTATGGTAGGTACACAACTGTACTATGTTCATCATGTTTCACTGTTGCAGTCATTATACTTGGGTTGAATCCCAAAGCTGAGGTTGGGTGGCTGGGTCTAAATAGGATTAGGAGAGGCTATAAGGCCCTGCAGAACTGCAGTGGCAAAGCCTGCTCTGGATTTAGAGTAGAGAGGTAAGTGGTAGTGCTTGGTAAAAGTGTGCACTGAACTCCAAGTTGCAGCCTCTAAAATGTCTTTGGTTGGTACTCCTCTGAGGAAGGCTGCTGAAGTGGCTGCTGCTCTGGTTGAATGTGGCCTAATGCCCTTAGGCACTGATTTGCCATGTTGTGAATAGCAGAAACGAATGCAGTGGCCTATCCATTTTGAAATAGTCTGCTTTGCGATAGCCTTTCCTTGTAATCCTGCAGCATATGCTACTAAGAGTTGCTCAGTCTTTCTGAAAGCTTTAGTTCTGTCCAAGTAGAAGCATAGCTGTCTGTGTATGTCCAAAGAATGCAGGAGTCTCTCACCCTTATTCTGTGGGTTTGGATAAAAAGTAGGCAAATGAATGGTTTGGTTAAGGGCCACACTGGACACTACCTTAGGCATAAATGTCGGGTTCATCCTCAGAGAAACCCTGTCTGGATGGAAAATGATAAAAGGTTCCACAGCCATTAGTGCCTGTAACTCTGAGACTCGTCTTGCAGAGGTTATTGTTAGGAGCAGAGCTGTTTTCCAAGATAAGAACTTTTAGTTATGTACTTACCATAACTTTAGATGTTTGGGATCCATCTCGCCTACATTCAGTACTGATGGGCTCGGAGCCGATCCCTCGGCTCCGACTCGGCACGCTATGCTATAGAGCGAAGCCTCTTATTGGCTGAGATATTTCTTATCCCAGGATGCACCACCACTAATCCCCCAGATCTTGTTTGTCCGCATTCATGCACACATACACAACTTGTTTATATAACATTGCCAGATGTTTCAAGATGAAACAACAGGATTCGGACCTTCTGATATCCTCTGATCTCCAAGGAAGGGGGAAGGAGGGTGGGTTATTGGAATGAGTAGATGGATCCCAAACATCTAAAGTTATGGTAAGTACATAACTAAAAGATGTTATGTGATCCTATCTCGCCTACATTCAGTACTGATGGGACAGTGTCCCTAGCACCTAAATCCTGGGTGGCTCACTGGAAAACACTCCTGAGCACTGTGGTACCAAACAAAGCTCGTCCTCTAGATGCCACATCCAATTTGTAGTGAGAAATGAAAGTGTGCGGGGAGGACCATGTAGCCGCAGCACAAATGTCACTAATGGCAAGCTTAGAATGGAATGCTATTGAAGTAGCCATAGCTCTTGTAGAATGAGCTTTGACAGACGTCATAAGCTCTTTATTAGAAGAGGAATAGGCTTGAGTAATACAGTCCCTGATCCATTTGGCAATAGTGACCTTTGTGACGGCTTTGCCCAATTTATTATCCGAAAAGGATACAAACAATTGATCTGTTTTCCTTGTTTGTTTGGTCCTATCTAAATAAAAACGCAATTGCCTTTGGACATCTAATGTGTGGAATATGTATTCCGCTTTGTTAGAATACTTCGGAAAGAAGACTGGAAGTTCTAATGACTGTTGTAGGCAGAAACTGGAACAAACTTTAGGGACAAAGGATGGATTCGGCCTGAGAGATACTCTATCTTTGTGAAAAACCAAGTATGGAGGTTTTACAGACAAAGCTTGAAGCTCTGAAACCCTTCTGGCAGAAGTAATCGCCATCAGAAAGGCAGTTTTCCACGATAAAAAATTTAAATCACATGTTGCTGCCGGTTCGAAGGGGGAGGAAGTTAAGGCACGTAACACCACATCGAGATCCCATGGAGGAGCAGGATGAGAAATCGGAGGTCGTAAAAGCGCAGCACCTTTCAAGAAGGTCTTACACAATCTGTTGCTCATTAAAGGTGGGTTTATAGACTCGTGAAAATTGGAAATAGCTGCCAATTGAACCTTGATGGTAGAGACTGAAGAGCCTTGACTGAAAAGGGAAGTTAGAAATTTCAGTACTTCTGATACGGGAATAGTGATGGGATCCAGACCCCGGAGTTGAGCCCAAATAGCAAATCTCTTCCATTTGCTAGAATACAATTTCTTTGTAGCAGACTTGTGGGCAGAGGATAAAATGTGTACAACTTCCGGATCCAAGGTATGATTCCTGACTATAGTCGGAAGAGGAGGAGCCAAGCCGTCAATTTTAAGGTGTGTAGGGACTGGTGGAATAGTCCCGACTGATGAACCAATAGGTCTGGGATCTGATCCAGGAACCATGGACCTTCCAGTGCATATTTCTGAAGATAGGGGAACCATACGTGACGAGGCCAGTAAGGAGCAACTAAGCTCATTTTGCTCCCCAAGAGAGACGCCTTTTGGATCATTCTGGGTAGGAGAGGAACTGGAGGAAAAGCATATAGCAAGCCGGTGGGCCACAGATGGGCTAGTGCGTCCATAGGGCTCTCCCCCGGAGCCGGGGTGAGGGAGAAGAACTTTTTGCACTTCGCATTCAGCGGAGTCGTGAAGAGGTCGCAACAAGGAATTCCCCATTTGCTGAAAATCTGATTTGCAACCGTAATGTTCAGAGACCAATCGTGTGGAGAGAGGATAGTTCTGCTCAGTCTGTCGGCTATCACACTGGACTTGCCCGGGATATGAGTCGCCACTAGAAATCGTTTGGTCGACACTGCCCATTCCCAAACTCTCATGGCCTCTCTGCAAAGGGGGTAGGATCTGGTCCCTCCCTGCTTGTTCACGTACCAGACAACTGACATGTTGTCGGAGTGAACGGCAATTACGCCCTGAGGGAGGTAATCGTGAAGGGCTTGTAGGGACAGAAGCACCGCCCTCATTTCTAAGATGTTGATATGAAGTAGGGTCTCCTCCGAACGCCATTTGCCTTGGACTGACCTGCCCAGGGAATGCCCCCCCCCACCCCATCTGGGAGGCGTCCGTAGTCAAAGTGGCCACAGGAGGAGGTGAAACAAAGGGTCGTCCCTGATCCAGATTGGAGGGCACCAGCCACCAGCGAAGGTCCCGTTTGCAGGTTTCTGTGATCCATATGAGGTGACTGAGAGGGAGATCCTGAAAGGACCACTGAGTTGAAAGAAGCCACTGGAGAATTCTCATGTGCAACCTTGCTAGGGGAACTAGAAGAACCGTGGCGGACATAGAACCCAATAGCTGCAGGACCATTCTGGCTGGGGCTTTGGATCTGGGAAGTAAGGCTCGAACTTGAGCCTGTATGGTTTGTATCCTTTCTGTAGGTAGATAGACCCGCATTCGGTTTGAGTCTATCTCTACTCCGATGAATCTTATGCGTTGAGATGGCAGCAACACAGACTTTGGCCAATTGAAGGTGATTCCAAGGAAGTGCCCAGTGATATCGTGGCTTGTAGGCTCCGCAATAGTAGATGCTTGGAGGTAGCAGTTAGGAGCCAGTCGTCTAGACACGGAAACACCTGGAATCCTAGACTTCTCAGGTGAGCAGTCACGACCGCCAAACATTTGGTGAACACCCTGGGGGCTGTGGTGAGACCAAAGGGCAGCGCGCGGAACTGAAAATGACCGTCTCCTAGGCTGAAGCGCAGATGTCTTCTGGACGCTTGATGTACCATAATATGGTAATAAGCATCCTTGAGATCTATGGAGCGCATCCAAACACCTTTCTCCAGCAGTGGGAGAATGGACTGTAGGGTGACCATTCGGAACTTGGACTTTCTGACTGAACGGTTTAGAATGCTGAGATCCAAAATGGGCCTCAAGTCCCCGGTCTTTTTTGGCACCAAAAAGAATCTTGAGTAAGTCATTAATCCGATCTGGTCTGCGGGGACCGGTTGGATGACTCCTTTTTGCAGCAGCTTTGAAACTTCTGAGGCTGCAGTTTCCCATTGACTGGGTGGCGGGTCCGGGATTTTTTTGGACTGAGGTGGGGAGTGAGAAAATGGGATGGCGTAACCTCCGGCGATAATTCGACACACCCATTGGTCCTGAGTGATACCTTCCCAGGCTTTTAGGTGCCTCGAAAAACGACCCCCGACTGGCTCCGGAGCTGCACAGTCGGGCAATCCCTCAGGGACTGTGAAAGGCTGAAGAGCCACGAAAGGACTCCCGGTCTCCAGTGTTGCGGGGGCCTCTGCTGCCTCTGGGACGGAGTCTTCCAGAAGAATTTCCCCCTCCCCCGCCTCTAGAAGGGGGATCGTCCTGCTGTGAGGGGTAAGACTTCTGAGATCTACGGAACCACATTTTCCCTCCTCTTTTAGCCTTGGGGTAAGGCCGAAAGGGAGTGGAAAATCGTACCCCTACGGCAGTCAAAGTCTTACATTCTTGCTCGCAGCGGGTCAATGTGTCCTTTACCTTGGGTCCAAACAAAGAGGACCCATCAAAGGGGGCGTCGGCAAAGGAAGACTTAAAGGCCTCCGCAAAATGACACAGGCAGAGCCAGGCTTGCCTCCGTAGAGCAATGCCTGTACCCGCCACTCTACTCGCCCCTTCGGCCGCATAAGAAATGAGCCTCATGGACGAGTTTGATATGGACGACAGCGTAGCCAGCTGAGAGCCAACCATCTGGGCTAGCTGCTCAGGCAGGTTACCCAAGAGGGTATCTGAAAGTTCTTTAATCAGATCCCTCTGAAATCTGGTAAAGTGCGTGAGATAGTTCAGGGACCTTAAAGTAAAGGCCGCTGAACTTAGGGTGCACTTACCGTATCGATCCATGCTCCTAGACTCCTTATTAGGAGGATGGATGGACGTCGAAGCCTCTGCTACATCTTGCTGGGTAGCAGATGCCACCACCAAGGCATCTACAGCCACACCTTTCGTCAAAAACTCCTTTTCTGGGGGTGCTGACAGGAACTTATTTGGACGAGCAGGCACCAGTTCCACAGAGTCTGGGTGTTCCCACGCCCTTCGACAGATCAAATCTAGGAGCTCGTCGAAGGGCGGAGACACCCAGGAGGTGGAGGGCTGAGCCCCGAAGGCCTTAAGGAACACCGACTCATCAGCAGAAGGGGGTTTGGATTGCCAGCCGCCTCATTGTTTAAGGGCTTCCAGGATGTCTGCAAAGGAGACATCATCTGAGGACAACTTAGGGGACCCCTCTGCATCATCAAGATCAGTGTCTGATGTGAGAGACTCATCGGGGGAGTCAACGTGCTTCCTCTTGCACAATCTTTTCCTGGGGGGTTCCTCCAAAGAAGCTTCAGAGGGACCTCCAGGAGGGGGGGAACCCCCAGTGGGGGTAACCTCAGGCCCCGGGGGCTCTGCTGTCTAAGGATAGGGGGACTGCCAAAGACCCAGTCTCCGTATGCAGGGAAGGAGCTGGGGAGACCGTGGAGGTAGCCAAAGAAGATTTGGCTAACGCACTCCTCATGGCCCTGAAGGCGGGACCACCAGAATCCTGGGAAGGTCCCACCTCCGTGGCCACAACGGTAGACGGAACCCCCGCAGCCGACGCACCGAGAGGAAGGCTTGGGACCAAAAACATCAGTCCCGAAGCGTTCCCCCCGGGGCCGACAGAGGAAGTCCATGTACCGAACTCCGACTCGAGAGCCGGAGTTGGAGTAAGGGTCGGGCCCGACCCGAAAACCTCCATCGGCTCCACCAGCACCGGCTCCAACGGTGCCGAGGCTGTTGGAGGAGGAACCATAATAACAGGGTGGACCATCGGCTCCGAAGCCGAATGGGCTGGAGCCGAAACTAACTTTTGAAACACCGGAGACTGGAAAAGTCTTAGGAGCACCCTGTCGATGTCCGAATCAGACATCTTGGGAGGATCTAGATGACACCGATCGGGTCCGAACCGACTTCTCCATCGGCTCCATAGGACTAGGGGACCGGCTCCGAATGGATTCGACTACTATCGGTTCCGAGGGAGATCTCAAAACAATTTCCCTCGGTGCCGATGAGGACTTCGGCGCCGAAGGGGAAGAGTCTGAGCCGGCAACCCTCATCGGCTCCAAAATCAGTGGAGCCGATGAAGGTGACCCGCCTCTCGATGCCCCAGTCCTCGGCTCCGAAACCAGAGGGGTCGAGACTGGAGGCATCGAGGCAGACCATTCCACCCTCGGCTCCGAAGTCCATGGAGCCGATGGAGAAGCCTGCCTAGGTTTTTTGGCAGTCGGTTCCGGCAGACTGGTCGGAGCCAACACTTTTTTCTTCTTGGTAGGAGAGGAAGAGGAAGATAAGGCCTCCTCGAAGGAGGGTTTAATCAGCCCTTTTAATATTAATTTATTCTTCCTCTCTTGGAGGACTCTAGAAGAAAAGGCGTGACACACGCTACAGGACTCCTGTAGGTGCTTGGCGCCTAAACAATAAACGCACGAGGAGTGGTCGTCGACATTTTGCAACCACACCTCGCGCACTTTTTAAACCCAGAGGGTCTATGTTCCTTAGACATGCTGACTAACAGTTCACTAAAAAACAAGTTAAAGTAGCTGTTTAGTGAAAAATTTTACCACAAGGAAAACTGAAAACCAAGTTTTTTTTTTTTTTTTTAAACAAGACAATACACAATGTCAGAACAAAACACAATATCAGGACAAAAATCACTGAAAAGGAGGGTCAAGGCCCTCTAACTTAAGCAGGTACTTGACCTCCTATAAAAAATAAAGGACGCTAGATAAGAATAGGGGAAGGCCCCTCTAACTTAAACGGGAAACCTTCCCTTAACCCAAAACACAATTTTTCTCAACAAAAGTTATCAAAAACCACTCGTACAACAACAATAGCTGTTAAAACAGCTTTTGGGGTAAAAATAGCAAAATTCCTGACAGGAAACTTTGAAGAAAACAGTACTTAGCTCAGCCAAGTTTGAGACCACGTCCTAGCTTGTAAGCGGCAAACGAGATCTGGGGGATTAGTGGTGGTGCATCCTGGGATAAGAAATAGCTCAGCCAATAAGAGGCTTCGCTCTATAGCATAGCGTGCCAAGTCGGAGCCGAGGGATCGGCTCCGAGCCCATCAGTACTGAATGTAGGTGAGATAGGATCACATAACTCAGCTGTGCTGGCTGGCTCAAAAGGCGGCAGTGTGAGTTTTTCCAAGCCATAATTGAGGTCCCATGTAGGTATTGGTGCTTGGAGGTCTTATGTTTTTGGTCCCTCTGAGGTACTGCCTTAGCAACGGATGAGAAAAATAGGTGGTTCTGTATTGTAATGAGCTGAAATGGCAGAGGCATGGATTTTAATTGATGAAAAGGATAGGCCTTTGTCCAGCATCTCTGTTAGGTATTGTAAAATCTGAGGAATATTTGGTACAAACATGTCAATTCCTTGTGCCTGGTTCCAAGCACAGAATCTTTTCCATTTTTCTGCATATGATTTCCTGGTACTGGGCCTCCTGGCCTCCAAAATAATATCCATCACTGCTTTAGAGAGAGGTGTCTTCTGAATGGCTACATTATCCACCATGCTGCCAGATTTAGGGTTCTGAGCTGGCTGTGCAGGATCTGATTGTTTTGTTGGGTCAGTAAATGAGGAATTAGAGACAATGTCCAGGCTGGGCCTTGAGACAAGCTCTTTAGGATTGGGTACCAGTGCTGGCTGGGCCAGTCTGGAGCAATCAGAATCATTTTTGGCTTCTCTTGTCTGACCTTTAGGAGTACCTTGGGGAGGAGAGGCAGAGGAAGGAAGGCATATACCGTTAGGGTTTTCCAGCTGAATGATAGAGCATCCATTTTCCATGCTTGCTTGTGATAAGTCCTTGTGCAGAATCTCTGTAGTTGGCAGTTGTGAGGGGAGGCAAATAGATCTATGTCTGGGTATCCCTACTTCTTTATTATCATGCTGAAGACTGTGGATCCAGTTTCCACTTGTGGGGATCCATGAGGTTTCTGCTTAGTTCGTCTGCCAGAGTATTTTTCTTTCCTGGCAGGAATTGTGCTTGCAGGTGTACTTGATAAGGCAATGCTGTGTCCCACAAAGTCATGGCTTGTCTGCAGAAGGGGTAGGAATGTGTGCCTCCCTGCTTATGTACCACATGACTGTAGTATTGTCCGTCCTTATCAGTAGTTGTCCTGGATGAAGTAGATCCCTGAAAGCTGTCAGGGCATTCTGAACAGCTAGCATCTCTTTTTGATTGATATGAAGATGCATTTGTCTTGTGGGCCATGTGCCCTGAATACATTTTCCTGCCATACGGGCCCCCCAGGGATAATCTGATGCATCTGTTGTTATTGAATGCCTGGCTGTGGGTAGGGTGAATGGCTGTCCCTTGTTGTGGTGACAGGCTTGTGCCCACTATCGAAACTCCTGTTGCAGGCAAGGAATGAGGGTGATTAGTGTTTCCAGGCTGTGACAATGTTGAGTCCAAACTCTTTTTAGATACCATTGTAGTTTCCTCATATGCAGTCTGGCATATGGAATTAGCAGAATGCAGGATGCCATGAAGCCCAAAGCCTGCAGAATTTTTCTTGCAGATAACTGGGTCTTTGTTGCCAACATTTTGAAATAGGAAGTCAGTTGCTTTTGTTTGTCTGGCATGAGATAAGCCATCTGGGCAGTTGTATTTAAGCTTGCACCCAGGAATATTATCTCTTGAGAGGGTACTAGTTTTGATTTCTTTTCGTTCACTGTGTACCCTAGGCAAATTAATAATCTTTTTACAAACACCAGATGCTTTAGCAGAATGTCCTTGTTCTCTGCTTGAATATGGCAATCGTCCAAATAAGGATATATTTGAATTCCTGTCTACAAAATGCAATTACTGGTGCCAGGCATTTTGTGAAGACCCTGTGCGCAGTAGATAAGCCAAAGGGCAGTGCATTGAGCCAGCTATGAATCTGAGGTATCTTCTGCAAGATTGTCTGATTGGGATATGCAGGTATGCCTCTTTTAGGTCCAAATTTACAAGCCAAGCCTTCTTGCCCAGCATGGGCAGAAGCTGCTGCTGAGTCAACATTTTGAATTTTGGAACGTCCAGAAATGTATTTAGAATAGACAGGTCCAGTATTGGTCTCCAGGCTTTGTCACCAAGAAAAGTCTTGAGTAAAATCCTTGTCCCTGCTCTTGCTGTGGTACTTGCTGAATGGCCCTCATATCCATGAGGGACGAAACTTGTTTTTGTGCCTCTGCCCATTGATTGTGTGGCAGGTCTGGCATACCTTTTGCCCTTGGCAGGGTGTGAAAGTGGAACCTGTAGCCTGGGACACTATATTCAAGACCCGTATGTCCTGGGTAATCATGTGCCAATTTTGTGAAAAAGTGCTAGTTTTCCACCTAAGGGGGCTGCCAAAAGATAAGTGCTTGGTGCTGGCAGAGGAAAGTCATTGGGACTGTTTCCTGTATAGCTGTGATTTGTTTTCTCCACTTTTGGAGGTAGAAGCGCCCCACTGTTTAAGCCTGTATGAGCCCTGGGGCTGGGAAATGCCTCTGGGGCATCTGTATCTGCCTCTTTGTGGCCTGTCTGACACTGGAAAGGACCAATTCTTTGTAGGCCAGTTCCTGATAAATCTGGGTGGCTGTACCTGTAAGAAATCCTTTACTGTCTGCATAGATTTCGCTTTGTCCTCCATTTTCTTCACACTTCTTCTGCTTTAACACCAAATAAGGTATCATGCTGTAATGGAGCATCTAATAATTTTGCTTTAACATGATCAGGCAGATTCTGTTCCTTTAACCAAGCATGCCTCCTAATGACAGAACCCGTAACTGCAGCCCTGCAAGAAGCCTCCAGAGAATCAAAACCACATTGCAATGTATGCTTTCCCAATTGTTCAGTTGCATGCAATAAATCCTGCATTTCCTTATTTTCTGCACAATCAGAATTTGACAACATATGCTGTTTTAGCAGTGACATTAAGTATTGCTGATATTTAAGCATATGGAATTGACAATTTAAAGCCCTCACAGCCAAAGTAGCAGAAGTGTAAACCTTTTTTCCCCATCTGTCTAGTGTCCTTGAATCCCTATCAGAGGGGATACGTTTTTTTTTTGCAGCCTTGACTCCTTTGGGACCCTGAGAAATAGTTTCTGGGTCAGCTGCAGGGTTTTTATAAAGAAATTTATGAGAATCTGGAACCCTGTAGTATCTGTCTGGTTTAACAGGGGGAGGAGATAAAGAGTCAGGAGAAAGGCCGGACTCTGAAAATACATCATCTACAATGTCTAACACAGGAGGAATAGCCAGAGGCCTGTGCTGAGGTAGTAAAAGAAAATCTCTAAGCCTTTTCTTAGATTCTGAGTAATCTTGGCTCTCCCAGTGGAAGTGCTCCCTCATGGTATGCAGGGTTTCCCCAAAAGAATAATCCTCAGGCGGTGAGGCTGAAGGGATAGATTCTTCAGCATCAGAATCCTCATAAGGAGGAAGAGAGTATTCCTGTTCAGAAGAGGAGTCAGAGGAAATGGAAACTTGATCTGAAGATTCATATTCTGTCTCTTGCCTAGGCCTCTTTGTCAGGAGGGGGGTGGGAACCCCTGATCAAGGTAATTAGATCTTCGGCCATTTTGAGCATCTGTTTTTTAGGCATGGAAGTCTGTCCAGATCAGACCATAAACTAATCACCATGGAAATCTACATCTCACCCCCCACAAAGGCAACCACCTTGAAAAACTTCTCCAAAGCTGACTTTGGGCTCCTAAAAACAGAGGTGGCTAACTACACAGCACCCATTTCCAATGGAAAATAGCTGCATGACTGCCGAATCATACACCAATGCACTGGACGAACATGTACATAAATGCAAGGAACTATCCATACCCAACAGAACCAAGACACTCTCCTCCAAAAAAATGAAGCCAATCTGGTGGTCCCCTGACATTAATAAACTCTACAACAGAAGGAAGAAACTGTTGCAGAAAAAGGTCAAATCCCAAGACTGGAAAAAAAACTCCCTTATTAGCCTCAACAAAAAGTTGAGATCCCTCATCAAATCTCCAAAGCCAGCTATGAAGGCAGAATTGCGGCAGACACTAAAAACAATCACAAACCTTCTATAGTTATATCAAAAAACTCCATGGCAATACCCAAATATGTGCTGAGTTACTGCACAATGGTACCTCCTGTACTGAGCCAACAGATACTGCCAACATACTAGCCGACAGATTCAGTGCCAACTTTGCCCCTCTCTCCCCCCTAAAGGACCAATCACAACACTGAAAGAATGCCAAGCATCCAGCATTACTGCACCACAGATTAAACCTGCATTGTCCAAGGCCAAGAATACAGCTTCCATGGGACCCAATAATATTCCTGGCTATGTTCTACATGAACTACAAAGTGAACTGGCACCACATCTGTGTACCCTGTTCAGTCACTGCCTCACCTCAGGCTTTGTCCCTACAAAATGGTGCACTGCTACAGTCATCCCTCTCCATTAAGGGGGAGCAACTACAGACCCTGGGAATTATCACCCCATTAGGCTGACGAGTCTGATATGTAAAGCTATGCAGTGCATCATCATGGACCTGATTAACAAAGATATAGGAAATCTCCAAACTCTAGACCCCACCCAATTTAGCTTTGTGAAAGGGGGACCATGCCTGCTCAGCCTGGTTGACTTCTTTGAGTCAGTCACCAGGGGTGTGGATGAAGGTAAGGCAGTGCATACAGCCTACCTCAAGCTGGCCAAGGCCTTTGATAGCATTCCTCACTCGGGAACTATTGATAAACTTACCAAACTAGGCATCAACCCCTATTTCACTAGGTGGGTTGCAAACTGGCTCACAAATAGAACATACAGTGTGAAAGTAGTGGACTCCAAGTCAGACTGCCGACCAGTAACGAGTGGAGTCCCATGGGGATCGGTCCTGGGTCCTCCCCTATTCGGCATCTATTTCCCAGAAGTCCAGGCCAACAAAAAGGGACTCTGGTTGACCAAGTTTGCAGATAACTGCAAGCTGGGAGCCATTATTAACTCCCCAAGTGATGCAGACATCCTACAGAAAGGCATCACTGAGACCAATGACTGGTGTCGAAACCACTGCCTTAAGCTGAATGTCAACAAATGCGTCGTCATCTCCTTTGGTAAAAACTCAGTTCCCACTAATTACCACATCGATGGGAGCACACTGAACACTGAAGGCATTATAAGAGATCTAGGGACGTAGGTTGACAGCAACCTCTCCTTCGACCACCACATTGCCACTGTGGTCAGAAAGTCCTTCTATGTGGCACATTTGATTATCAAGGGTTTTGCATCCAGGAAGAAAGAGGTCATCGTCTCTCTCTACTCTTCCCTCATTAGACCAGTCATGGAGTATAACGCCCCATTTGGCATGTACCTCACTAGACACCTGCAACAGCTGAAAAGGCCGCAGAAGGACCTCACAAAGAAGATCCTATGCATTAAACACATGTCCTACATGGACAGACGCAAATGACTCCAGCTATTCTCTGTCTCATATCACCTACTTAGTGGCAATCTCTGCTTGACTTACAAACCCATGTCTGACCCAGCTCTGTCAGAAATACTACATCTAAAGAAATTCCAATCCTGCCACACCACACCACACACTCCAGAGACCTCAACCTCATTACCACAATCGACAGAACATGCTGGAGGGACAGGTTCCTCATCCAGAGACTGCCCATGTTCTGTAATAGACTTTCCATACATGTCAAGCAGAGCATCTTGCTGTCCCTCTTCAAGAGAGCTCTTGATGAGTGGATGGGTAATAGAACGTTTACCCCAGGGGATCACTCCCAGTAGCTCTACTTGATAGAGGCACTGGGAACTAAAGGCAGGCAGCAAGATGCCAGGGCACTTCTATGGGCTAGGCTTGTAAAGACTCCAGGGCCATTAGCTTAGTACACACCTATGAACCTATATAACGTTTATATAGACTAATTCAAAACCTTCAAGTATGGAGAGAAAGTCTGCTTTCCAGGAGCTGAGTACCAAATCGGCGTAAGGTGTTGCAATTTTGGCACCCATGGCTACCCCTTGTAGTTGTTGACAAATCATGCCATTGAAAGGAAAAAAAGTTATTTTCCAGTACTAGTTTCAATAATTTTACATAGGCTTAAATTCTATGTGTGGGGGTTAGGATGTGTTTCGCCAGATAATCCCTGACAGAATCTAAGCCCTCCTGGTGTGGGATGCTAGTGTAAAGGGCCACAATATTAAGAGTGACTATGGTGCACCGACCTGTGAAAGATATGCTTTTGTGGATTGCATTAAGGAATTCCCAGCAGTCCTTAAGACATAACTGTAAATTTTGTGCTAGCGGGTTAAGAAAGAAATCAAGAAGTGCTTCAATGTACTCAGTTTTCATTTTTCTTAGATGCTACAATCTGTCTAAGGGGGGGGATCAGTTGGGTTTTTGTGCATTTTGGGAATCCAAATATTCTCCCAATAAGAGGAGTATTTACTGAAATGAAATCAACTTCCCATTCTGTGAAATGTCCCTTCTTGTATAGTTCATAAACAATCTTCTCTACGTCAAAGAAATTCTGAGTGACTGATTCTGGGGGAGCTACTCTGTAATTATCCATACTGGATAGGGCTTCTTCCATTTTTCTGACATAAGTGCTAGTGTCCATAAGTACTATGCCTGCACCTTTGTCTGCGTTCATAACCTTGACATGTGGGTCATTTTTAAGCCCCTGAAGAGCCTTTTCTCTAGAGTGGAGAGATTAAACCAGTTGGAACATGTTTTTTTAAGAGCGGCTCTAATTTCTTTTTCACAAACTCTTGAAAAAATACTGAGGGGACTGGTTATGAGGTGGATTAAAAGTGCTTTGCTTCCTAAGGGGGGGGGACCTTCACTATCTGAATCTGACTCGCTACTGCTGGTCGGGCTAGTAACTTCAACAGAAGAATAATGCGACCTAACAGGATGGTGGTTAGCACTTTGCGACATCACAGCTTCATTGTCTCCCACGAAGTTCTGCTGATATCTAGAAACCTGACTAGCACCAAAAGTGAGATTATTAAACTCTACATTGTTGGACATAAAGCCTTGTTTGAAGTTAAGCTTTCTACAAAACAATTTTAAATCAACAACATCAGTAGCAGACGCTATTTGGGCTGGTATAAAATTGAGACCTTTTTCTAAAACGGAACTATGATGATCTAATTGCAAGTCCGTAAGGTTGAAAAGGTCTTTGAGGGAGGGAGCAGGTAAGTTTAAATGTGTTAGAACCGTGTCAGTCCTCGAGACCGATCCCTGTCTCTTCCCCTCCCTCTCTTCCATCCTATAGTTCTGGCAGTCTCTGTGGCTGCCTTGTTGTTCACCAGGTAGAGGGCTGCTGAGGTAGGGTTGCTGATCTCTTGTGTGTTGTTCCTGGGAGGATGAATAATTTCTTCAGTGGAGTTTCAAGTCATGCCTCTGATACAGCCTTCAACTTGGTGGCTTGAGAGGTTTAGCTCCCTGGTTTAAATGGTAATTTAAATGTAAAAAAGCATTCTAAAATAGAACAGGTAAGGGTGGAAAAAGAAATCTTAACCATCGAAAGGTGTTTATATCAGTTGTAACTGTTAAATTTCTAATGAAATTCAACTTTTAACACGAACAAAAGAAAGCGCTCAAATTTTTAAGCTTTGTATGTTTTGAAAGTGATGATTAAAGTTTGCTACTTTAAGTTCTGGGTGTGGTTTACATTTCTCCAAGTCCAAAAAAGGCTTCCGTGTTAACAGTTTTTTGCTTTGTTACCTTTTGACACTTATCTTTTATATATGTGTATAAATATATATATATATATATATATATATATATATATATATATAGATATAGATATACATATATATATATATATATATATATATACAGATATGGTTTATTATCAAATGACTGAAAATCAAAAGACTGAATCCCAAAAAGACTGAAAATTCAAAATATTGAATGATGGAATTTGCCCCTTCTCCACTGTTGTGCGATCTTGGAGTTGGTATATATATTTAGCAGGGGGTGAGGAGGCACAGCCCCCCACATGAGGAGACCAAGGGGACTTGCCCCTTCCATTAAAATGCATTCAATATTTAGAAGTTTCAGTCTTTTTGGGATTCAGTCTTTTGATTTTCAGTCATTTGATAGTTTGTTTGCGTCTTTTCGGCTTTTCCCGGTTAGGGGTCGCCACAGCGGTACTCCGGTCCGCTAATGATTGGCAGTAGAGTTTTACGTGCTGGCTTGCGGGCCTAATGCACAACCTTCAACGAAGGAACACCTGTTCACGCATGTCGCCACACAGAAGACACTCTGAGAATCGAACGAGCAACGTCTGTGAGGCGACAACAGTACTGCAGCACCACCACCGCAGTATTTTCAGTCATTTGATAGTAAACTTATATATACATATTATGTGTGTGTGTGTGTATATACAGAGTTACATACAAACGGACATACACACAGCCATGCACAGACTCTCAGAAACAAATACAGAGGTAAGGAGGTAAAGACACACAAAGATCAATATACAGACTCATAGACACATATATAGAGCCAAATTAAGACACACACACACACACACACAATCATGCTGCATGGATGTGTCCTTGCCTGAGTGAGATGAAGTATAAAATTTTGCATACTCATGCTTGAAAGATATGAGCACTGAACTGGACATGCTACACAAGTGACACAGCTTTTCTGTAATGTTTACATAAAATACTAAAGCAGCATAAGGGCCCTAGACTAACAGCCATGAAATCTAAATGGATCAGTATGATGCCATTTTACGGATGAAGCAGAAACAAGTTGAAGTATGGAAAAGAACAGACATATGTCCCAATTAAGCCATTTTTGAAGAGTAGGAGGATTTTTAGACCCAAATAATAAATAAATTTATGTCTAGGAGTGTTTCTAGGTTATTTGCTTATACATTTAGTAACAATATTAGTCTAATGACTATTTTAATCTTAAGCAATATGTATTTGTTTATATATATATACTCTCATATATGTATTTATATATACTTTTAAAAGCTTTGAGCTTTGTCATTTCTATGTTTATTTATTATTTTTTATATACAGCATTGTATTTGGTTTTATGTGTTTTTCTTGCACATTCATATGTTCAGCATATTATGTATAGGATTTTAGCTGTGTATATGCACGATCTATTTTATTAGTGTTAGCGCTTTAAACACACATTATAATTGTTGAAACTTTAACCAATCAACTTCTAAGGAGGGATATTTAAGTCATAAGAAATGGTTTGTATTTTGTATAAGTCTGAAGAAGCCTACGGGTGAAAGCGCTTACTTGTGTTGATCAGTGAATAAAGATCTTTTTTATACAACGTTGGACAGTATCTTTGGAATATTTTAAAAGCCTCATAGAACTATCTGTTATCGTGGAATATGTGCCATTAGGGATCAGCGTTTGATATATGGTGACTTGCTCTAGAAACTGTGTTCAATAATATCTACAAATTTATGTCCCTAGCTCCCAAAAATACCACCACTACTCTATTCTGATCAAACCTAAGTGACTTCCTGTCTAACAAAGATCAGGTATACTCTTTGGTCATTAACCTATGAACTAATTAATCTAAACTCTTTTCCATTCTAAGATGTATGCTTTCACCTTTTACTTCAAATTACAATCTAAGATCTCTTCCTGTTGCAAGCCCTCCATTACATATCCCAACAACTAAACTACACTGCACTGATTGTAAATTTTCAGTACTTGCCCCAAAACTGTGGGTATCACACCCCTCGAACCTCAATGATCTTAACTCTTATGAAAAAATTCCAATCATAAACTACAAAAATCCTATTTAAAAAGCATCTTGCAAATGTTTTGCTAGCAATGCTAAAGACCTAACCTTGACCAAAATGCCTACTATTTCTCATACAAGTGAGTTCTTCTACTTCATCATATCATCCCTTTCTCAGTTTACATTACTGTCTGACTTTAAAACTGGCCAACACATACTTGATTGAATGAATTATATAGTTTATATTCTTTGTAAGTCTTCTGCTTTGTGATTATTGTGCAAATAAAATAAACTGTTGAGCTGTATTACACAAAAGTATAACAGCAATAATGTTATGCATTATTGTGGAAATGGGCAATAAATGGTGATGATATACCTCTTTGCACACACACATATACACACATTTGATTATATCATCAAAGACCAGATGCTACAGACAGCAAACAAAAATAAAACAGCAGTCAATTTAGACTGAATTTAAAATGAATAAAAACTGCAAGAAAACATAAACAATACTTTTTGCAGGGGGGCAACCCCCAGCCAATCATATATATACTAAGTCTAAAAATGCACAACAGTGGGGTAAAAAGCAAATTTCAACACCCTGCTGCAATGTGATCTTCTACAAAAAACAGTCGGTAAGCTGAAATATACAGAAATAGAGTGTTTTCTTTCCTCAGCATTTGTCCTTATTAAACAACACAAAATACATTCACTCTTCATAATGTAACCAAATACATTCATACATACATATATATGGATCCCCTTGGGAAGCTCGAAGTTTCAAAACTTCAACTTTCAAATGACCGAGACCATAAGATCGAAGTTTAGAAACTTCCAACGTTTTGAAAGGAGATCACCATATAGCGCAGAATGAAATGTTTACTGTGTTCTTTACTGCAGTTTGATCTCGGAGTTGGTACATATATTTAGCATGGGGTGAGGAGGTGCAGAGGGGGGGGGGGGGTTGCCCCCTGCAAAAACTTAAAAAAAAAATTTTATTAGGTTTTCGAAGTTTCAAAACTTTGATCTTATGATCTTGGCCGTTTAAAGTTCGAAGTTTTGAAACTTCGAGCTTCTGAAGTAGAGCCATATGTATACAAACATAAACACACACGCACATACACAGACACACACACAAACAAGACATATATATATATATATATATATATAAATATATATATATATATATATATATATATATATATATATGTGTGTATATATAGATATATATATATATATATATATATATATATATATATGTATGGGTCTACTGCTTTTCATCGAATACCACGTATTCGAAAAAGAGCAGCAGACTGCTCAGTTACGCGAAAGTGCACTTATTCAAAAGTGCACTTTCACGAACTCAGCTTCTACGAACGGATCGCACCACAGTGGAGGACAGCAGGAAAATGTGCTATGTCCTCCACTGTGGTGTGGTAGTTATGGACCTTAGGGTTAGGGCATGGGTCATGGTAAGGGGATAGCCCTACAAGCTATCCCTTTACCATGACCCGTGCCCTAACCCTAAGGTCCGTGACTATCGCGCCACAGTGGAGGACAGGCTATCCTTCACTGTGGTGCGGCAGTCACGGACCTTAGGATTAGGGCGCGGGTCATGGTAAGGGGAAGCCCTACTAGCTAACCCCTTACCATGACCCGCATCTAACCCTAAGGTCCGTAACTACTGCACTAAACATCAGTAGTAGCCCGTTCGCTGAAGCGGGTTTCACGAAAGTGCACTTTCGATTAAGTGCACTTTCGCGTAACCCAGGGTCTACTGTGCGAGTTCGAAGAAGTGTACAGTAGACCCATATATATATATATATATATATATATATATATATATATATATCTATATCTATATCTGTGTATGTGCATATATATATATATATATATATATATATATATATATATAGTTATATATCTGTGTGTGTGTATATATATATATATATATATATATATATATATATATATATATATATATATATATATATACATACATACATGTGTGTGTGTATGTATATATATATATATATATATATATATATATATATATATATATATACACACATATATATATATATATATATATATATATATATATATAGATTTATGTCACTTGATCAAGTTTTCAGAAACTCAAAATTCATATTGGTGAGACGATATGATCAAATTTCTGAATACTCAAACATTTAAAATAAAAAAAATCAATCTTTTTTAAATTTTTGCAGGGGGCAAGACCCCCTGCACCCCCCCACACCTCCTGCAAATTAAATATACCAACTCCAAGATCACACTACATTGAGAAAACTGGTAAATTTTTCGATCCTCACTGTACAGCAATCTCCATTCAAAAGATATGAGTTTTTAGAAATTTGATCATATCGTCTTGATATGAATATTGATTTTCTAAAAATTCAAACAACTGATAGGGATCCATATATATATATATATATATATAGTAGAAACCTCCAAGCCCCAAAAATTATGTAGAACCCACAAAAACAACGAGCCGTGATAGTAGGCGTGTGGGGGACAAATACGTATTCCAATACCTATAAAGTCCTGTGAAACCACTTCCGTATTGCAGAGGCTACAAGCTCATTGCCAACCACCTTATCGCCAAATATTGTAGAGAATAGCTGTAATGATCGTCTCAGACCAACCTCAGTGTACCAAGTATTCAGGCTATAACCCACTGTTGTACCATGAAGACTTCTTTACGAACTGCTTCCTTGTTCAAATCCAAAATGACGAAAAAACAAAAACCATTCGGTTCAAAATCCTTTATTCGTGAGCGCTTTCACGGCTATACAAAGCCGCTTCATCAGACAAACAACAGTGCTCTGTGAGAGCGCCAATTTTAAAAGAATTCAAAACGAGAAACAACTCCTACCAATTTCCGGGTATATTGCGCAAAGGCGCTTAAAGTGGTAATGCAGTAAATATGTAAAATCAAATAGTTCCTTCTAACAATATTGCAAAATCAACCATAAGAATTGAAAACTTCATTCAAACAATTCCTTATAACATTATTGCAGAAACAGCTATATATATAAATAGCACTTAGATTAAAAACTTCATCTGAAGAATATATGTATATATATAAAGTACCAGAGGTAACATAATGTCTATGCGACATATCCCCCACATCGGATCAGCTCCTCTCCTATGAAGATCCGTGGGTTCAAATTTAAATATATAAAAAACAACATCCATAATGTCGCTAAAAGCAGCAACATGTTAAAAATGCCTATATAGCACCAATGTACATAGGTGTTTGGGAATATAAACACAAAAAAGTGGGGGGGGGTTATGGGGGGACGAAAAAACAAGAACATAAGTACTAGGAAAATACTGTAACAAACCCTTAACTACATGAACGTGAATAATATGGATGTGTCTAAAAACATGTTAACAAAGATTAAATGCCCACTAGTATATCCAAGTCTATTTCGTGGGAACACCTTGTAACAAATACATGGGATAAATATGTAAGACATATATCTAACACAGTCTAGCCGGTACGGAATGTGGCAAATAAAACTAGTAAAATATGTAACCTCAATTGTATAATACTAGCCTACTCAAGGTAAAATCAATTACCAAATCTTACAAAACTTTATGTATAAAAAACTACAATATGACACTAACAATGAATATGATGTTAAAGAACCAAAAAAGCAAACAATCCAAAAAAACCTAATTATTAGTATGTCCATGAAATGCTAAAACATATCCTTCCATAAATATTGATAGACTATAATATATACACATTATGGATGTTGTTTTTTATATATTTAAATTTGAACCCACGGATCTACATAGGAGAAGAGTTGATCCGATGTGGGGGATATGTCGCCCAGACACTATGATATCTCCGGTACTTTATATATATATATCTTTTATATACTCTTCACATGAAGTTTTTAAACTAAGTGCTATTTGTATATATAGCTGATCCTGTAATAATGTCATAAGGAATTGTTTGAATGAAGTTTTTAATTCATATGGTTGATTCTGCAATACTATTAGAAGGGATTATTTGATTTTACATATTTATTGCATTGTCACTTTAAGCGCCCTTGCGCAGCATACCCGGAAATTGGTAGGAGTTGCTTCTCGTTTTGAATTCTTTTAAAATTGGCACTCTCACAGAGCACTGTTGTTTGTCTGATGAAGCGGCTTTGTATAGCCGTGAAAGCGCTCACGAATAAAGGATTTTGAACCGAATGGTTTTTGTTTTTTCGTCATTTTGGATTTGAACAAGGAAGCAGTTCGTAAAGAAGTCTTCATGGTACAACAGTGGGTTATAGCCTGAATACTTGGCACACTGAGGTTGGTCTGAGACGATCATTGCAGCTATTTTCTACAATACTTGGCGATAAGGTGGTTCGCAAGGAGCTTGTAGCCTCTGCAACACGGAAGTGGTTTCACAGGACTTTATAGGTATTGGAATAAGTATTTGTCCCTTATACGCCTACTATCACGGCTCGTTGTTTTTGTGGATTCTACATAATTTTTGGGGCTTGGTGGTTTCTACTATACACGGGATATGGAAGGAGCCGTGGGCGTAAACAATGACACTGGTAATGTAACTTCTTCTAACTTACATATACGAGGTCTAATGGAGGATGTGGTTAATCCACTAGTTAACTTTGATGGATGCATGACTGTGAATGATATGAATGCTGAACTGAGGGATGAAGCTCTCATCAAATCAATTAAAAGAGACATGGACAATGATTTATTTAAATTTAAGCGCTTACAAGCTCAGCGCTATCACATGGAGGCATGTTTAGCCAAGGGTGTTATACCCAGGGGCTTGAGAATTTTGAACATGCCTACTTATGGAAATTTGTACCCTGGGCTACTGCAAAGATGGCAACAAATAAACTTGGATGCAAGCCGCTCCTATATTAAATTGTTAATTGACTTCTTCCTTCCAATAGAGGAAGAATGCAAGAAAAACATGGTTAACTTGCATCAACGGTTGAGTACTGTTCTAGGGGATAGTGCTACTGAATTCTATGTACGAGAATTGTTCGACCGAGTGGGTCGATATGAAACTAATCTGCTCAACAACAAAAAGAAGAAGTTGAGTAGAGATATCAAAGATTTTTCGGAGCACCATGTTTTTGTATGGCCGCGTACTATGCCGGAAGCAAGGAACAACCAGGTTACAGAGAGGGAACCTGGCAACACTCGTAGCAGGAGTAACTTTAATAGAACATATGCTAACGTCAATCGAACAGAAGGTACTAGTTCACACAATAGTACACGTGGCAGTGTGATTGGTACAGATCACAACGTTGGCTCTACCAACACTTCAACTGTTCCATCTGATTCTTTGGCGGATGAGACAACTAGTAATGTGGTCCCTCCGTTAAATACACCTCTGACTAGTGATATGGTATCTCATGATGGAGGAGCTTCAGCAAGTACACTGAATCCCATTCAATCACCTCTAGGAAATACTACTTCATCGGTATACACCACCCCCTGTGAAAGTAATAAGGACATGGTTGTAACCATCAATGATGAAGTACCACAAAATACATCCCTAGCAGGGGTAGTAAGAAGGAAGATTCAATTAGAGAAAGTTGAACTGCATAACCCCATGGATGCCCCTTTTCCAATTCGGTTGAATCGGAAAAGATCGTTGGAGAACGACTACGCACGTGGGGCCAAGAGGAAAGACATACCTCTTCCCTTGAATCAGCAACAAACCCTACCCAATTTTTGGGGTCACATGAATTGATTTTCAACATCTCTGGTCAAATGCTATCTGAACCAGAGTTGCGAGTATTAAATAAAGGGATGTCATTCATTCCAGCATCCAGAATTGACTTGAGTCAATCTATTATGTCGGTCAGATTGTTTGCCAGGAATATTGGTCTCAAATTAATCTTTAGTAGTAATCAAGGATGTGAAGTACCAAATCTTAGAAGGAAGAGTGAATATATGCCACCCTTTAACTCGAATATAGACATATTTGTAAAAGCAGTGGAAAGGGACATCTATAATATGCAGCGAACTTATGAGCCGGATATAGATGAGAATCTAACTAAAGAGGAAATCCAAGCCCTGAATGGTCTCAGGTCAAACAGCAGAATAGTTATAAGACCGGCTGACAAGGGAGGTGCCATAGTGGTCTTGGACTCCCTCTATTATAACACTAAAATGTCGAGTATGCTAAATGAAGAGGCATATGAAAAGGTTTCTATTAACAGTGTACATCAAATGAAAGTTTATATTGATCAAATTCTATCTGAGTTTAAATTGGCTGGTTACTTGTCTGAAGATCTTTTTAGGTTTATGCAAGTGGAATATCCAGTAATTCCGATCATTTCAGGACTTCCGAAAATACATAAGAACCTTCATTTACCAGAATTCAGACCTATTGTTGCAGGGTCTGGGTGGCTCACTGAGCCCCTGTCTATGTATTTAGACTATGAATTCAAACCTACACTATTGAAGTCTGACTATATTCTAAAAGATACAGAGCATTTGTTAAAAGAACTATGCATGCTAACACGCAACCTTAGTACAGCCAGAATAGCATCGGCACTGTTTGTGACCATGGATGTAACCTCTCTATTCACTTGTATACCGAATGGAGAGGGCATACAAATGTTACAGTTCTATCTTACAAGTAAATCTGGCCTTAATGAGAATAAGATAGAGTTTCTATCTCGGTTAATGGAGATTGTTCTAAACCACAACATCTTTTTATTTGGAAACACCTGCTATAAGCAAGTGAAAGGGGTCGCCATGGGCACTAGCTGTGCCAACAGCTATGCCAACTTGGTCATGGCGACCTTTGAAGAGGCACACATTATTAACGAACCACACATATTATTCTACAAAAGGTTCGTGGACGACTTGCTATTCTTATGGGGAGGCACTGTTGACCAACTACATGTCTTTTATAACAAGTTGAATTCTAGTAGCTCGTTTTTAAAATTCACTATGAATTTTAATATTGACTCTATTGACTTTTTGGATGTAACCCTATATAAGAATGGTGACAGTATTAACACAAGGGTACACCGGAAACCCTGCTATAAACCTTCTTTTCTTCACAGAGACAGCATGCACCCTCCTCATGTTTTTCAGAACATTATAAAGGGACAAGCTATGAGAATATCTAGGCTCTCAACCATGAATGTTGACTATCAGCAAGGGCTGAATGAGCTAAGTGAAGGGCTTTTGGCACGAGCTTATTCTGAAGATGAAATCCAAACTGTATATACAGAGATGCAATATCTTAGGCACAACAGAGCCAAACCATATTTGTTGGGTGGTGAAAGTAGAAGAATCTCAGATTCCCCTGTTAATAGACCTATTGGTTTTGTTATGCCTTATGGAATAGGCCACAATATGCTACGAACTTTAATCAATAAGCATTGGAACATTCTTACGGCTAACGAGAGCATTACCAGGATAGTGGGATACACTCCATCCTTTGTTTTTAGCAATATGCTGAATTTGAAAAGATTATTGTGCAATAGTAAGGGCGAAGGAGCACAGGAAAGGTCAGGCTTTGAAAGAACGAGCAAATGTGGTAGGTGTGGACAATGCCAGTATGTAGATGAATCTCACTACTATAGGCACCCCGTTTCAGGTCACCTTTGGACATTAAATCAGAATAGTGATTGTAACACCAGAAATATCGTTTACATTGCACACTGCACCCATTGTTTTTCGTTCTATGTGGGCAAAACCAATAGGTCCCTCAGAGAAAGGATAAGGGACCATGGTTATTGCCTGGCTAGAAAACAAGATTGTAGCGCCCTATCGAAACACACCATGAGAGAGGGTGCATTGCACACCTTTTTATTTCAAGTGCTCCAAGTGATAATACCTAGTTACAGATTAGGCAACATAGTCAATCTTACTGAACAAGCTGAACTAAAATGGATATGCAGGCTGGCGGCCCATAGGGAGAAAGGCCTGAATGAAGTCTTGTCCATTAAACCGCAGTTGAAGGCCAGACCTTTGAGATGATTTGTCTGGCCTTAGTATCCGCTTATATCTATGTAAACATAATCAATGAGGCTTTTGTAATACTTGTTATCTGTGCTTCAAACCATTCTTTAAAACAATATTTATTGCTCAGTGTTGTATTGTGGTTCTCATGTATATAAGGTTTTGTATCCTTGGGTATTCAATTGTACCTCTTATAGTTTAGCACAATACATTTGGTGCTGCATGTGCTATGGTAATATCCTTGTCTGTTATAACCTATTTTGGTTAAACGGTGCCAGAATCATGTCTAGCATATTTGTTTGGTCCTATGTATTAACTAGAAGGTATTTCTATGTAATCAGATTTGAATTATTTAGTACGTATTTAATTTTTGTATATTTTGATATATATATAAAAAATTTTTTAGTTGTATATACTATAGTCTATTAATTTTTATGGAAGGACATGTTTTAGCATCTTATGGGCATATAAATAATTAGGTTTTTTGGATTATTTGCTTTTTGGTTCTTTAAAATCAAATTCATTACTAGCGCTATATTGTAGTTTTTTATACATAAAGCTTGGTAAGCTTTGGTAATTGATTTTACCCTGAGTAGGCTAGCATCATATAATTGAGGTCACATTTTACAGTTTTATTTGCTACATTCCGTACCGGCCAGACTGAGTTAGATATATGTTTCACATACTTATCCCATGCATCTGTTATCAGGGGTTCCCACCACATAGACTTGGTTATACTGGTGGGCATTTATCCTTGTCAACATGTTTTTAGATATATCCACATTATTTACGTTTATGCAGTTAAGGATTTGCTATAGCACTTTCCTAGTATTTATGTTCTTGTTTTTTCGTCCCCCCATAACCCCACTTTTTGTGTTTATATTCCCAAACACCTATGTACATTGGTGCTATATAGGTATTTCTAACATGTTGTTGCTTTTAGCGATACAATGGATGTTGGTTTTTTACATAATTAAATTTGAACCCACGGATCTTCATAGGAGAGGAGCTGATCCGATGTGGGGGATATGTCGCCCAGACACTATGATATCTCCGGTACTTTATATATATATATCTTTTATATACTCTTCACATGAAGTTTTTAAACTAAGTGCTATTTGTATATATAGCTGATCCTGTAATAATGTCATAAGGAATTGTTTGAATGAAGTTTTTAATTCATATGGTTGATTCTGCAATACTATTAGAAGGGATTATTTGATTTTACATATTTATTGCATTGTCACTTTAAGCGCCCTTGCGCAGCATACCCGGAAATTGGTAGGAGTTGCTTCTCGTTTTGAATTCTTTTAAAATTGGCGCTCTCACAGAGCACTGTTGTTTGTCTGATGAAGCGGCTTTGTATAGCCGTGAAAGCGCTCACGAATAAAGGATTTTGAACCGAATGGTTTTTGTTTCTTCGTTATTTTGGATTTGTACAAGGAAGTAGTTGAAAAGAAGTCTTCATGGTACAACAGTGGGATATAGCCTGAATACTTGGTACACTGAGGTTGGTCTGAGACGATCATTACAGCTATTCTCTACAATATTTGGCGATAAGGTGGTTGGCAATGAGCTTGTAGCCTCTGCAATACGGAAGTGGTTTCACAGGACTTTATAGGTATTGGAATACGTATTTGTCCCCCACATGCCTACTATCACGGCTCGTTGTTTTTGTGGGTTCTACATAGTAGAATATATATGTACAAGTGTACATATATATAGATATACATATATATATATATATATATATATATATATACATACACACATATATATATATATATATATATATACATACATACATACACATATATATATATATATATATATATATATATATATATATATACATATATATACATACATACATACATATCGAATCATTCTGAGGAAGTACTTTTATCTTAACAAGAAGTGTGTGTATTATAGTCATACATATCTTTCGAAGTGTTACATCCAGTACCCTGAAAAATGGGGAAAAAAGAAAAAAGCTGATTTAGAGCATGTGTAGTTGTAAATGGCATAACATTCCCTCAAATTAAAAAAAAAAGCAATGCACATATTCTCAATGTACTACTGGAAATACAAAAAAGATATTCCACATAACACGAACCAGTCAGCAATGCAGATGTCAGGTTGATGGATATCCAGTAATTCCTCCCATAGGCCTTCCTCAAGAAGATCAACTATTTGTATTTTAGAGCACCATCTGTAAAGAAGAGAGGGAAAACATGTTATCTTTTCATACATATGTAGATGTTTGCAAATGTGCAACAATTTCTTAGAGCAAACCTTTTAAAACTTGATATTTATATGATATTATTTTGGAATATCATAGACCAGGGCATGATTATACAGTATGCATACAAAGCACACAAGAAGATTCAACAACACTAACTAGAAAGATCAGAATAAAAACAAGTTTTGACTTACCTTTTTTTTGGATAGACCAAAATGGCTGTCTTAGGTTGTCAACAGGCAATAACATGACAAGCCTCTGTCATCTTCCAAAAAGAAGATGAAAGTCTAACTGCAAATGGGGGAAGGGTTTAGGGAAGCCAAATTCTTCTGTAATTTCTACTGGAGATCAGGAGCCTCACAGGGCATTTAGTCAGATTACGGTGATGAGGCAGTAATGACAAATAGATGTAGTTGCTGTAGCTAGGGACTTTAGACAATCTGCCATAAGAATGATGGCTCACGGCTCCACATACACAACTCTAGAGTGGATCCCCCTCACTCCCCAGGGTTACAACTGAGCTACTAGTGACAGACTACTTTGGGGATACCTGGAAGAAGAAGCTGGGGGATCAAGGGTTTGATGGGAGCAAAAGTTTGGAGGACAGCTGGAGAGTGCACAATGATGGTGGGAGATAATTAAAAAAAAAATGGAAATTCGTTTTTCCCCAGAAATATATCCAGTCCAACAACATGCCTGAGATACACCTGCTATATTTTTTGTACTGCTAACTTGAGAAGAGATATTATACTGCTTTGTACTCCTGTATCTTCACCCAGTTCATAATGGGACTATGGAAAAAATTAACCCTACAGAAAAATTCATCTTTGTTGTAGTTTGAATGCTCAACATTTTCCACTGCTATTTATGGGACTATTTCAAGAAGATGAACTGCAAGAGGCAACATAATTTAACACGTTACATCTTATTTAATTATTGCAGTGCTATTTTAATATATTCTCTGCAGTAAATGTACTTTAATCACTCGACTTTTTATTTAATTCTGACAGAGTATAAGGATGCATGTTTCCTTCTTAGGTGGTAGCTTAAATCACAGAGTGAAGGACTCTGCAATTCTCTCTCTCTCTGGGATGGGTTTGAGCTATGAGATGAAGTCCTACTGTCCACTGACATTTTTACTCCCGTGGAACTCCACTGGCCATCTCTCATTTTTTTTTAGAAAACTCAGAATTGTAAGGGGATATATAGCATGTAGAAACTACATGCTAGTAGCGGATGCATGCGGCTGAGCCATTTCATGTGAGGGTGACCATCTGATGCCCTTTACTAAATGCATCCCTGGGCAAGGATACTTCCTGTGCTTTCATGAGACTTAGGTTGCCTGTTTCATCAGCTAAGGCCAAAAGGCAGGTCCTACATACCACTGGTTCTGCAAACAGCCCTGGTTTCCAAAAAAAAAAAAAATTATATATATATATATATATATATATAGAGAGAGAGAGAGAGAGAGAGGTGTGTGTGGGTGTGTTTGTGTGTGTCTAAGAAATGTGTGTCTAAGACATTGGTACCGTAAACCTCTAAAAGAGCTCAGAATGATCATCATGTGGCTAGATATCATATAGGAATTTCACAGTCTGAAAGAATATACAGATAAAGCTAGCAGTATGCAGTCCTACAGTTCTCCTCTTTACTAAGCAACTTATACACAAAAGTTATGTACTAACCATAACAATAGATCCAGGTTTTCTGTCTCCATCTGGTTCAACCTGTGAGACTTTGCATACAACTCAGATCTGACACTGGCTATTTTAAAAGCTTTTAGTGCATTTTGACTCTGCCTCCCTTACCCATAACTCACCAATCTTCTATCAACTCCCAGATCAAATCTGCCCCATGAGGAAAAACATGAACAATACATCTCCCACAACTTGGAAAGTGACAACCCAGGGGAAATACGAGACTCTAAAAGAGTTAAACAAGCAAGCTCCTGAATCTGCTTGTGACACACTCATCAGCCATAAGGGGAAATCCAAATGATGAGCTAGGAGGGACCAGTGAACAGCCAGAGTCCATTGCAATGGCCTCAAGTGTTATCTGGCTAGAGGGTCAGTCAATATGACCCAGAAGCTTCATAAGTGCGTGAGCTTAAGCTCAGACAGACAGCAAACTCTGGAGCCTGGCAATTTAATGAACCATGTCTAAATGACACCCTATTAATTCTAGGACTTTTGTAGGCTGAAGGCTCGATTTCAGGTAGCTCACTGTAGTGCCTAAGTTGTTGCATAGTTGGAGTATGGAGTTCCTGGCCAAGATCAACCATGCCTTTGTGGGAGTGTTGGTGAGTCAGTCATCCAGATATGGAAAGATATGAAGTCCCTAGTGCCAGAGCCAGGCTGCAACCACTGCCATGCACTTGGTAAACACCAGCAGGGTTGTCTTGAGACCAAATGGCAGGACCCTGAACTGATGATAGTCTCCCTGCTGGAAACAAAGGAACCTCTGGGAATGCCAAATTATCTTGATGAGATGGTAAGCATCCTTGAGGTCTATCAGGCACATCCAATCATCCCTCCTCAGAAGACGTAGCATGGACTGCACAGTGATCATCCAGAACTTGTCTTTTTGATGAACTGAGTTAGTTCGCTTACATCCAAAACAGTTCCGAGTTCCTTTGTTTTCTTTGGGACTAAAGAGAATCTGGAATAGACCCCAGATCCTATTTAATCTGGTGTGACCTACTGAGTGACTCAGTTTGTGAACAGCTTTTGGATCTCTGCTGCATGCAAACTTTCTGATGTGGTGGAACATCTGGGACATGTTTTGGGTGACAGTTTGGAACGTCTAGAAAGGTAATGAAATAACCTCTGGATACTACTCTCAAGACCAAACCATCTGAGGTGATGGCCTCTCAAGCTTTTGGGGGGAGTGCTAGGTGAGCCCTGACTGCCTCCAGAGAAGAGCAGTTTGGCAATTCTTCAAGATCAATGAAAGGGCACACCAGAAAAAGCCTCATGGAAGCTATGATTCTACGGATGACCTCTACCCCATTGGGGGGCACCTGTTATGATTCCCCCCAGCCCTCAGGAGGAACCCTCTGGTAGTCTTGGGAACAGAACTGTGACCTCCTGAAAGAGACACATACCCCCTTTCTGATTCCTAGAAAAAGATTATTGGGGGAGGTAGAAAAGCACAGTCAGACAGCAGACAGAGTCTTCCTATCTTGTTCACTCATCATCAAAGTATGCTTAACCTTGGGACCTGTTAAAAGGGGGTACTGATGAAGGACGCTTTGAAGCAGTCCGCAAAGTTACACAATCACATCCACATGTGCTGCCACATTGCAATCCCAGAGCCTGCTGCTCACTGAAAAATTGGCAATGGAAACCAAGGTGGACAACTGAGCCTCCAGCTTTTTCTGGGTATCCAGAGATGGCTGTGTCTTCAGGGTACTTGACAGTTCAGACACTAGGTCGCATTGAAGCCTTGTCAAGTGTAATAAGTAGTTAAATGCCCTCAAAGCAAAGGTGGATGAGGCATAGGACTGCTTCCCTAATCAATCCAGCACATGAGACTCCTTGTTTGGAGAATAATCGCAGAGCTCTTCTCCGAAATCTTCTTTGGATGGCTGCCACCACCACCACAGTAGCATCGTCAATGGCCACACCTTTACTCTAAAGAGGCCTCTTTGGGGAGGGAAAAAACTTCTCTGACTTTCTAGGAATAGGCTCCACTGTATGAGTTTCTTCCATGCCCTCCACTATAACAAGTCTACAAGGGCATCCAAAGCATGGATGGGCCTATGCCAAAGACCTCCAGATAATCAGACTCCTCTAGAGAGGGAGCTTCAGTGGTCCACCCCCTATGCTGTAGAAGCAGCTCCAAAACAAACTTCAAAGGCGGTATCATCACACAGGGACTTGGAGGAACACTAAGCTTCCTTAAGGTCAGTATCCTTGATGAGGGACTCCTCTAGGGAATCCAAGTGCTTCTTCTTGCACTTATTCTTCCCCAAAACATCCCAATCCAATGAAGCTGGAGAGGAAGGGGAAGAGTCAGGAATCCCCACCAAGAAGGCCATCTGGAGGCTGGTTGATGAGGGCTGTCCCAGAGCAGACAGATGACTGGCCAGAAGAACACATGAAAATTGGGAGAGGTACCAGCTGGAGATCTAACCCTTCTCTCAAGAAGAGAACATCCTCTCAACAATGTCAAAGGCTAAGGCAGAGACGACAGTCTCAGAGCCAGGGGTCCTGGAATCCGGTATGGAAGACAGCCCCGAACTCGAGGGAGCTGTGCCTAGACTCAATGTTGATACTGGAGCCAAGCTGTCTAAAGCCGAACCTCCATGAGGGAGAGACAATCCTGAAGCAGAAATCGTTGACCAACCCCAAAACACCAGGCTTGGAATCACTGTTCCCAGGTGCAGACAGCCCCAAACAAGTCCGGATTGAGGCTACCAAGGAACAAGATGGAGCTGAAGACAGCCAAGCCTCAAATCCAATCCAAAAGGTGGAAACTCAATCGGCCCTAAAGTCTCTGGGTCCAAAGGGGCCGAGGGAAAATACCAGAATGATGGAGCTGAGGGTCCTGGTTGTGGACCTGGACCCATGGATATGAGGCTTATTAAAGTAGGACCTCATCAGCTGCTCCACATCAGTAGTTTTGAAGCTGCCGCTGACCTCGATGACTGGAAGGACGAAGCCTCCCAGGATGGCTTGGAGGGTCTATGGGAAGAGGATCTCGTATGCTGAATCTGAGCCGAGGAGGCTCTGAATAAAGGGTGGAGACAGGGAAGACTGGTAACCGAAAAGGTGGACACCACCTTACCTAAAGGGACACCTTTGATCAGGAAGGGGTCAGAACACGCAGAATCATAGAGCCTATCTTGCCTGATGTACATGCTGAGATGGCAGAGCTGATGTCTGTGCCAATGTTGCAGGGAAGCAGACAGTCTAGGGACCATCAGACCGAGAGAACCCAAGGGAGCCAGTCTAGAAGTGGAGGCTGAAGATCATCTTTTGCACTCCTGTTTGGTGTGTTTAGAGTCTTGAGGAGGGTACTTCTCATTCCCAGTCTTGGGACCTGAAGGTGAAGCCACCCTAAAACAAGGAGGAGAAACAGATGAGCTAGAGGGTAAAAGCCCTTTCAAAATGAGCTTGGAGTTATGCTCATTGACAGCATGCAAACCAAAGCTCACACAAATGGAACAGCTGGCATCCAAAAGCTCCAGAATGCAGACAATGTACACATTTAAGGTGTGCATGTGCATCCTGGGAGGGCAATTTATGCCCACTTAAATATATTTTCTGAACCATTTTCCATTAAAACAGCCCTAATACTGCAAATACAATAAAGGAAACAACAGCAAAGAGCCTAACCACTAAAGGGAAAAAGGGTGGGAAGGGTAAAAGGGACAAATTTCATAAACTACCCGACACTAAAAACTACCTAAAACTAACAGAACCAATACAGATGTCTCTACGAGGGTAAGTGAAGAAAAGATCTTAGAAAAAAACGAACAAGTCAAGCGGCTCCAAAGACCAAGCTGCAGACACAAATGGAGGAAAACTAGATCTCTGCAGTTAATAGAGAAGTGGGGAGTTATGGGTAAGGGAGGCACACCCAAAATGGGCTAAGACTTTTGAATTGGCTGGTGTCAGATCTGAGTCAGAACTGAAGTCCAACAGGTTGAATCCAGATGGAGCAGACATCAGATCAAATGTTAGATGGTGTCAAAAGTAATCACAAGTAAGTCATTTCATCTTTTGTTTGAAAAATCTTGCAGCCATCCAGGGAACTTTGCTCTCCATAGTTACCCAAAGAATGGAAACTTTAGATCCAGAAATTCACTTTATTCATAAAAGTGATCAGTATCCTTCAGAGAGTTAAAAAGGTAAAAAGTTTCTACATGTTACTTGAAAAAAAGTTTCAAATGTTTATAATGATGCACTTGCATTTTCAGAGGGAGAAAGAAAACACTATTATTGCATGAAAGAAGTTTTGGACTTAGATTTTTTCCTTAGTTCACACTATCAAATAGCTACCATTTACTTATCGAGAGGGGACAAGAGCTCAGCTGAGTCTATTGATGCTTATGCTACAATATTAAAGAATTAAGCTACAGACTGGGAATTTAATGAGTTGTATGCATCATTCTTATGAGTCAGAATTACATCTGGTATCAAAAATGTATTTATTTATTTACTTTGTTTACCAGGGTAGTACACTGATCACAATAGATCATTTGCAGGAACAGAAGAAATTCACAGAAAAATAGAACAAATTCACAGAGTATCAAAAGAGCATAAATAATTCAACAGACAATTGATACAATATGTAAATATTATTAACAGAGTAGAAAAACAAATTCAAATTAATTTTAATACTAAATATGAGTAGGAAGAAGGGGAGAACACAGGATCAAAGTGGGAGTTAGGTTGTGTGTCCACTGGAAAAGCACTTGCAGTTAGATTTCTGGAAGTGTCTTTGGAGTTGATCTCTGAACGTGGGAAAAGAGGAGACACTGGAGGTGGGGGGAGGGATTGACAGAGTTTGGGTGCAAGCATGAAGAAGAAATGGTCTGTAAAGTGTAGTTTGATTTCCAATGTTTGGAGTGAGGGAGTTCAGGGGAGAGGTTGCGGAGGTTGTAGGGGAGTGGGTTTATTAATCAGTTTGACTGCAAGATGTGAGAAGGTTTTAGTTGAAGTAGTTTGAAAAGAAAAGACCCTTGGAGTAACTCAACTCTTATCAGACCAGTAACCATTTTGGAGAGGGTGAAGCAGTGGTATTCCCGAGGGGGTAGTGGAAAATAATTAGCAGATTTCATTTTCAGTAGACTGTACAGTGGATGCGGTTTTTGGCTGTGGCTATGATGGGAAGCCCATATTCAAGTTAAACAAGGAGGACTCCTTTGTCTGTTGAAGCTCAAGCCGGTCTGGAGAGAAAAGGAAATATTTTGCAGGACTACAGTAAAACAGAATTTATCTTTTTCCTGGTGTTTTCAACGTGGTTTTGGAAGATAAATGACTGGTCTAGCCATAAACCTAAGTATGTAAAGGATGTGGTTGTTTGCATTTGGGAAACACTGAGATCTGAAATGCTGAGATTTTTTAGGAGTTTTATTTTTCAGCTTTTCTGTGGCTCCAAATATATCATATTGTTTGTTTTGGATGGGTTTAGGGGTAACTTATGGTTGTCACGCCAATAATTAAGGTAGTAAGGGAGTGGAGATCAGACAGACTCTGTGTTTGAATAGCTGAATGTCAGGGACTGGATCGAAAAACAACTGCATCATCTGCATAAACAGTAATAGGAAGGTTATGGAGATAAGATGGTAGTTTGTTAATTAAGACTGAAAACAACAGTGGGATGAGTATGGCTCCCTGGGAACTCCTCTGGTACGGGGTGCTGGAGGTGACAGGGATAAGCCCATTTGCACTCTGAAATACCCAATTTGTCAAAAAACATTGGAAACAAGTGACAGCGTTGGGGTGAATCCTGATTTCTTACAGTGATGAAGCAAGTGGTCAATAAGATCAAATGCTTTGTTAAGTTCAATGAAGAGAACTCCTGAATGCTTTCCTTTATCCATGCTGAGAAGGGTTTCATCTGTAAGTGAACATAGGGTTGTCATTGTGCTCTGGCCAGTATGGAATCCATGTTGTTTAAGAGTGAAGAAATGGTACTGTTGGATGTTAAGTGGACAGCTGGTCGTAGATTAGTTTTTCAAGTATTTTCCCAAGTGTAGGGAGGATGGAGATAAAGCAGAAGTGGGAGGCATTTACTGGCTGAGGCTGTCTGAGAAGAAGTTTAACAATAGCAGTTTTCCATATGTATTTAGAGTTAAGCAGATGTTATAAATATGGAGAAGAAGTAAGGTAAGGAAGTCCATGTGTGCAATTTTCTTAACCTAGATAGACGAGGGGGATAAAAGGAGTGGGGTGCTCAGCTGGGGAGTGAAGTAGAAGTTGCAGTACTAGGTAGGAAGCTAAATACTTGATAAAGTCAGAAGTGGAAAGTTGGCCTTCAGAGGTCTAGATGGTGATAAAGGTGGAGGTAGAATCTGTGACAAGATTAACTTCCTGTCAGAATTTTTTGGGTTTGCCTAGCAGGGCAAATTTCTTGTTTTTAAAATATTTGGTTTTGTGCCTACTATGGGTTGCTTAGCTAGGTTATGTAGACAAGTATATGCAGTAACAATTTTTTGGTGAGGGGTTTTGTCTCAATGAAGACCATGCATTATCCCCAAGTACGAGCAGAAATTACAGGTCATTGGTTAGCCAGGTGATTTTGTTGCATGTGAAACGGCTCTGTGCGAGAGGGAAGAATTCATCTTGAAGCTGAAGAAGAATACATGTAAGAGCTATTGCAGCTGACTTGGGATTCTTTATGTTAGTAATGGGAGACTAGAACTTTTATAAAGAATGAGAGTGCCCCCATCTTGTCCACCGCCAGTTCTTGTGTCTTGGGATGTATTTGTAGGCGGGAAGTAAATGCTAAAAATTAGGGTTGTTTTGTTTGAGCCATGTTTCACTGACAGATGTGATGTCGAGTGAGTGGGCTGTAAGAAAGATTTTTACCCGATTGAGTTTATTAGAGATACTTTGGGTGGTAACTGATGCACAGGAGAGGGCAGTGGTGTCGGGAAAAGTTATGGGTGTTATGTGGTGGGAGGGGCCTGGACTAGATTCAAGGTTGGCTCTGAGGAGGAGTATGAGCAGGACAGGTGTGAATGTATAGAGGTGTTTAGGAAGTTTAAGGTGGGGTTGTTGGGGTTTGGTAGGTTTGGAGGAGAACAGGTAAACAGAGCATGAAGTTGGGAGTTATATGAATGGTAAGTGGAAATGGAGTGTGTAAACAAGTAGGGTAGGTCTTGGGATTCAAGTGAAAAGTGGAGTAGGTCTTGGGGTTCATGTGAGTGACTTGAGAGATTTTGTGGTAAGCAAGTAAAGGGTAGGTTGAGAGATGGGAGAACAGGAAATGTTACTGATGGCATAGTATAGTGGGTTAAGGAAGAAGGAGTAAGATAGTGAGATGGAAAAGCATTGTGGAGGGTAGGATAGCAAAGTAGTTCTGAAAATAACTGTCAGGAGACTGTGATGATGGGAGAGGACCAGACACTGTATATGAGAAGGTTAAGGGGTTGAGAATAATAAGCTGTTTGTTAGTGGATTGAAGTGTTGATGGTTATGTCAAATTAAGGTGATTAAGAAAGACAGATGTACATTTAGGGAAGTTATGTGCATCTTTAATGGGAGGTCAGAAGTGGGTGAGAGGAGGGTGGAGACAGTGATATATAAATTGGAGAGTCTGTGGGGTAGCTGGGGAATTGGAGATAGGAGGTAAGCAATGTGGGACACCCCACCTCCCCAGCTGTAATCAATCTATGAAATGATCAGATGAAGGGCATACTGTTCAGATAAATCAGTTTTAATGTTAAATAAAAATGATTTATGCAAAGTCGGTATAATTACTCTCTCACTGTTAAAAGAATTTGTAAATTTGTTTACAAAACAGAGAAAGTTAAAATGGGTAAAACTGAGCAACAGTGAGTTCTAGCAGCGATGGGAAGCATTATAAATATTTCACTGTAAAGTTTTCCATGAGCAGCTATAAGAAAGATTGCAAAATGGTCTATGATTAACCAAGGCATGTACAAGACTAGTAAAAATAAGCCACTTTGCTAACATGTATAAAATGAAAACAAAATTTCATTTTCAGTAACTGTATTTATTGAAACAAATGCATAAATACAAACAATGAGTTTTACGAGGACAGAGAATGCACAGAGAACAGTGTACAAGAAAAGGCACAAAACTTGTGACTTGGGAATCATTATGAAATCTGGGTAATGAAGCTGAAAATTAATAAAATGCAGTCTACAGACTAGAAACTAGAATACATTGTACTGTAATGTCTGCTCAAATGCTCAAAACAAGAAAGCCATTGAAGTGCAAACTGATTGCTTATGCAGGTCATCATTTTAAACCACAAAGATAAAACTTGCTTATACACAGACATAAAAATAAATTAAAGGTTCAGTTCCATACAGTTTATATACTTGAAGCACCTTTAATTTGGGTTGTTTGACTTGTTCATGGTTTGGCATGATGAAAAATATTCATTAAATGAATGCAAAATTATGATATGAATCTTGATAAAATGGAGAATCTAGCAACTTACTTAAAATTATGAAGAATCACTTATTGCCTTAGGCTGTTTACCATATTCAGATAGATCCTGTAGGTTACTAGTAGCACATGTTCCAAAGAAAGCACTGGCAGATTTGAGAATTTCATTTTTATTTATTCATTTTATTTATTTGACATTTGTTTACCAGGGTGGTCTGACTGGGTCTACAGAACCCATTGTCAGCAGAGGCCCGGGGAGAAAAGCTCCACATACAGTGTAATAAAAATACAGTAATATCCAATACAGTACAAATCACATTAGAAATACTATACAAAATAAGTTGAAAGAACAAACTATGTTACAAGATGTTACAATATATGCTACACATCTAGGTGATTAGAGTTAAAAAAAAGTATAGACAATAACATCACTCTCACTATACAAGATGTAGTGTCTAAAAAATAGTTACTAGGCAAGGGGGTGCACTTGCACCCCCCTGGAATCGGCTGGCCGAGAAATTCATTTTATTTTAATTTTAAAAAAAAGTTTTTTTTTTTTTTTTTTTTTTTTAAAGAAAGGGCATTCCTTTTTAAGAACGCCCATTGCATACCGTTTTAGGTGCCAGAACCATAGCGCGAGGAGGAGAGAAACACCCTCCCACTTTTATAGCTGCAAGACCTGACTCATGCGTGTGCCGCATGCTACTTAATCTAAAAACACAAAAGTGCGCGTGAAAAAAAATGATCGCGTCAGTTCACACTAAGTCAACTTCCACGGGTCAGTAAGCTCCATTTCATTTAATTTGTATGTGGAGACTGAGCTGTGCTCGGTTTCATTTAAGCAGGCTGTTTAGGAGACATATTAGTGAGCCAAAGCTGAGCTGTTTCTGGAAGTGGAAAATAGTTATTACATGGAAGACTAAGCTTGGACAAATAAATAATGAATGGTCTCTACGGGCCTGATAATGGGAACCAGCTGAGTATGTGTGCCTTTTTTAAGGCCAGGGAAAATTTAGCGTGGAGAAGTCATTTAGAGTTAGAATCCAGAGGAGTCTAAAGATGTTTTGTGAAAGGTAAGACAGACCAAGGGCTCTGAGATGACAGTCCAATGTGAAGTCTATGCTTACTAGTGAAAGTCCTAGTAATGAAGTGTTGGGAGTTTACTAAAACAGAGAATTACTGGTAATAAACGTTTGTGTATTTCACATGTGAAACCTCTTTGGAGGGAAACAGTTATTCAAAGTCAAAAGTCTCTCAAAACAAAAAGTCTTCCTCTGGAACCACACAAAATAGTAACACAAATGTCTGTGTTTCATTTCATCATCAAGAGCTGCATCCCGTTTAATTTAAGCAGGCTGTTTCATTATGCAGAGCTGTGCTCTTTCATTTAAGAATAAAGAACTCCTCAAAGGGGGGGGGGATAAAAGAATAGATATCAATTTAATCCAAAGTTAAAAAATATGAGAAACATATCAAAACAAATAAAAGAATAACTATAAAACTGTTAAAAGAATGTTAATGCATTTCTGCATTTCCTTCTGGAAGTTGGAAAAATGTGATGCATTTATCATGCTCATTTGCTTGTTAAAATTGTCTAATTTGATAATTCTCTGCTGTGGAAAATTAAAAATGCTGGAGACTGAATACAGAGAACTTTGCAGGAAAGTAACTTTCACTGTACATATTCAAACCACAGCACACTGTCATTTAAGTTAGAGTGTTAACTTAGGAGGCTTATTTTTTTCATTGGTGGTTAACTGCTACTTCTGGGTAGATAGAACATAATTCCGATCTGATTAGCATTTTATAGTATAACATTTTAGCTACTCAACCCGCAGTTGCTATTTTATATAACACCAGCATTTTATCACAAAAATAGCTTTAGTATTTGAGAATAGATTGCATTGCTTGTGGACCACAGTTGTAGCAACAATTCCCCTGTGCCATTTTATTTGGACATAAAAACAATTAGGCAATGTATTTCTGGGTCCAAACCTGAATTCATTTTTAACTGTGCTTCAGTAAGTAATTTTATTTAAGGGGTGTGCAAGCTCTGTTTCATTTCTATATGCAGGCGTTTCAATTTAAGTAGGCTGTTTCATTTCATTATGCAGAACTGTGCTCCATTTCACTTAATGTGTGTGTGTGTTGCCCCAGTTACTTATACATGGGGGTTAGAATTACCCAGGTTTAAAGCCTGAACCTTAGACACAACAGCTTGCATTCTCTACCCACGCCGTCGCCACCAATCCAGTTGTGATAGGTCCTCTTAAAATTTCTGGTAAATCAGTGAGAATGGAATTCACTAAATCTTTTTTTGGAAACACACTGCAACACAAAACACTATTTCAGAACACACTGCAACACAAAACACTATTTCAGCAACATTCTAAGATAATACAAGCAATATTTACAATGTGTCCTTGGTTTTGGGCATTTGCCTCTTCCCCAAATAAATTCTGTCTTTTTCCAGTTTTCTTCTGCTATGAAATTGAGAGATTTAGCTGTGGCAAGTTGATGGTGCTGTGGTAGTGTTTCCTCAGAGGAGGTTCTGTGGTTTGATTCTTGGCTGTGATGCCTCCTGTGTGGAGTCTGTATGTCCTCCCTGTGTTTGTGTGGGTTCCCTCTGGGTGGTCTGTTCTCTCCTATATTACAAAGACCGTGGTCTGGTGCATTTCTACCTGCACCTCCGCTGAAAATTGGCTTTGTTCAATTTGTACTTTCCTGTTAAATAAATGAAAAAGTTTGCAGAGGGCTTCAGGAGAAGAGAAGTTTAGTGCTGCTTATTCCAAGTCTGTTTGCATTGTTAGTAGGAAAACAGGTAGTTGCCTTACTTTTGATGCAGAAGGCTAGGGGTTCTACTTCCACAGTATGCAGGTGGATCGTTGATACTATATAGTGTTGTACTTTAAAGGGAGTGGATGCTCCATTGGACAAATTACCTAGTAACTATGAACCTGTTATCAGTTTGCCATCCATTCCCTATTGCAATATTACTAGCTTATCATTGTTTAATGTAACATAGGCAATTTATTCTTCAAAGGCAACAGCCACTTTATTTGTAGATGAAACAATGAAATATAAAGTTTTCTTAGCAGCAACCTCTTCATTAGAGATCCCTTTAATGTAGAATTATTTAGATGACTGACTTCTGCAGACATTTTGCATATTTACTGATATTGGTGGATTGTAATGACAGAAGTTTAAGTAGCCTTTTATGGTTGACATTTTCTGAAATGGGTAGTTCTGTCATTGGTTCATACATTTTGTTTCATTGCTTACTAGAAGACTGTTCAAAACTACAAATTTAAAACAGTCTAAGAGCTGGTGCTGTATGATACAAGAAATATAATTTAATATAATCAGGAAGGTGAATCAAAGAATGCATACATGTATGCACTTGCATGACCCTAAACGTGTTTGAAAACAGCCCAGAGGAAAGTGTGAAAGGCTCAAAATCATGGGCAAAGTTTAGGCTTTACTTTTGTTACCAAAGCAATGGATGAAGGTAAAACAGTTCACACCACATTACCTTGACCTGGCCAAGCCTTTTGACACAATCCCCTACTCAGGTGTAGTACAATAGAAGAATAATATAGGAGCAAACACTTGCATCACTAGCTGAATTGCCAAATTGCTCACAGGATGCAGGAGATCAAAACAGGGGAAGAGACCAGTTACCAATGGAGTCCCCCAGGGTTTGGTGCCGAGACATTTTCTATTTTGATCTCCTGCATCCCGTGAGGAAGTTGGCAATCCAGATAGTGATGCAAGTGTTCATTGAAATAAAATATTAACTTTGTTTTATGAACTGGACTAAATGTTAAATATTTACTAACTGAATTTAGCATGATACTAGTAGGAATAAGGAACTTGATTTCATATGGTTTCACTACTCATCCTGAACACACACACCAATAAATTCATATGGTCGCTCTTAGTTAAAGTTCATAGACATATAACTTAACAAATTTTTATAAAGGTTAATGTAAGAAGTTCTGAAATACATGTATACATTTATATGAAGTTCTATAAAATATATCTGCAGGTGACTATAGAAATACATTACTTTTCAAACAATACATTTTATTCCCTATTTGAAAAAAACTGCATTTGATGTATACTAGGCCACCTAGTATACATCATGGTACAGTAGGTATCTAAACGTGTATGTTATGAAATTGCAGGCAAAGTACTTATTTCATTACATAAAGCACCCATGGGGCTATAAATGAAATGTTTGATTAATGTTACTTTGCATTTCAATTTCTTCCCAAGAAATTCTGTAACTTATGCTGTTTTCATAATATTTTAGCAAAGTAATGTTCTAAACTATTTTCAATTATCTCCAGTGATTCCATTATTCTGTTTTGCTCTCAGCACTTCAGGTTTGGCACAAACTGTGGTAGTTAAGAAGATGAGTCGCACTGTGAAGAAAGTACATAGGTAATATTATTCAGCTCTTTAATTAGACCTATTTGTAGTTATTGATCTACTACTTATTTTTCTTTGGTAGCGTAATTTGTCCATTGGTAGTAAGTGACTTTTTTATTTTAAAAACAGTCTGGGTTTGAATAACTGCACAAATATATATTTGTCCTGTGTGTCATTAAGACGGTACTTTGTCAGAAGCAGGGGCAGTGATTCTAGCAATGTTCTAAGTTCATGACAGCAATATTTATAATCTGCTCCTATTTATTTTAGGCTTTGTCCAGATTTCTTCCATTAAGAGGTTGAGGTGTGTGTGTGAGAGAGAGAGTGAAATGCCCTAGTTAGAGTTAGCAGGTGGATTTTATTTTCAAGTGCATTTTCAAGGAATTGTGAGCTTCAAGGGAAGAGAAATTTACTGCTGCTCACGCTAAGCTTACTTAAAATGTGCAACTGTTTTGTTTAGCAAATGGTATCACTATTGTGGTATAGAATTTTTAAAGCAGCACAGCAGGTAGCATACTTGCATCTTGATACAGAGGGCTATAGGTTCTACTCTTACAACATGAAGAATTGTATTTTAAGGAGGTGGAGTGCTACAGTCCTGAGTATGTCCTCCTTTGGATGAGATGCCTAATAACTAGAAACTTATTTTTCAGCTTGCCACCCATTCCTCATTGCAATATACCAGCATACCATTTTTTTTAATATAACGTAGGCAATTTATTCTTCAAGGGCAGCAGGCAATGAATTTGTAGATTAAACGCTGAAATATAAAGTTGTTTTCTAGCAACCTCTTCACTGGTTTCAGATCTCTTTAATGTGGAATTATTCAGATGACTTTTACCTCTGCAAAGATTCTGCATACTGATTGAAATTGGTGGATTGTATGACAGAAGTTTGAGTAGAGTGGCACTTTATGGTTGAAATGTTCTGAATTGGGCAGGTTGTCATTATTGGTATATATATATATATATATATATATATGGTATGTTTCATTATTTAAAGGAAAAATGTTCAGAACTATAAATTTAAAACACGCTCTAACAAGTGGTGCTGTATTATACAAGGGATATAATTCAATTATTATTATATAGTATAATTAATCCAGTCAGGAAGGTGAATCAAATAACTTTTCCATGGTTCTAAAAATGTGTGCAAGGAGCCTACGATTTGAAACGAGCCCAAAGGTAAACATACGCTGCCACTGGCCAGATGCACTTTCTTTGAATGCGGGTTTCAATGTTGTTTCAGTGAATGTGGGTTTCAAAGGTAGAGAAGTTTTAATGCCAATTCTCTTGTCATTGTAAGACTATTGCTTTGTTTAGGTTTAGTAAATGTCTATCAGTGTTTGTGCTATAAAATTTTAAATAAACATTGTAAATGAAATCCAAATATCTGTAATTATTGTAGAACTAAAGCATAAAACAGTATGCACACTGAGAGATTTTAATACTGTCTATGACAAATGGGGAAAAATAGCCAAGTAACGGGACACCGGAATGGCTGCATGGGCGGGGGGGGGTGGGACTGAGTGGGCGGGGGCAGCAGAGGGGGTGGAGCTGCACGGGCGGGGCTTGGGTTTGCACCCCCCTGCAAAAAATCATGCGGGCTCCCTTGTTACTAGGTAGAGCAATGAGTGACACTGACTGCTATAGAAATGAACATAAATAAATAGATAGAATGTTAGTTCCGTTAGGAAAATAGCAGCCAGAAAGTTAGTGATGCAGAAAGACAATGAGAGGGTTAAAAATAATAGAAGCAATACAGCCTGAGCAGTAGCTTAAGAATATGATATAGAAATAGAGAAGGAGTTAGAAGAGCATTAGGATCTTGCAGTCTGTGAGGGATTAAAATGTGACAGAGGAAAACATGAGCTTCATGCAGGAGCACAGCCATGTCTTTTTGAGATGATTTTTTAAAGAGGCTTTGAAATGTGTTAGGCCAGGGATAGACCTGGTAGCTAGAGGTAGTGAATTCAAAAATATAGAGACAAAGTATGAATACAGAGAGTGACCTGGTTTTCTTGTGGGTTTTAAGATAGCTAAGAGATTTTTGTCTTCTGATCGTAGGGATCGATTTGGTGGGCAAGATGAGACTAGATTGGTTAGTGCAGGGCAGGTAGTAGGCTTGAAAATAAGGTAGTGCAAGGTAGATAGCTGAATAAAGGCAAGTTGGTTGGGGAGTTCAAGCCAGTTTAATTCTAGGAGTGGTTTACAGTGGTGTGTGTGATACTTAGAGTTTGTGGCAAACTTTGCAACTTAGTTATAGCACTGTTCCATCTTGTTTATAGGTACATAGGTTCATACTAGGCTATCTGCCCTAGGGCATTTATAAGCCTAGCCAGAATGTGTTTGGCTTTCACCACCCATTTTAAATTTATTTTGCTATGCCCTTTTTCGAGGTTAGTGTACTGTGCCTCTGTCTAACAGTGACACAGAAGTGATACCCGGGGTTAACCTACGCTCTCCCATCCACTCATCAAGATTCCTCTTGAAGAGAGTCAATGAGGGACTCTGCCTAACCTGGACTGGGATTTTATTCCAGAGTGAAGGGAGCCTCAGGGTTATGAATCTGTCCCTCCAGCATGTCCTATTTATTTCAGTGTTGAGGTTCAAGTCTCTCGAGCGCGTAGCTCGATGGGATTTGGATTTTCTGAGGTACAGCATGTCCATTAATTCCGGGTTGGACATGGCTTTATACGTCAGGCACAGGTCGCCTCTGAACAGGCGGTATGCCACTGAGTAGAGCTGGAGTTTCTTTAACCGGGCAGCATATGGCATCTGTTTGAGCCCTTTGATCCTCTTGGTGAGGTACTTTTGGGGTCCTTCCAGTTGCTGCAGGTGTCTGGGTAAGGTACATCCCAAAAGGGGCATTGTACTCAATTATGGGCCTGATGGGGGATGAGTAAAGAGGCACGATGACCTCCCCTGATCTAGATGTGAATCCCTTCATGATTAGGTGGGCTACATAAAATGTTTTTCTAACCACTTTGGCCACGTGGTTGTCAAATGAGAGATTGCTATCAACTTGGGTCTCCAGGTCCCTAATTACTTCTTCTGTACTTAATGGATTACCACCTATGTGGTAATTTGTGGGCACTTTGTTTTTGCCAAAGGGGATGACTATACACTTTTTGGCATTTAGCTTGAGGCCATAGCACTGGCACCAGTTGTCTGCTTCTATGAGGCCCTTTTGGAGGATGCTTGTGTCGGATGGAGAGTCGATTATGGCGCCCAGTTTGCAGTCATCTGCGAACTTGGTCAGCCACAGTCCTTCCGTGTTGGCCTGTACCTCCGAGAAATATATACCGAACAAGACAGGTCCCAGCACTGAGCCTTGTGGGACACCACTTGTAACTGGTTTGGAGTCTGACATGGCTCCAGCAATTCTAACCATGTGGGTTCTGTCCTTGAGCCAGTTTGTAATCCATCTAGTGACATAGGGGTTTATATTTAAGCTGGTGAGCTTATCTATAATGCCCGAGTGGGGTATTGTATCGAAGGCTTTTGCGAGGTCCAGGTAGGCTGTGTGGACCACCTTCCCCTCGTCAATGGCCTTGGTGACTGTTTCAAAAAAATCAACCAGGTTTAAGAGGCAGGATCTGCCCTTAACAAAGCCGAACTGGGTAGGATCCAGTGCCTGTAGGTCCCCAATATCTTTATTTATGAGGTCCATGATGATCCTTTCCATAGCTTTGCAGACCAAGCTAGTCAGGCTTATGGGGCGATAGTTTCCAGGATCCGTTGAGGCACCACCTTTATGGAGAGGGACCACTGTTGCTGTACGCCACTCTTTGGGCACATATCCTGTAGTAAGGCTGAGATTGAACAGTAGTTTTATGTTTGGGTTTAGCTCTTCTTGGAGTTCATGTAGGACGCAGCCCGAGACACCGTCTGGGTCCCATTGATGCTGTATTTTTTGCTTTGGAGAGGGCGGCTCTTACCTGAGCATCTGAGATGTCAGGGGGGCAGCACTCTGCTGGGATAGATATTTGCCCTTCTGGTGGGGAGGGGGGGGAGTTTGCGCTGAACCTGTCAGCTAGGATGTTGGCAATGTCTGTGGGTTCGGTGTATTTTTTGTCATTTTGGACTAATTCTGAGCATATCTGGGAATTACCACCCAGGTTCCTAACATAACTAAAGAAAGCCTTGTGATTATCCTTAGTGTTCTGTGCAATTTTTCTCTCGAAGCTGGCCTTAGACAATTTTATGACTGCCCGTAGTTTTTTGCTAATACTGATCAGTGATGCCTTCCCTTTTTGGGATTTTGCTCTATCATTTAAGTAGCTTCCTCCTTCTATTGTATAGTTTGTTTATGGCTGGGGTCCACCAGACAGGATGTCTGCCTTTGGAGGATTGGGTCTTGGTTTTATTTGGGATCGCATGATCCATGCATTCCTGAAGGTGTTCATAGAATGCGTTTATAAAGGATTCTGTGGTCTGGGCCGTATTTTCCACAGGCCTGGGGGCTTTGAAGGATTCCACCTCGGTTTTAAGGAGTGTGAAATTTGCTTTAGAGAAGTTTTTCACTGTGGTTTTCTGGGCAGGGGGTGGGGTCGGGATGTGAATATCCAGTGAGATTAGTTTATGGTCTGATCTTACCAGTGAGGGATACACTTCTGGTCTGGAGCATAGCGTCCCCATGTTGGTGATGATCAGGTCCAGTACGTTTTCCCCTCTTGTGGGAGTGGTAACAAGTTGTTCCATAGCGTTTGAGTTTATAAATTCTAGGAACCTTTGGGCTAGGGTGTTGGAGCTAGAGTAATGCTCCCAGTCTATGTTTGGGTAGTTGAAGTCGCCCAATACAATGGTGTTTGGAGAGACCTTCATATTTTCCAGTGTTCTCAGGAAGGCCGAGTGGGGTTCCTGGGTTTGAGAGGGTGGTCTGTAGCAGGCTATAAACTGTAAGGCAGTTTTTCATACTGTTAGCTGCACATGGATAGTCTCTGATGCTTCGTGCTTTGCCACCAACCTGGAGGTGTGGGTATCTTTGATGAATATCGATACTCCCCCCTCCTTTTGTGGTTCGGTCCAAGTTTTGGGGCCGAAAAGCATGGTATGAGGTATAACCTGGTAGTGCTGGGGTGCTCTCTGGAGCCCTGAACCAGGTTTCTGTTACTGCACAGATATCGATGTTCTCCATGCTAAGGAGAGTTTTGAGTGCGTGCATCTTGAGGTTTAGACTTCTGGCGTTGAGTAGCATTACTCTTAGTTTCTTATCCCTTGTGATACCTATGGAGGTGGGTTTGTCTTTTGAGCCTTGCCTAAAAAAGGCACTATGGGGTAGCAAGAGCCTTTGCCAATATCCAAAAGCCCAGGGGTGACAGGTGCAAGCCGTCCCTAGCGAAGCATCGTGGCTTGTCGAGCATATCATCCCAAGCTGACAGGCATTGGATCCCCTTTGAATGACACCAGTTCTTAAGCCAATTGTTGAAATTGATCATCTTGTCTTCATATTGTGGCATCATTCTTGGTGAGGGTAAGATGCTACTCAAGGTCAGGGTCATATCGGCCTGGGCTACATGCTCAGAGAGCTCCTCTATGTCTCTTTTCATGTAGTCCAGGGAGGTACATTTCAGGTCATTCACAACAGCATGGACAATGACTGAGTCATATTTGTACTTGCCTTGGAGTGACCTGAGTGCTTGTGTTATGTGGCGGATCCTAGCGCCCGACAGGCTGCTCACCGTGATCCTCTCCTTGTTCAGCCTGGTGAGCGGGACATCAGTGTGCCTGACGATAGAGTCACCTATTACAAGTGTATCAGGTGTGTTGTTCAGTCTTAAGGGCTGTGACTGTTCGGCACACTGGCTTTGTTAGATATGTGTTGCACGTGTTTTGTTTTGGGGTAGCAGTTGCTTGGGTGTCTGCTTTGGAGTTCTCTGCTGCTTAGGCAGATCTTTATTTAGAGCCTCCGAGTATGTTTTTGTGTGATTATGTGTTTGGTTTGCTGTCGTGGTAGGTCTATGTGAGACTGGAATTGTAGTGAGTGTGGTTTCCTTCTCCTCCTGACTGGTTATGCCAGTACTGAGTTGAGAGAGCTTATGGTGGAAGTTCGTAAGTTAGTAAGTATAGGGGCACCATAAAGAAAGGAGGGAAGTAAAACTGTTTTTGCAAGGGTAGTTTTGGTTGCTGCAGTAAATAAATGTTTATTTCTATATAACAGTCCCAGGTTTGGATGAGTTTTCTTTACATTTGCTGTATATGGGGGTTGAATGAAAGTTTATTGTCAATGACAACTCCTAGAAGTTCGGTTTCCTGCACTATTTCCATGACAGTGTTGTCAGATACAAGGATGTTAAAATGATCAATGACAGGGGAGGTGTTCTTGAGATGAAAGAGCACTAATTTTGTCTTCTATGGATTAAGAGTTGGGCATTTCTTAGCCAGGATTCGACTGCAGTAAAGGACTGTTGAGTTTTTGAAAGTAGTTCTGGTAGTGACAGAGCAGTACAGATTATGGTGGAATCATCAACATATTGAATGAGGGCCCAGGGTGAGAGGCAGTGTGAAGGTTCTTTGTGAAAATGTTGAAGAGTAGGGGTCCTAGGATGGGGCCTTGAGGGACTCCAGTAGGGTTATGGAGAAAGGGTGAGAGTTCATTGGATAATTTCACTGCTTGTTTACGATCCTTGAGGTAGCTCTGAAACCATTTTACCGTGTTATGTGAGAAGCCCAAGTTAGTGTGTTTAATAGTAAGGGGTGAGACACTGTGTCAAAGGCCTAGGAAAGATCAATGAATACTGAGGCTGTATAGCATCCTGCATATCTGGCCTTCTTTACGGTGTCTGTAAAGATAATAGGGCTGTAGCTGTGCTGTGGCTAGGTCGGAAGCCATGTTGGGTTTTGGATAAAAGACTGTTTTGCAACAGATATTGCATTACCTGCTGATGCATACCCCTCTCGAGAATTTTGGATATGGGTGCCAACAATGGATATAGGATGGAAATTGGACAGATCAAAAGAGTTGCCTCCTTTGTGTATGGGGTTGAAGTAAGATTGTTTCCATACTGTAGGTACTTCTGATTCAGATAAAGACCTGTTTATTAGGATACTGATTGCGTAGGCGACTGAATTACCATGCATCATGAAACAGCAGAACTACATGGGGCATAAGGTTCATAGGTAGGTACCAGGCTACCTGCCCGAAGGCATTTATAAGCCTAGCCAGAATGTGTTGGCTTTCGCCGCCGCCGCCTTAGATTAGTTACCTGTGCCTCTGTCCAGCAGAGCCACTGAAGTGATTCCCGGGTTAAACTTTCTGTTTCCCATCCACTTGTCAAGGTTTCTCTTGAAGAGTGTTCGTGAGGAGCTCTGCCTAATGTAGATTGGAATCTTATTCCAAATCATGGGAAGTCTCTGGGACAGGAATCTATCCCTCCAGCACGTTCTATTTATTGTTGTGGTGAGGTTTAGATCCCTAGAGCGTGTGGCTCAAGGGGATAAGCTTTTTTTTTAGGTGGAGCATGTCCATCAGTTCTGGGTTGGACATGGCCTTATATGTCAGGCAGACATCACCTCTGAGTAGGCGGTATGCAACAGAATACAGCTGGAGTTTCTTCAGTCGAGCTGCATAGGGCATCTGTTTGAGGCCAGTGATCCTCTTGGCGAGGTACTTCTGTGGACTTTCCAGCTGTTACAGGTGTCTTGTAAGATACATCCCAAATGGGGCGTTGTACTCTATGATGGGTCTGATGACCTCTTTTGATCTGGATGCGAACCCTTTTGTGATTAGGTGTGCCATGCAGAAGGATTTTCTAACCACTTTGGCAATGTGATTATCAAATGAGAGTTTACTATCTACTTGAGTCCCCAGATCCCTTATTACGTCTTCCGTATTTATGGGGACTATCAACCTATGTGGTAATTTGTGGGTACTTTGTTTTTTCCAAAGGGGATGACTATGCACTTTTTGGCATTTAGCTTGAGGTCATGATTTTGACACCAGGTGTCCATCTCAGTGAGACCCTTTTGGAGGATGTCTGTCAGCCGGAGAGTCAATTATAGCCCCTAGTTTGCAGTTTTCTGCGAACTTGGTCAGCCACAGTACTCCTATGCTTGCCTATACCTCTGAGAAGTATATGCCGAACAGAAGGGGTCCTAGGACTGAGCCCTGGGGAACGCCACTTGTAACTGGTTTAGAGTCAGACCTAGCTCCCGCAAATCTTACCACGTGGGTTCTGTCTGTGATCCAGTTGGCAACCCATCTTGTGACATAGGGGTTTATGTTCAGGCTGGTGAGCTTGTCTATAATACCAGAATGGGGAATGGTGTCAAAGGCCTTTGCGAGGTATAGGTAGGCTGTGTGTACCACCTTTCCCTCGTCTATAGCCTTGGTAACTGTCTCAAAGAAGTCCACCAGGTTTAGGAGGCATGATCTGCCCATAACAAAGCCAAACTGGGTAGGGTCCAGTGTTTGGAGGTTCCCAATGTCTCTGTTAATGCATTCCATGATGATGCGGTCCACAGCCTTGCAGACCAAGCTAGTCAGGCTTATAGGGCGATAGTTCCTGGGGTCTGTTGTGGCTCCACCTTTGTGGAGCGGAATAACCATTGCTGTGTGCCACTCTATGGGCACGTAGCCTGTGGAGAGGCTGAGTTTGAACAGTGCGTTTAGTTGAGGGGTTAGTTCATCTTTGAGCTTGTGTAGGACGCAGCCTGGGACACCGTCCGGTCCCACTGATGCTGTGTTTTTGGCTTTGGAGAGGGCTGTTTTAACCTGAGTGTCTGTGATTTCAGGAGCTCTACATTCTTCTGGTATGGTTATGGGCCCTTTTGGGGGTGAGAGGGGGGTGAAGTTTGCACTGAACCTGTCTGCCAGGATGTTGGCAATATTGGTCGGTTCAGTGTATTTCGTACCATTCTGCACTAACTCCGAGCAGATCTGAGCATTGCCAGTTAGATTCTTGACATAGCTAAAGAATGCCTTGTGGTTATCTTTGGAGTCCTTGGCAATTTTTCTTTCGGAACTTGCCTTGAATGATTTTATGAGGGATCGTAGTTTCTTGCTGATACTGATCAGGGATGTCTTCCCTTTTTGGGATTTTACTCTGTACTAGTTTCCTCCTTCTATTGTATAGCTTGTTTATGGCAGGAGTCCACCAGACTGGTTTCCTTTTCTTACAGGAGTGAGTCTTGGTTTTGCTTGGGATAGCACGATCCATGCATTCTTGTAGGTGCCCATAGAATGCATTAGTACAGGATTTTGCAGCTTGGACAATATTATCCTTTAGCATGGGGGCTTTGAAACTTTCCACCTCGGTCTTAAGTAACGCAAGTTTGCTTCTGAAAAGTTTCTCATGGTGGTTTCCTTGTCCGGGGGTGGGGATGGAATGTGGATATCCAAAGTGATTTGTTTATGGTCAGATCTAACCAGTGAGGGGTTGACCTCCAGTGTGGAGCACTGGTCACACATGTTGGTGATGATCAGGTCCAATATGTTGTCACCTCTGGTGGGAGTGTTGACCAGTTGATCCAGGGCATTTGAGTTTATGGTGTTTTGTAGGACCTTTATATTTCCCAGTATTTCCAGAATGCGGAATGGGGGTCCAGGGACATGGTGGGTGATCTGTAGCAAGCTACAATTTGAATTGCAGTTTTGCCCATTGTTAGTTGCACGTGGATGATCTCTGAAGCATTGTGCTGTGCCATTAACCTGTAGGTGTGGGTATCCTTGATGAATATGGATACGCCCCTGCCTTTTGTATTTCAGTCCAGGTACTGTGGCCGAAATGTATGGTATGAGTTTGTAGCCTGGTAGTGCTGTGGTGCTCTCTGGCGCCTTAAACCAGGTTTCTGTTACTGCACATATATCTATTTTCTCTATACTGAAGAGTGCCTCGAGTGCATGCATTTTGAGGTTTAGACTTCTGGCACTGAGTAGCATTACCCTCAGTTTTTGTTACTTGTGCTACTTATGGCGGTGGGTTTGTCTTTTGAGCCTTGCCTAAATAAGGCACTATGGGGGTGGCAAGAGCCTTGGCCAGTATTCGAAAGCCTAAGGGTGACAGGTGCAAGCCGTCTCTAGTGAAGCAGCGTGGCTTGTCGAGCATGTCATCCCAGGTGGACAGACACTGGATCCCCTTTGAGTGACACCAGAAACTTAGCCAATTGTTGAAATTGATCATTTTTTCTTTATACTGTGGTATCATTCTTGGTGAGGGCAGGATGCTACTCAGGGTCAGGGTCATACCGGCCTGGGCTACGGCTCAGGTCATTCACACCAACATGGACAATGACAGAGTTGTATTTGTACTTGTTCTGGAGAGACCTGAGTGCTTGTGTTATGTGGCGGATCCTGGCACCCGACAGGCAGCTAACAGTAACCTTCTCCTTATTCAGCCTAGTGAGTGGGACGTCAGTGTGCCTGACTATAGAGTCACTTATTATTAGTATGCTGGGTATGTTATTTTGCCTTAAGGGCTGTGATCGCATGGCACACTGGTTTTGTGAAGTATGTGTTTCATGATTTGTAGTCTGCATGTCCTCCCTGTGGTTGCGTGGGTTTCCTCCGGGTGCTCCGGTTTCCTCCCACATCCCAAAGACATGCAGTAGGTGGATTGGACACTGTAAATTGGCCCTAGGTGTGAGTGTGTGCGCCTTCTGTGGAAGGATGGCGCCAGGCTGGCAACTCGACACCATAAAACTCCACTGCCAATCATGAGCGGACAGATAATCCGCTGTGGCGACCCCTAACCGGGAAAAGCCAAAAGAAGAAGTGTTTCATGATTTGTGTTGGGGGTGGGGGTTACTTGGATGTCTGCTTTAGAAGTCTGTTGCTTTTGCAGATTTTGATTTAGAGCCTCCGAGTATGTTTTCGTGTATTTATGTGTGTTTTTTGCCGGTGCTGGATTAATGGGTCTATGTGAGACTAGAAGTGTGATGCAAGTATTTCCCTTCTCTTGACTGTCTGATCTAGCCTTGGGATGAGAGAGCTTAGCCTCCAGTTTGACTGTATAATTGCATCTCTCACATGTATTAGTGTTTGGTGGTAGGAGGAGAGGGTTGTCTGTGTACATGAGGCAGTTGTAACATTGCCTCAAAATGCCCAGATTCACCAGTTGGACTGGAGAGTACGCCTGAAACTGCCCTTTGGACATGCCTGGATAGGTACAGTGAATTGTTTTACTGAATGGCTGTTAAGGTTGAACAGAGAGCCTCATCCTTCTGTACAGTATAGGAGGGTCTAGTGCTAGGGTTTATAAGTGGCTTGCTATGAGTTTTGAGCAAGTGCTGGGCTGAGAAATGAATGGCTTGAGTGCTTAAGTTGAAAGTTTTCCTAGTTCCAAGGGAAAAATTGAAGAGGAGACTTTGTGGAGTCGGGAATACTTATACCCTAGCTAGCCGGCGCTGCCTGGCGTGCAAAACCAGGCAAATGCTGTATTTATAGCAGGGAAATGAAAGAAATAGAAATTAGCCCAAAATGGCCAATACATTGCTAATTTCTGGGCTGAAACCACTCCTCCAGGGACAGACAGGCTGCTCAAAGCTCCCCTCTCTCACAGGTGAACAGAGAGAGTTCCTTCTATCCAAGTAAGGTATGGGCAAACAGAGATTTGTAACACAGCCCTGAATTCAGCACTTAACCTGAAAACTGGACTATACTAGCTTAGAAACACGGGAAACAAGTATTTTTTTTTTACAGAAAATAAAGCAGATACAATCAAAAAAACTTTTTAAATGCACAGAAAAGGATACTTATTAGGATGTGATTAATAAACATACTAAGCCTAAAGAATGGGTAAAGAACACCTCTGCTGTTGTAAAACTAGATAACATTTTTATTTGTTCTGTGTCATAAGATAGTCATAATGCTATAAAAAGATAGCACTACACAATCAGTACACACACTAAAAACATGGTATCCGCCATGTCAGGAGCACAGTTAAGCACAGTTTTTCTTTGTGTTTTAAGCTAATCACAGGTTCTGTCAATTAAGACTGAAGGACTAATATTAAAACTTGAAAATGTACCCGAGATGGTAAAGGTTTGTTAGACTTTGTTTTGGTATATCATCAGTACTTGAAGCATTAAAAAGAACTGTCAAAACAGCTAACTGATACACTTGATGGTGCTAGTAATAAGACTAATGACATACTAGTGACCTTAGACCAAAGAAGAACATAACATCACACTACTAGAGGGGGACAGCATGCAGGCTGATCTATGAAACTTTCAAAAAGGAATTTTGCTGTGTCAATTAAATTAAATGCTTGCTTTAAACACCAGTTTAGTTTTTTTAGAGTTTAAGATGGGAAATGTCATTTGAGTCTAGCTGCAGTTGACTTTGAGTGCTATTTTCTGTCTTTGAACTGTACTGGTAGTAGTTAAGGTTTGCATTGTTACTGATGTTCATCATTGGATCACTGTGGCACATCATGGCTGTATGAGACATATCCTGCCAAGGACTGGACTTCCAGACAGTATATAAAACTTTCTGGGTGTCTTCCACACGTACCATGTCTAAGGAAGCTCAAGACTGTGCTGGTATAAAATCTGACATAACGGGTGCCAAAATTTGTAACTTTCTTGCCAGTGAAGATTTTCTCCTCTGCATTTTCACTGTTTTATTGGTCAGCTTGTTCGAAATCTGGGACAGATAAATACCAATTTGGAAACTTTCATTTCATGTTTTGCGTAACATTTGTATAAAAATTTGTTTCTAATTTCTAGAAAAAAAGGGAAGTGTCTGTGTCAAATACATATTCCTTATATATATATTCCTACACATTTTATTTCATCTAGTGGAGTTACAGGACATTCACTTTTGTTACATTTGCTTGCCCTTTAATCCCCAAACTATAAGAAGTCAGCATAGCAGTATTAACATATTTCTTGAGAACCAACAGCTTAAGACCATGGGCTCTGATCTGAGTATTTTGGACACCCTCCTTCAAATTCTTAAGAAAAAGAAAATCATCAAAGAGATTTCTGAAGCAGCTTCACCTTAGGCCTCTCTTCTCCAGCCCCGATGGATAAATCCTCTGTGGCCTTATCAAAGCCAGTGGACTATCCATTGCTCTCTTCCAGGCCCACTGGTACTGCTACTAGGAATGCTGCTAAGGGTAGTGGGATCTAGCAAAATGGCCATAAACACATACAACTTACTCCTCAAAAGGAAGAACTTCACTTACTGAATTGATCTCAGAAGGACAGACTGTATTCCTCAAGTGCTGCTGACAGAAGAGGTACTGGGTTCATAGATTAAAGTTAGGACATCAGATACCAGTATTATACTCCAGTATCATACTCCTAGTAAGAAAATAAAAAATCCTCCTCTTTCAACCTTGTCTGCCAAAGAGGAAATGCAGGAATTGTAAATTTTTGTCAAACGGCTTTTCAAAACCTTTCTGTCTTTGCAGTCTGCTTCTCCAGCCTCTTCTTATTCAAAATGAAAAGGTCTTTTTCCCCTTCTAACAGTGACTCTCAATCATATGTAGAAAAGATTGGATGGACTATGCTTAGGTGTCTTCTCCTGGCTCTTTGGGATTGATGTCTGCGGAAAATGTGCCATCAGATTCTCCTACAGAGGAAATATCTTTTTCAGACTCTATATGAAGGACCTCTTTCAATGGAAAGAAATATCACTGAGACTAAAAAATAAAAAAAAAAAAAAAAAAAAAGATACAATGAACTCCTTCCTGTAGATGCCCCCAAACGTTTGGCCATTGTCCCCTTCATTGCTGTTCTGAAGGGCACAGTGCTGCCTACAGTCAGCCTTCTGCACCCAAAAAGTCCTATAGGCTTTACGAAATACTTCAATCCCACAAATTCCTGTTTCATAACCCCATAGCTGATCTATCTGTAGCTTCTTTAACCAAAGACATTAGTTCTAAGCAATTTTCTACTAATAATTATGTACCTTCAGACAAGGATGGAAGAGCTTTTGATAGGCATGAAAAAAAAGTCTAAACATTCTGTATCATAACCTTTAGATCACTCAGTTGTCAGGCACACATGGCCATATATCTGCTGGCAAATTCTGCAGATATGAACAAAACAATTGCTAAGTTACCATCCCCCCTAAGGTAAAATCCTCTACTCAGCATGACAACTTCTGTCTCTCAAATAAGAAAGTATTCCTTAAAGTGTTCATATGAAGTAGCTGATATAGTGTCCTGAGCAGTTTCAACAGGGTCAGTCATGCCTTTAAACAATCTAAAAAGAAATCTGGGAAATAACAGTACAAAAAACAGTGGCAAAAGGAGGTGCAATCACAGCCCAAGAAAATTGTATGACTATCTCTCTCTTCCAGCCCCCTCCCCTTCCCACACTGATCATCCACTAAATCTTGCAGGCAGTTTTTCCTTCTATGGAAACAAATTACAACAGATTCTAGGGTGCTAGAAATTGCACAGTTACAAGGGACCCTGGAACTCTCTTCCTCCAAACCTGGGAGTTCCTCCACATCCAGAAAATCAGACTCTCCTGTTTACTCCCATCCTCTCCCATATGTTATCTTAAAGCATCACAGAACCAGTTCCAAAATGTCAGCAAGGAAAAATGTTTTATTCAAGGATATTTCTAGTACCCAAAAAAGTGGAACCTAGAGACCTATATTGGACTGATCTTTCCTCAGTTTCTTCATAAGCGTTCCAAAATTTAAAATGCTCACAATTCAGTCTCTTTTTCATCTTATCCATCTTCTACATTTTTTAGTGACTCTGGACCTCAAAGATGTCTGGCGACACCTATTCACATACACTTCAGATGCTGCTTAAGGTTCACATTTTAAGTTTTCTTCTCTACTCTTTCAGTCCTTCTACATGTCCAAGGTTTTTCATATAATGTCTAGCACTATTAATTACTTTGTGCAAACTACATGGTAATTCACAGACTACAGGGTAATCAAATTTTCCCCATTTAGAAGACTGCCTTATTTTTGCAGCTTCTTTTTAAAGATGTGAAGGTTCTCTTCTTTTTGTCAGAAATCGGTTTCAAAACTTAGGTTTTCATTTCAATTTGGAGAAGTCATCTCTAATTCCTTGTCACACATTTCTAGGTTGTCTTCTGGACACAACCCTAACAATGGCTTATCTACCACTAAAAAAGACTACATATTACCATCTGTAGTTCTTGCAGTTTTCTTAAGATTTTTGGGGTATGTGGCTTCAACTATCTGGATGATTTATGCACCAGCATTCTCTATCCTTTCCAATCCCAGCACTTGACTTTGTCAGAAGAGAACTGTTATGCTGGGTAGGACAGAGTATAATGAATCCAGGTCTCCCAATATTCCCCCTGCCCTTCTCAGTCTGTAACCATATCAGACTTTGCATGGGGAGCAGTTTCCAAGGTATTCAAATTACAAACAGTAATAATATTTCAAAGAAATAATGGCTTAGATAAAATGCATTGAAAACTCTGAATCATCTGTGGAGTCCAGAACCTATGGTCTGCTAGTAAAAACAGACACCACTGGGGAGGGGCATGTCTTCTCATTTGCAGACTAGCCATTACAGACTTAGAAGTCATAACAACACAATCAATCCCTTCAAGCTACATATATTCCATCAGACAACACACAATGGTAGTCTGAGCAAATCTAGGACAGACCCCCATGACTGGAAGCTATACTCCAGTGCCTTCCAAGAGGCTGTCCATTTGTGAGGGGCTCCCCAGATGCATCCATTTGCCTCCATTCACAAACAGATTCTTTTCCAGAACACCTTACAAGAAGGCTTGGAAGACAGATGCTTTCATTCTCGCTGCAGGAATATTCCCTTATGCATTCTTCCTTTTCCTCTGATGACCAAAGTTCTTTTGAAGGTCCAAAAGGACTGTCTGAAAGTCATTTTGGTAACTCCATTTAGGCCCAGACAATACTGCTTTCCCCCCCTTCTCATGAAAATAGCTAAGGGTATTTACCACAATCTTCCTCACAGAATGCATCTACTCACACAGGACAATGGATAACTATTATTCACCCTAGCCTGCTTAATTTGACTGCTTGGATAACAGAATTTTGATCCTTCTTGAGCACCATTTTTGAGGCTGTACAGCAGGTATTAAAGGAGGCTAGAAAACCTATTTAGCCAAACAAAATTTTTTTTTACTGACAGAAAACAGCCAGGACCCATCTGAGACAGAAAACCCCTATGGTTCCCCAATATTTGTGTGAATTGCTAAAAACAGGCCTTACATATTAACTAAAATTCATGTTTCAGCCATTTCTGACTGGCTGCCTGCCCTTAACACCATCTAGCCATTCTTCCTTATTCCAGATGTACAAATTTTTGAAATGGGTACTGTATAACCAGTCACCTTGAAAACAGGTGGCTCCACTTTGGCATCTAAATTATGTCTTCGAAAAACTCACTTCACCGCACTTTGACCCAGCTCATCAAGCTGATTTGAACATTTTGACATGGAAACTATTTTACTCGCTGCTCTGACTTTGGCTTGATGGATATATGAGTGGCATGCTTTTACGGAAAGCCATCCTTTTCTCAAATATCAGGAGGACATGGTAACCTTAAGAACCAATCCTTCCTTTATGCCTAAAGTGGTATCAGAATTTACCTAGAATCAATGTATCCATCTCCGTGTGTCCTTTCCTGAACCTAACAGAGAGGCGAGTAAGCCCTACTTACTTGGGATGTCCACAGACAACTGTGATACTACACTGACATAACAAAAGACTGTAGAGCTTCACATCAGTTCTTCATCTCCTATGATGGAAAGAAAAAAAAAGGACAACCAGTATCAAAACAAACAAGGTCTTAATGGTTATCCCATTCCATTTTTTTTCTGCTATTCCCACCATGGTAAGCCCATCCCACAGAAGGCTAACGCTCACCCTAGCACAGATCTGGCTACTTCTAAGGCTTGTTGTGAATGAGTGAATTTTAGAACTATTGTAGAGGCAGCTACTTGGTCTTCTATTCACACCTTCACCAAACATCACAAGATTGACTAATTTTCCAGTGCTAGAACAGGATTTGCTGTATGCATTTTCCAAGGAATATCTTCGTTCCTCCTCTTCGGCTATCTAGGCTTTGTCAATCATTCCATACAGCTCACAGGTTCATAGGTAGGTACTAGGCAATCGGCAGGAGGGCCTACATAAACCTAGCCAACAAGGTTCCCTGGCTTACGCCACCCAGGAAAGTTATTTTCCTGTGCCACTGTCGAGCAGACACACAGAAGTGATCCCGGGGTGCATTTCCTATTTCCCATCTACTCGTCAAGATTTTTCTTGAAGAGTGCCAATAAAGAACTTTGTTTGACATAGATGGGTAGCCTGTTCCAGAGTATGGGAAGTCTCTGGGACAGGAACCTATCCCTCCAGCATGTCCTGTTTATTGTGGTGACAAGGTTTAGGTCCCTAGAGCATGTAGCTAAGAGGGACTGGGATTTCTTTAGCTGTAGCATGTCCAACAGCTCTAGGTTTGACATAGCTTTATATGTTAGGCAGAGATCACCTCGGAGTAGGTGATACGCTACAGAGTAAAGCTGGAGTTTTTTGAGACAGTCAGTGTAGGGCATCTGTTTGAGGCCAGTAATCCTCTTTGTGAGGTACTTCTGTGGCCTTTCCAGCTGCTGCAGATGTTTTGTGAGGTACATTCCAAAAGGGGCATTGCACTATTATAATGGGTCTAATGAGTGTCGAGTAGAGGGGAACAATGACCTCTTTTTTCCTGGATGAGAACCCTTTTATGATGAGGTGTGCACATAGGACTTCCTGACTACTGTGGCGATGTGACTATCAAAGGACAGACTATTGTCCACCTGAGTCTTAAGGTCTCATCACACATTCGGTGTTAAGTAGACTGCTGTCTATGTAGTAGTTCATGGGTACAGAGTTTTTACCAAAGGGGATGACAATGCACTTTTTGGCATTGAGCTTGAGGCCATGGCTCTGACACCAGGCATTTGTCTCAGCGAGGCCCATCTGTAGGATTTCCACATCATTTGGGGACTCGACTATGGTTCCTAGTTTGCAGTCATCTGCGAACTTCGTTAGCTAAAGGCCTTCTGTGTTAGCCTGTATGTCAGAGAAGTAGATACCAAACAGGAGAGGTCCCAGGACTGAACCTTGTGGTACTCCACTTGTAACTGGTCTGAGGTCATATTTGGAGTGTGCAACTTTTACATTGTGGGTTCTGTCAGTGAGCCAGTTGGCAACCCATCTTGTGACATAGGGATTTATACCTAGTTTAGTGAGTTCAGCTTTAATTCCAGAATGGGGGATGGTGTTGAAAGCCTTGGCAAGGTCAAGATAGGCTGTGTGAACCACCTTACCCTCATCTACGGCTTTGGTGACTGCCTCAAAGAAGTCGATCAGGTTCAGGAGGCATGATCTGTCTTTCACAAACCAGAACTGGGTGGGATCCAGAGTTTGGAGGTTATTAATGTCTTTATTTAGGAGTTCCATGGCCTTGCAGACCAGGCTCGTCAGGCTACTGCAACAGTGACCTAATAATGAAAATAGTATTGTTGTGTAAATAAACAATGTAACAATAGATGGCTGAAAACATTACTGTTACAGTACTGTAACACTCCCTCCACTCCTAGCACATAATTTATTAAATTTTGTAACTTGGTCAGGTTTCTTCACCTTGACAGCCTTCCTTGTGCAGAGAGTTAAGAAAGCACTGAATTTTGGTGCCCATACATATGATTTTACACCAGTTATGCCCTCGAGCTTCCTCAGATATTCAATGTTAGTGGAAGGCACCAAAAAGCTTTTGTATATGGCCGGATGTGCAATCTTTGTCAGGATATGCCCCACATAGCTATGTGGTATTTCAATATAAATGGTGTTCTTTCTCCATGGTTGTGCAGTGTGGAGATACCCAAATTGATGCAAGGGATATGGGAAAGACATTGTTTTTTTTTCTGTATTCAGTTGGTATTTTGAGGAAAGTGCAATGCTCCGTTGAATAATGTAGCTTTGGAAGCCTTGTTTCATCCTTGAGGAATTCTATGGACAGGCTTTTAATGCTGCAATATCAATGCAAGTGAGAAGCTAAACAGAATAAGAACAAATAACCAAGTTGAAAAATCAAGCATGGCATTAAAGTTGCAGAAATTAGATATGTGGGTCATATTTTTAAATATGGACTGAAACTAGACACAAAAAAAACAATAGTGCAACTACCTCCTCCAGAGGCTAGATAAATCTCTCATGCAGGGTGTCCATTGTAGTGGGTTGAAGTGTAGGCATGTCTTTGTGGACCTGCTTGCCCTCATTCCCTGGTTTAGTATCTGTACCATGAATCAACCCTCTCTCAAGTTTCAACTTGCAATTAAAGTTGTTTATTTACTGTTTCTACCACCTTACTTAAAGTTGAATCAATTAAATGTGATCAAAAGACATCACGATGCACATCTACTGACTCATCGCACCTTAGCCAACACAACACAAATCTAAAGTGAAACATCAATACCCTAAGCTGAATCTTGAGGATAAACACAGTAATTCTGAAAATAAAAGTGTACAGAAAGCTCTTCTATGCCCACTGCCTTAAGAACATTTTAAGAAAGATGTAACTTAAACCAGTTGCATACCAGGTTGAAACTAAAGTGCTGCAAAAGAAAATGGGCTTTCAGAAATAAGGACTGTCATAGCAAGACCTCAAGACATATGTGGCTTCTGTACAAAAATGGTAAACCATGTCTAAACTGAAACAAATGTGTTAAGGCAACAAAACAAAAAGATTCTACAAAGTAGTAGAGAACTTAAAGGGTGATTCAAGAGGATTAATCTTCAAATATTCAAGCTGCCAGAAGGGGAAGAAGCATCTAGTAGTGTCTTTTATTTTTTTCTGAAGACTGTAAGACCTTCAAATAATTGTGCAGAATACGTAAGTGAACATACTCCTAAATCCCAGAGACCCAGTTTCTAAGGGCTTTATCACAAAGCACCATTAACACTGTAGCAAACAGAAAGTTACAGGTTCATAGTTACTTAACTAGGCTATTTATCTGTGAAGATCTTAAGAAGCCTAGCCTTACATTCCCATGGCAGTTTTTAGACCTCATATTTTGCATGCAACTAATCCAGAGGTATGCAAAACAAGGATATGTTGGGACATTTACTTGTTGACCCTATCCATGGGAGACATAGATGCTAAACCAGAGGTGAATTTGTTGTTTCCCATCCATTCATCTAAACTGTGTTTGGCCTCAGTAAGAGAAGTACTTTGCTTTACGGGGAGTAGAAGATGATTACATAGAAGTGGTATTGTGTGTGTCACATACCTACCCCTCCAACATGTTCTATTTTTGTTGCTGAAGAGACTGATCCCTTGAGTGGGTGTTTATTCTACCACTGGGCATGAAACTGTGTAATAAATATGACTGGATAAGGTCTTCTGAGGCTCTATATGCAAGACAGGGGTCAACTGTTAGTAGCCTAAATGACGCTGAAAAGAAGGGCAAGGTTTTGAGATGATTTGCACAGATTTTGCGGTTTAGGCCCTTGATTTTTTTTAAGCGAGAAAGCACTGTGATCACTCCAGTCGTAACAACTGTTTGGACAAACTGCATGGGACAATATATTCAATAAGAAGTCTGATGAGAACAGAGTACAGTAGAATGATTACATCCCTGGACCTGGATGCCATACCTTTAGACATAAACTGTGCAATAAAAAGACTTCCTTAAAATAGTGGATGCATGATGATCCAATAACAGTTTGCCTTTGACATCGGTTCCCAGTTGCCACACTACGGGATCAACTTTCAAGGGTGTGTTATCAATGTGACACAAACTCATTACATGTTTATTTTTATTTATTTTATTTTATTTATTTTACATTTGTTGACCGGGCTAGTCCAACTGGATCGTTGTCCATTTTCAGTGGAGGCCCGGGGAGAAAAGCTCCTCAGATTAAAGCATGGTTATAATGGTTATAGAAATACATGTAAAATAGTCACTTATGATATAGACAAAGAGCAAAAATACAAGGATATTAGTTCAGGTCAGGTTATGCAAACTAACAAAGAGCAAATAATACCAATTATGTAATACTAGTTATGTAGTAAAAACAAGCAAATAAATTTTTTTTTTTTTTTTTTTTTTTTACAAAAGTAGCAACAATATTTTTTTACAAAAATAGCAACAATAGAAACAAAGTTATTTGAGATTAGAGAGAAAGATTGGAGTGTTAAAAAAAATGTGACATTTAAACTATGACACCAGGGTGTGGGAAGGTGCTGAATGCTTTTATGAGGTCCAGATATGCAGAGTGTACTGATTTACCCTCATCCATTGCTTCAATAACCTTCTCGAAGCAGTACCCAGGTTAAGCAAGCAGGATCTGCCCTTGACAGACTTACACTGGTTTGAGTCGAGAGTCTAAAGGTTATCTGTGGCCTTATGTATTAGTTCTATAGATATCTTTTTGGTAACCTGACAGATTAGGCTGGTCAGGCCTATGGGACTATAATTACCAGAGTCCTTTGACATCCTACCTTTGTGCAAGGGAATAACTACTGCTGTCCTGAGAATGACTGTTGCTGTCCTCCACACATCCAGCAAGAAGCCTGTTTGAAGGCTGATACTGAATAACTTCTGCAGGAGGGTCTGACAAGTCCTGCTTCAGGCTGGACAGTAGGCAGCCCAGTATATTATCCTGACCCCACGGAAGTAGTGTTCTTGGCTTTGGATAGTACCTTGACTTTTTCTTAGGAGATTTGAGGGGGAGGTGTAGATGGAGGTATATTATCTGGGAAATAATAAGGGGAACCATGGTGAAGTTTGAACTACATTTGCCTGCTAGCAGATTGGCAATATCCTCTGGGTTTGAGTATGTGATATATCACTGACATACTGAATTACCCCACCAGCTTCTTCTCTCTCAGCTCCAGATAATTCCTTCTGTCCTATACCAGCCTACCTACTGCCCGGCACTATCCCCTCTTATCTCCCATTATTCTCCCTCCAGACCTCTCCGAAGCTCTCTAACCAAGACCTACTACAAATCTACAAACCCTAGTTTAAATGTGGACGCAACATGTACAGCTATCACCCCACTATTGCCTGGAATAGGCTCCCACTAGGAATCAGGATCCTTACACATCCTAAACAATTTAAGACAGACACCAAAGAGCACTTTAGAAGTCACTGGTCCTGCCACTGCACTCTCCCTGCTTAAACATCCCCTACTTCCATACCTTAACCTACTTTCTGCCCTTAACTTACTTTTCTCACTAGCTCTCTCTAATCTTCCTCTGACTACTCTTTCTACTGTCTTCTAAAATCTATTAAGCAAATCGTCTCAGAGAAACATTCTATAGTAATTGTCTTGCCTTCATGCAACTACATTATAAAATTGGGTTTTTGTAGCCACTTACCCCAAAAACTATACTCATCTTAATGACATATTTCTTTTTATACACCTTGAAATAGTTTTGCTATACTCCTGATTATTGACACTGTATAGCATTGTATTGCTGCTTAATGCCTTGTAATAATCCTGTAACACTGCTGTTTAATGCTAATTTATAATGAAAATTGTATAATATGTTGGAGCTTTTTCTTCCCCGGACTCCGCTGAAAAAGGGCTCTTCGGACAATCCCAGTCAACAAATGTAAAATAAATAAATATATCTCTGCAGTGCTGGGCATGGTTTCTGAGATTTATAACACGCTTAACTCATACAAACCTATAGCACTTTTTTTATATACTTCCAGTTAACACCCATAGCTCCTTAAAGCGTCCATAACTTTCTTGGGTCTTACTTTTTAACTAAGTGGCTTACCATAATAGGCAGAAATAGAAATGGCAAGGATTTCTTAATAAAAATGACATTGAGATTGTTGATTTAGGCTATCCCACAGCAGAAAAGCTTTGATTATATTATGCTTTTTAGTTGATTTTTTCAGAAACTGGGCAGCCACAGTGGTGGAGTGGTTAGCATTGCTGCCTCACAGCAAGAGGTTGTCCGGTTCGATCCTCTGCTGGGGTGCCTTCTGTGCGGAATCTGCATGTCCTCCCTGTGGTCGCGTGGGTTTCCTCCGGGTGCTCCGATTTCCTCCCACATCCCAAAGACATGCGGTAGGTGGATTGGACACTCTAAATTGGCCCTAGGTATGAGTGTGTGCACCTTCTGTGGAAGGTTGGGCACCGGGCTGGCAACTCAACACTGTAAAACTCCACTGCCAATCACGAGCAGACAGGTGATCCGCTGTGGTGACCCCTAACCGAGAAAAGCCGAAAGAAGCAGAAGCTGATTTTTCAGAAACTACTCTGGAATGCAAGAATGTGTACAAGTTGTCAGAGGTGCATCATTCCACACCATACAGGTGTTAATGACTTAAAGACGGTTTTATGTCATCCTTCACGTGGGTGACTTAGTTCAGATCTGGCTCTGGTTAATTTAGTCAGGGTCTGGAGCTTCTTGTTAAGTTTCCAAGAGCATTACTGGCATCTTCAGAGTTAAATCTAGTTCTGCATGTAATTTTTTCTTCTTTTATGACAGAGCCTATTTATATTAGAGTTCCACCACAGAGGGTTTATTTTTAAATTTGGCATTGTATACACTTCTGAGAGGGACACATGGGTACAGAATTTAGCAGAAAAGGATTACACATAAGCAGTGATGTCATCACAATGAAGAGGCTTTTGAATTTAGTCAGGCCATCACTCAGTTTTAGCAAAATCTTTGAATACTGAGGTACTGGAAGATGCTTCTGGCTTCAATTGTAAGGTGAATATGACTGACCTGTGGTCAACTTGACCAGGGAGGAAGCTACAATTGGCAGGAAGTAAAACTGCCCCATAATGGTAAGGACCAAATTCAGCATTCTATCACCTCTGGACAGGCAGTAGAAAAGAAGAGAAAATAAGTAAATTATAATAAGTGAACACCAAAAATCATCCCATCCCATCAAACAGCATCTCAAAAAAGAACCCTGCAAAAGACAGATGATTGTTAGAATCTCCTTGTATTCTGACTGAGTGCTTCTCAAACAATCTGGAAAAATAGAGCTGATAAGTATATTTTTTGGCACTAACTGTTCAGAGTTCTGCACTGTCTTTATTTTTGCTTGACTGAATTATTTATATATTTGCAGGCAGAATTTTGTTTTCTGACCTGTGCTGAAACTTTTTTCTCCCACCCTATTGCTCTAAGACACTCCTCCCAGTCCTAGCTCTTTCTACCTAATACAGAGACCATTTGGGAAGGCCAAACCCCTTATTCTCTTAACCTTGAATTATCTTCTGTTCCCGCCCTTTCCCTTTTTACTTTATACAAAAAATAGACACTTTATTCAGCTGCTTATATTTTTCTAATTTGTGTTTCTTCCTACTACTCTCTTACTTCATCGTGCTTTGCTTTTTCCTGCTACTTGCTGCCTGTTCTCTAAAGTGTTCAACTGCATCTTTTCTGTTGCATTTATTACTGCTTGTTTATAGCCTTTCTAAATTGCTAAGTGCTATTCTTAAGAGTTATTCTACGCTCTTAGTTTTGGTTTAAACACTTGGCCTTTAGGCCCACCCCTTAGCTCTCCCTGGCCTTTCTCCCTCAGATTCTGACAAATATGGATGGACAACTTCCTATAGTTTCTCCTACCAGTCTGGTTGATATGGGCATGCTGAGACAGTGTAGCAACTGCCTCATGTACATGGACAACCATCTATTACTACCACCTAGGAACACAACTTGTGAGAGATACAATTACATTAGGAACCTAGACTCCAAGCTCTCTCCCCATCAAGCCAGTATATCTGGCACTGAAATGGTTATCAACACAATCACTACACCTCAAACACCACCCACGCTTACATATGCAGAGCTCCTCCACATAAACATACCCAAACAAAGGAGACCTCTGAGGCAAAAACACATGTGATGTCCACAGCCCTCCACACCACATACCACGCATAGTCCACACACCTGTGCCTCACAGCTACTAAGGCTTCACCATAAACCCAACATATTAGTCATAAGAGACTCCATTGTGAGACACACAGATGTGACTTTCACCAGGCTGGATAAGGAGAAAGTTACGGTTAGTTGTCTGTCAGGTACCAGAATCCGCCATATCACATATGCACTCAAGTCTCTCAACAACTGGTACTATCATGACTCTGTCATAGTCAATGTTGGTGTGAATGAATTGAGACGTACCTCTCTGGACTACATGAACAGAGACATGACTGAGCTTGCTGATTATGTGCCCCAGGCAGGTATTTCCCTAGCCTTACCCAGCATTCTGCCGTCACCCAGAATGATGCCTCAATACAAACAGAAAATGACTGACTATTGGCTTAGTTTCTGGTGTCATTCCAGGGGGAATCCAGTAGCTGACAGCCTGGAAAGATATGACTGACAGACCATGACGCTTTGCCAGAGATGGCCTGCATCTGTCTCACCTGGGGTTCAGACTTGTGGCAAAGGCTCTTGCCTCCCCCATGGTGCCTTTTTAGAAAAAGTGATGAGGTTAAAACTACCAACATAAAAATTTCAACAAATTACATGTCATGCTACTAAACGCTAGGAGTCTAAACATGAAACTGCAATAATTGCTAACCCTGGAAAATGCTGACATCTGTGTAGTCACAGAAACTTGATTCAAAGATGTGGAGAGCACCCCAGCCTTACCTGGTTACTCATCCTATCATACATTCAGACCCCAAACTGTGGTCAGTAAAGCCAAAGGAGGTGGACTTTCAATATGCATTAAAGACATATACTCCTCCAAGCTGGTCAAACAGTATGATGCACAAGAGACACTCCAGGTGCAGTTAACCATTGGCAAGACCTATATTCAAATCATAGCTAGCTACCAGCCCCAAATCTGACTCAAGATGCCCAATCTGCCTATTTGGACCTGTTCAAATCTATTAAGATTCAACCCTTTACCCTGATCCTGGGTGACTAACTTCCCAAACATAGATTGGAAGAACTATTCATGCCATAATGCAAATACTCAGAGATTCCTTGATTTTGTCAATGCAAATGTCTTGGAATGACTAGTCGATACCCCCACAAGAAGTGATAATATCTTGGACTTGGTATTAACCAACATGAGTAACCACTGCAGCATCCCTATAGTATCATCCTCCCTGGTAAGATCCGACCACAAAGTGGTCACTTTTGAAGTCACCATCTCCCCCAACCCCCCCCCCGCTAGGATCAGACAAAAGCCTCCTGAGGGATGGTATAAACAGCTTCACAGCCCCCTCTCCCTCTGTAGGAACTGGCACCAATATCTAAAACTACACCAAAGCACTATACGAGCATTTATCTGGATGCATGGAATCAGGAATACCCAACAGCACTAAATCATCCTCCACACGGAAGAGTAAACCTGTCTGGTGGACATCTGCAATAAATAAACTCTATAACAAAAGGAAAAAATTGCTGTCCAAGACCAAGGAGCAGATGCTCAATTGGAAGCAATGTCTCCTTAGTCTGAACAAGCAAATAAGAGCACTAGTGAAATCCTCCAAAGCAAACCTAGGTCCAACTTGGCCACATCTACTAGAGACAATCATAAGGCCTTCTTCACACATGTTCGCAACCTCAAAGGAAGCACCCAGATCTGATTAGAACTTGTGGTCAAGGACACCACATATACAAATGCCGTAGATATAGCAAACTTGCTGGCTGAGAGATTCAGTGAAAACTTTACCCCTCTGTTCACCCCATCAGTAAATCAGGATGTCCCCAGTACCTGCCCCCTTCCCCTTATATCTAGGGAACAGGTCAGCACTGCTCTCTCTAAAGCAAAAATACAGCTTCCATGGGACCCGATAACATCCCAGGCTGCCTCCTACATGAACTCAGGCAAGAACTTGCAGCACCATTAGGCACCCTATTCAACCAACCCCTGAGTACTGGCTTCATCCCAGCTGAGTGGAGGACAGCCACTGTCATCCCTTTACACAAAGGTGGAGCATCCACCGATCCATGAAATTATAGACCATCAGCCTAACTAGCCTGATCTGCAAGGTCATGGAATGGGTTATCATAGACCTCATTAACAAGGACATTAGCAACCTGAAAACTCTTGATCCCACACAGTTTGACTTTGTCAAGCGGAGGTCATGTCAGTTAAATCTGGTTGACTTCTTTGAGACAGTCACCAAAGCCATGGACGAGGGGAAGACGATGCACACCATCTACCTTGACCTGGCCAAAGCCTTTGACATTATTCTCCACTCGGGCATAATAGATAAACTCTCTCAACTAGACATCAATCCATATGTTACCAGATGGTTAGCAAATTGGCTGACTGATAGAGCCAACCTAGTCAAAATAGGGGAAGCCACCTCATGTAGTAAGCCCGTAACAAGAGGTGCACCCCAGGGTTCAGTCCTGGGGCCTCTGTTATTGGGATATACTTTTCTGAGGTACAGGCCAAAACCAGTGGGCTAGATCTGACCAAGTTTGCAGATGACTGCAAGCTGGGTGCTGTCATCAATTCCCCTAGTGATGTGGACATCCTCAAGAGGATCTTACTCAGACAAATGACTGGTGCCAGAAACATGGCCTCAAGCTGAATACCAAAAAATGCACTATCATCCTCTTTGAGGAGAGTGACGTCCCCACAAATTATCACATTAATAAAATCCTAAGCATGCAATTAGTCGTGAGGGATTTGGGCACCCAGGTTGACAGCAACCTGACTTTTAACCACCATGTTGCTTTCATTGTACGGAAAGTCTTCGACATGGCCCACCTCATAAGTAAGGGTATCTCATACAGGGACAAGGAGTTCATAACATTCCTGTATTCTTCCCTTATAAGGCCCATTATTGAGTACAGCGCCCCTTTCGGCATGTACCTCGCAAAGCACATGCACCAACTGGAGAGACCACAGAGGTTCCTCACCAAGAGAATCCAGGGCCTCAAACATCTACGAGCACAATGGTAGCTGATCCCACAGATGACAAGCTTGGTAAGAAAAGAAAGAATCCAGTAGCTTTATGATAAACCTGTGGAACTGGCAATAGCCTCTGGAAAGCTGAATGCAAACCCCACACCAAGCAAAAAAGCACCACCAGTTCCTTCAGGTCTGAGGCACCCAGGTCATGTACAGACAGATATGCTAACACTATGGTCTTATAGTTGATGGTGTAACAAACAAGTAGTCATTGTAGGCTATGCAGAGCAGGAGTAATATGTTGGTAATGCAAAATATCAGTTAGCAGCCTTGCAGCAGAGTTCTGCACCATCTGCAAGTGATCCATCTCAGTGCTATTATGCCCATGTATACGGCACAACAACAGTCACATCTCAAGGAGACCACAGCATAAACAAGAACCACAAGGTCAGCTTGAGATAGCAGGTGCTTGATCCTAGAAATGTTTTGTAGGTGAAAACATGACCATTTCACTTTGGCTGACATGTGGTTCTGAAGTGTAAATCTAGAGTCAAGATTTAGGATGTTTACTTAAGTGTTTACATAGGCATTTTTATACCCAAAAGTAAACTTCAGATAATTTTTCCTCGAGTAGATAGCAAATGTTTGAGGTGTGATGAGAAAGAAAGAGGTAATTGGGAACATATTTTCTGGAAGCGTAATGAGTTGGCAGACTTTAAAAATTCCTTGCAGGCTACTGTATCAGAAAAACTGGGTGATACAATAACTATGACTAAAGAAGTAATTTTGAGCTATGATACAGAATCGGAATTGTCTAGATATAGTAAGGCCTTGCTGAGTCTTAATTATGGTGGCTGCCAAAAAAGCAAATACTAGGAAATGGAAATCAAAGTCTAAACCAACTGTACTAGTAGTAGTGAATTTAATAATAGAGATAAAACAACTGAAAAAATGATCTTTAGAAAAGGGTAGGAGAAATTACACAGAAAAAAGGAAATTGTTAGAAAAATACATGCAGATGAGGAGTGAGGTTTAAAAGAAGGCAGGATTTGAATCAGCTCTGTAAAGTTTGATTGACATTAACTGGATAAATTAGAAATTATGTACAATGTTTGCAACTAAAATTATCTCAATATGGTTTGTTTCCATGTACATAAATATATGATTGCCTATGTCATAAGTGATAATTTAATAAAGATGTTTCTTGTTTAATAAAAGAAAATGAATAACTCCCAAATCAAGCAACTTGCTGGTTACTTCATGCTTATTTCTCTGATATGCAATAAAACTGTGTAAGCAAGTGGCAGAAGAATCTCTCAGTGTTGCAAGAACTTGTAATCCCTGAATTTTAAAGGTGTTGAGTTTCAACAGATTTTGACTTAACCAAGATTACATGATTTATAGATTATCGGCTAGTAAATCCACACTCACCATATTATTCTGTAGGAAGGAGAGTTAGACTTGAGTGTCTTCAGCATAACCATGCTATTCAAGGCCCCTCTCCCTTAATAGGTTTCCTAATGGAAACATACAAACTGTAAACAGTGAAAGACCTAAGACAGAACTTTGTGTAACTCCACACTCCAAAGGACAGGTGGAAGAAAAATTAATTTCAAAGCAGACCTTTTGAAAAAAGGCAGAGAAGTAAGATAAACACTACAAAATCAGAGAAGAAACACCACAATGCAGTTGGAAACTTTCTAGCAGAATGCCATAGTTCATTGTCTCGGAGAGGACCAGAAGGACCAACAATGAATAGTGATGCTGGTCTCTAGTTAAGTTGCCTCCAGGTTATGACGGGTGTGAAAGCCTCGCTGAAAGGCGTTCATGAGGTCACTAAACTGTAAGAAGAATCCCTTGTTGCTTATAGATTACTTTCTCAATAACTTTCCCTAGAAAGGGAAAATTAGAGACTGGGCAATAGCTGCCAAAGATATTAAAACCAATGATGTTTTCTGAGAGTAGGGATAACAGTGGCATCTTTTAAGACCAATTTAATTCTGATGGATGTAGGGTGACATTTTTTGTCTGATGACGGTACACACGTATTTAGTGAATCCCCCTGGTCGTCCTATAGTCTCAGGTAGAGACTATTTTTTTGTGCAAAATGGGACACTTTTTACATTTATATTTATTACCAAGAGTGTGCCTTTACCCTCATACATAAAGAATATTTTTGATTTTTTAGAAAAAAATTTGAGACACTCAGTGGACACAGGACATGTACTGGGTCACTTTGGATGTCAAAAGTTTATATTTGAGTATTCCCCATGATGTTGGGATGGAGGCCTTGAGGTTTTTTTCCAGTGTGAAGTCCAGTAATAGAATATATTATGGAACTTGTATATTTTTGTTTAACAACATTTTTTTTTTTTGAGTTTCATGGAATTTTATACCATCAGAAACAGAGGACAGCAATGGGAGCAGCTTTTGTCCCCACATATGCAAATTTAAGCATGGGTCTATTTGAGATGGAGTGTCTATATAAAATAGAATTTTTCCAACATTATGTAGTGAAATATTATCTATTCATTGATGACCCGATCTTCTTATGTGAAGGAGGTCGGTGGAGAATGTTGTATTTGAGAAAAAAAAGAATAGATTAAATTTGGAATTTGACGGATTAAAAGTGGGTAAAAAAGTTTCCTTCCTGGATGTGGTGATGGAAATAATAATAGGACATCAATATATAGGAAATTTGAGTAAAGGCATTCAGTATTTACAAGGACAGAGTTGCCATCCACCACATACTCTTCAGGCCATACTATATGGTGAATTTTTGCAAATACAAAGACTCTGCAATAATGACATGGACTTTACAGTAGAAATAAAGAGAACTGTTGATATGTTTAGGTATAGAGGTTATAAGGGGGAATTACTGGATAAATGTTACGAGAGGCTTTTGGTTGAAGGAAGGAAGGATCTGTAGGTAAAGAAAAGTGGATACAGGATGTTAAACCTATATACAATAAAGGTGAAAAAATATATTTTGTTACTACATATAGTTGCTTCAATTTCAAATTAGTAGAACTGGTTAAGTTCTACTGGGGTTATCTGACATCTTTGAGAGACTTTTCGAAGTGGGTGAGCTCAATGCCCATGATATCATACAGAAAGGGAAGTAGTATTAAAGATTTTGTAGTTCAGGAAAATTTGTTGACCCCTAGTGATATTTCAAGGACTATAATACATTATGGAACTATACCCTGTGGGAAATGCAAAGCTTATAAATATGTAGTTAAAAGCTTTTCAAAAATTAATGGTTTTGGTTTCAGGGTATTAGGTCAATTTGGGTGTGATACAAAAGGTATGATATATGCCCTAAAATGTCCTTGTAATAAATTCATCTGGGGAGAATAAAAGGCTTTTTAAAGTAAGACTGCTAGGACATGTAAGGGACATTGTTAAAGATAAAAAAGAAAGCTCTGTAGCTGAACATTTTAATAAGATTCATAAGGGGAAGTTGCAGATTTATAGGATACAGTGTTAGAAAAGGTGGATATTGCCCAATATAACAATGTGTCTATAAAGAACAAATTATTGTTTAAGGAATCTATATACCATTTATTTATTTACATTTGTTGACCAGGAAAATTTGACTGGACACAGGTCCTTTTTCAGCCAAGGCCCGGGGAGAAAAGCTCTGTAATAAAAACAACAATTAATTACAAGTTACAAGAAGTATAGGTAGGCTTTAACAATAGTACTAAACACTTATAGTTCAAAATGAAAATAAGTATTTAGTTAAATGGTACAACACTTATATCACTGGTGCCATAAGGACTAGCAAGTATTTTAATAGCTAAGCTAGCAGCTATTACCCTTGAATAACAATGGCTAAGATTACAGCTGAGATATAGGTTTACAAGCAATGTATTTGGTTGCAATCCGAAGGTAGTTAGAGGGGTGGAAAAAAGGGATTAGAGAGGCTGGGGTAGAGAGGTTTGTTACTGGGGTATGCCCAGTGCTCTTTTAGATGAGATTTTAGAGCAGCCTTGAAGTTAGTGCCTAATGACACAGAAGTTATAGTGTGAGGAAGGGTATTCCATAATTTTGCTATGGAGTAGGAGAAGAGAGCTTTTCCAGCAGAGTTCCTGGTTCTAGTTACCTGTAATTGATTTCTGTTGTTGGAGCGTAGTGGTCTGGTGGTATGATAGGGATGGAGTGGATTTTGGAGGGAGGGGACTTTTACAGGATGATTTAGTAGTTTGTGGGCGAGTGAGAGTTGGTACCATTGAAGGAGTTGAGGGAGTTCTAGCCAGCCTAGTTCAGTAAGTGAGGTGCAGTGGTGGCTAGGGTAGTTTGCACCAGTGGCAAACCTTGTTATTTTGTTGTAGCAAGCTTCGAGTTTACCTAACTCACTTTGCCTTAAGTTGGTAAATATTGGAGAGGCGTAGAGTAGGGTGCAGATAAGGTGGCTATTTGCAACTGAAATCTTGGCTGTTTTGGTGAGGAATTGTTTATTTCTGTATAAAGCTCCTAGTTTTTTGTGTACTTTTTTATGGTTAACAAGATGTGGATATCAAACTTGAGGTTATTGTCAATTTCAAGTAGTTTGGTGTGGTCTGTTGGGGGGATAATGGTGTTGTCCTTGGCTTTAATATTAAATTGGTGGGTTAGAAGATGAGGAGTTTTGTTTTGTTTGGTTTAAGTATTAATTGTGCATCTGAAAGCCAAGTTTCAACTGAGGAAAAGGCTTCCTGTGTGGTCTTTTGAAGTTCAGGTAGGGAGTGGGCCGAGCAGATGATGGTGGAATCATCTGCGTACTGTATAAGAGTGGTCTGTTTGGTAGCAGAGGCTAGATTATTACTGAATATGGAGAAGAGTATATATATTTTAAAATGTAATACCTTAGCCCATAAGGGGTTAAATTTAGAGTGCAACTGGAGATTTTTTATTTAATTGTTTAACTGAGTGCTAATTGTTTTATTTGCATGTGTATATAAAGCAGGTGATTTTGTAATATTTTACTCTTTGAAGGCTTTCTGCCGAGACATTAGAGAACATTAAAGTGTTACTGGCTAGTTGTTTTTTTTTGTTTTTTCAATAACTCCCTAAAAAGGGAAAATTAGAGACTGGGCAATAGTTGTCAAAGATATTAAAACCAATGATATTTTATGAGAGTAGGGATAACAGTGGTTTCTTTTAAGGCCAATGAACAAAATGACATCACTCAGTGATGAAACCAATGATAAATTACTGGACCAAGAACATGAAGACTAGCCACCACTAACCTTGCTGGAAATGGGTCCAGTTTACAAGCCATTGCTGCATGCGCAAGATAACAAAAATGAATTCATCATGCTCAGGAACATTAAACACCATCCAAGAGATAAAGAGTAAAGAGGCTTACAGAACTGCATTACAAGTGGGGTTAGCGAGCAGAGGGGCAAATCTGATAGTGGCAGTCTTATAAGTGAAAAACTGAACAACTGTTAGGTATATAATGCATTTGCAATGGTAAGACAGGCTGTGCTGCACACCCTCTCCTCCACTCAGACGAGAGCTGCTGGTCAGCTGACTTCTGAAGAGATCTCTCCGGACAGGACTGATACCTTTTCATGAGAAAACTTCAGTGTCAAGACTCCACAAACTCACTCTGTGTCAGCAGTGCTTCAACCTGCACTCTTCTTCTTATAGCAGACACAGCTCATGATCAAAGTATGGGTCACATTTAGTAGAGACGGGGTGAACATGACTAGGGCTACAGACTCCAATGGCAAGGACAGTGATTTGCTGTAGCCCATGGCCAAAGGCAACTAGAGAGTCAGCAACATTCTCTGAAAGGAACTGAAAGATCGTGGTTGAAAAAAGTTCAGGACAAAAATGACTGACTAAATTACATTCAGTTCAAGATTGGGGGGGGGGGCTGTAATGCAGCAATTCAAGGTCAAATTAAATCAGGAAGAGGGGAGACCAGGTCTAATATAACCACATCAAGTAGAAAGGCCAAGGCATGCCATAATTTATTAGTGGCAGAGGCAAAAACCTGAGCAAACTTAAAATCTCTCATAATACAACAGAGCCCAGATGTTAAAATCAGCTGACACTAAGTGGTGGTGACCAAGAACTTTTAGTTATGTGCTTACCATAACTTTAGATGTATGGGATCCATCTCGCCTACATTCTGAACAGATGGGTTCGGAGCCGATCCTCGGCTCCGACTCGGCACGCTATACTATAGAACGAAGTCTCTTATTGGCCGAGCCTCCTCATATCCCAGGATGCCCCACTACTGCTTCCCCAGATCTTGTTTGTCCGCACACATACACACACACATAGACTGTTGTTATAAAATTGCCAGGTGTTTCAAGAGAGGAAAAAACAGTTGTATTCGGACCTTTCGGTCTCTTCTGGCCTCCAAGGCAGGGGGAAGGAGGGTGGGTTATTAGGAATGTAGGCGAGATGGATCCCATACATCTAAAGTTATGGTAAGTACATAACTAAAAGATGTAATGTGATCCTATCTCGCCTACATTCTGAACAGATGGGACAGCGTCCCTAGCACCTAATTCCCGGGTGGCTCATTGGAAAACGGTCCGGAGAACTGTGGAACCGAAGGAAGCTCGGCCCCTGGATGCCACATCCAATTTGTAGTGAGAAATAAAGGTATGAAGAGAAGACCACGTAGCAGCTGCACAGATGTCATTAAGAGAGAGCTTGGAATAAAAAGCTGCCGAAGTGGACATAGCCCTGGTAGAATGAGCTTTCACAGGAATTGTAAGCTCTTTATTTGAAATGCGATAAATATGACTGATACAGTCTCTGATCCACTTGGCAATAGTGACTTTCGTGACGGCTTTGCCCAATTTATTGTCTGAAAAAGACACAAAAAGTTGATCTGATTTTCGTGTTTGTTGTGTCCTATCCAAATAGAAACGTAATTGTCTGTGCACATCTAAGGTGTGAAATGTATACTCAGCTCTGTCTGTATACTTAGGGAAAAACACTGGTAATTCCAGAGATTGTTGCAAGCAAAATTTAGAACAAACCTTTGGTATAAAGGATGGGTTTGGTCTTAGAGAAACTCTATCCTTGTGAAAAATCAGGTATGGTGGATTGATGCATAAGGCTTGAAGTTCTGAAACTCGCCTGGCTAATGTGATGGCAACTAGAAGGGCAGTCTTCCAAGAAAGAAATTTCAAGTCACAGGTTGCTGCCGGCTCAAAGGGGGGTGCGGTTAATGCACCTAACACTAGGTTAAGGTCCCACGGTGGTGCAGGATGCGATATAGGTGGCCTAAGAAGCCAAGCTCCTTTAATAAAGGCTTTGCACAACTTATTGCTCATTAAAGGTGGTTCTACGTTCTCATGAAAATTGGAAATAGCCGCCAATTGAACTTTGATGGTGGACACTGAACAACCCTGGTTGAACAGGGAGGTTAAAAACTTCAGAACCTCTGACACAGAAGCTGTCATAGGGTCTAATCCTCGGAGTTGAGCCCAAATAGTAAACCTCTTCCATTTACTGCTATACATCTTTTTTGTAGAGGACTTGTGGGCCGAGGACAAAATATGCATAACCTCAGGGTCGAAAGAATGGTTCCTAACTATGGTCGGAAGAGGAGTAGCCAAGCTGCTAGCTTCAATGAATGGAGGGACTGATGGAGCTGTCCTGACTGATGAATCAGAAGGTCCGGAACTTGGTCCAGGAACCAGGGACCGTCCAATGCATACTTGCGAAGAAAGGGGAACCATACTTGACGAGGCCGGTATGGGGCGATTAGAATCATTTTGCTTCCCAAGCGAATCACCTTCTGAACCACCTTGGGGATAAGGGGAACCGGAGGAAAGGCGTACAGCAGACCCGGGGGCCAAGCTTGGACTAGAGCATCCTTGGGGGTCTCCCCCGGAGCTGGAATGAGAGAGAAGAACTGCTGGCATTTTGCATTGAGGGGAGTTGCAAAAAGATCGCAACATGGGATTCCCCATCTCGTGAAAATCTGTGTTACCACTTTGTGATTCAAGGACCATTCGTGTGGGGAGAGAATAGTCCTGCTCAGTCTGTCGGCTATCACATTGGATGTCCCCGGAATGTGTGTTGCCACTAGAAAGCGTTTGGTAGCAATCGCCCAATCCCATACCTTCATGGCCTCTCTGCAAAGGGGGTAAGAACTGGTCCCTCCTTGCTTGTTCAAGTACCAGACTACCGACATGTTGTCGGACTGAATGGCAATCGTCCCCTGGGGAAGGTGGTCGTGTAGTGCTTGCAACGTTAGAAGCACCGCCCTCATTTCCAGGATATAGTTGATGTGGAGAAGATTCTCGTCGGAGTGCCACATGCCTTGGACCGACCTGTCCAGATAATGTCCCCCCCACCCTGTCTGGGAGGCGTCCGTAGTCAACGTGGCTGAGGGGGATGGGGGAACGAAGGGTCGCCCCTGATCCAGGTTGGAGGAATGAAGCCACCAACGAAGATCCTGCTTGCACGTCTCTGTTACCAATATGTGGTGACTGAGGGGGAGGTCTTGATAAGACCACTGGGCTAAGAGGAGCCACTGGAGTATCCTCATATGTAACCTTGCAAAAGGAACGAGAAGAATGGTGGCTGACATGGAACCCAACAGCTGCAGGACCATTCTCGCTGGAGCTCGACGTCTGAGGAGTAACGCCCGCACCTGAGACTGCAATGTTGCTATCCTTTCCGCAGGAAGATAGACTCGCATCTGCCTTGAGTCTATTTCTGCACCAATAAACAGAATACGCTGTGATGGCCACAATACGGATTTTGTCCAATTGAAGGTGATTCCTAAGGAGCTGCCTAGGGAGATAGTGGCAGCTAGAGTTCTTAAGAGTAGATGCCTTGAGGTGGCAGTTAGGAGCCAGTCGTCTAGGTATGGAAACACCTGGAATCCTAGACTTCTCAGGTGAGCAGTCACCACTGCCAAACATTTGGTGAACACCCTGGGGGCTGTGGTGAGACCAAATGGCAGTGCACGGAACTGGAAATGACTGTCCCCTAAGCTGAAGCGCAAGTGTCTCCTCGACGCCTGATTTACCAGAATGTGATAATAGGCGTCCTTGAGATCTATGGAGCACATCCAAACACCCTTCTCCAGAAGCGGGAGAATGGTTTGCAAGGTGACCATCCGGAATTTGGACTTTTTCACTGATCGGTTTAATTTGCTGAGATCCAAAATGGGCCTTAAGTCCCCGGTCTTTTTTGGTACCAAAAAGAATCTCGAGTAAGTCCCTGATCCGGTCTGATCTGTGGGGACAGGTTGGATGACTCCTTTTTGAAGCAGCTTTGAAATTTCGATGGCTGCAATATCCCGTTGACTGGGTGGCGGGTCCGGGATTCTTTGGGACGGTGGGGGGGGGGGTTGAGAGAAGGGAATGGTGTAACCTCCGGCGATGATTCGGAGCACCCATTGGTCCTGGGTGATACTTTCCCAGGCCTTTAGGTGCCTCGAAAAACGACCCCCGACTGGCTCCGGAGCTGCACAGTCGGGCACTCCTTCAGGGATGCTGGAAGGAGGAGGAGCCACGAAAGGACTCACGGTCTCCAGTGTTGCGGGGGCCTCCGCCTCTGGGACGGCGTCTCCCTGAAAAATTTCCCCTTCCTCTGCCTCTAGAAGGGGAATCGCTCTGCTGCGATGAGTAAGACTTTTGAGACTTACGGAACCACATTTTCCCTCCTCTTCGAGCCTTGGGATAAGGCCTGAAGGGAGTGGAAAACCGCCCCACGGCAGTTAAAGTCTTGCCCTCCTGCTCGCAGCGAGTCAAAGTGTCCTTTACCTTGGGTCCAAAAAGGGAGGACCCATCGAAGGGGGCGTCGGCAAAGGAAGACTTAAAGGCCTCCGCAAAATGACACAGGCGTAGCCAGGCTTGTCTCCGTTGAGCAACACCTGTGCCTGCCGCTCTGCTCGCTCCCTCGGCTGCATACGAAATGAGCCTCATGGACGAGTTGGATAGGGAGGACAGGGTAGCCAACTGGGAGTTAACCGTCTGGGCCAACTGCTCAGGTAGGTTAACTGCTCAGGTAGGTTACCAGAGAGGGTATCTGAAAGCTCCTTGACCAGATCCCTCTGCAGTCTCGTAAAATGAGTCAGGTAATTCAGAGACCTTAATGTAAAGGTTGCTGAAGCAAGGGTGCGCTTCCCGTACCGATCCATGCTCCTAGACTCCTTATTAGGAGGATGGACGGACGTTGAAGCCTCTGCCACATCTTGTTGGGTAGCAGATGCCACCACCAAGGCATCTACAGCCACACCTTTGGTAAGAAAGTCCTTATCCGGGGGTGCCGAAAGGAATTTATTGGGGCGAGCTGGCACCGGTTCAACAGAATCCGGATGTTCCCACGCCCTTCGAGAGATCAAATCCAGGGGCTCATCGAAGGGCGGAGACACCCAGGAGGCGGAGGGCTGAGCCCCAAAGGCCTTGAGGAACACAGACTCCTCAGCAGAAGGGGGTTTGGACTGCCAGTCGCCTCGTTGCTTAAGGATTTCCAAGATGTCTGCAAAGGATACATCATCCGAGGACGACTTGGGGGACCCTTCCGCATCATCGAGGTTGGTATCCGAGGTGAGAGTCTCATCAGGGGAGTCAACGTGCTTCCTCTTGCACTGTTTCTTCCTCGGAGGTTCCTCCGAAGACGCTTCAGAGGGACCTCCCGGAAGAAGGGAACCCCCGACGGGGGTAACCTCAGGCCCCAGGGCTCCGCTGTCATGAGACAGGGGGACTGCAAAGGAACTAGTCTCCGTGCCAAGGGAAGGTGATGGTGAGAAGGTAGAAGTGGCCAGAGAGGATTTGGCCAAGGCACTCCTCATGGCCGTGAAGGCAGGACCCCCAGAGTCCTGGGAAGGTTCAACCCCCAAGGCCACAACAGCAGACGGAACTCCCACCGCCGACGCACCGAGAGGGAGACTAGGAACCGAAAGAATCGGTCCCGAAGCGTCACCCCCGGGGCCGACAGAGGAGGTCCGCGTACCGAACACCGACCCGAAGGGCGGAGTTGGAGTTAGGGTCGGAGCCGACCCTACAACTTCCACCGGCTCCACCAACACCGACTCCAACGGTGCCGAAGCTGTTGGAGGAGGAACTAAAATGGCAGGGTGGGAAATCGGCTCCGGAGCCGACTGGGCCGGAGCTGAGACCAACTTTTGAAAGACCGGAGACTGAAAAAGCCTTTGAAGCACCCTGTCTACATCCGAATCGGACATCCTCGACGACCGAGAAGAGACCGACCGGGTCCGAGTTGACTTCTCCGCCGGCTCCGAAAGACTGGGGGACCGGCTCCGAATGGATTCGAGAAGTATCGGCGTCGAGGGAGGTTCCACCACTACTGCAATTTCCCTCGGAGCCGATGTGAACTTTGGCACCGAAGGGGAAGAGTCTGAGCGGGCAACCTTCATCGGCTCCAAAGGCAGTGGAGCCGATGAAGGTGACTCGCCTCTCGACGCCCGAGCTCTCGGCTCCAAAGTCAGAGGTGTCGAGGCTGGAGACATCGAGGCAGACCGTTCCGCCCTCGGCTCCGAAGTCCGTGGAGCCGACGGAGAAGCCTGCCTAGACTTTTTTGCTGTCGGATCCGATGGGCTGGTCGGAGCCGAAGATTTTTTCTTCCTCGACGGGGAAGAAGAAGAAGATAGGGCTTCCTCAAAAGAAGGGGTAATAAGCCCTTTCAAAATCAACTTATTTTTCCTCTCTTGGAGCACGCGAGAGGAAAAAGCGTGGCAAACGCTACAGGATTCCTGTAAGTGCTTCGGCCCCAAACAGTACACACAAAGCAAATGGTCGTCCGTAATGGACATTTTGTAAGAGCATTTCGAACATTTTTTAAAACCAGATGGCCTATGTTCTTTTGACATGGCTATCTACTTCCACTAAACTTTAAAGGAAGAGAAACTTCAACACTGACTAAAATAAAAAACAGGTAGACTAAGGCAAGGTCCCTCTAAGTTAAACGGGAACACTTGCCACCAAGAAAAAAATACAATTTACCACAAAGTTGAAACAATTAGAAAACGCACAAAGAGTAGCTGTTAGACAGCCCTAACTAAAGCGCGAGGGCTAGGCAAAGGCCCCTCTAACTTAAACGGGATCCTTTACCGTTGACAAAAACACAATATTTTACCACAAACTTTTGAAGAAAAACAGTCACACAACAATAAATAGCTGTTAAAACAGCTTTTGGGTAATTGTAGCAAAATTTCTGACAGAAATTTAAATACTAGAGGCACTTAGCTCAGCCAAGTCCGAGACCACGTCTATGCTGTAGAAGCGGCAAACGAGATCTGGGGAAGCAGTAGTGGAGCATCCTGGGATATGAGGAGGCTGAGCCAATAAGAGACTTCGTTCTATAGTATAGCGTGCCGAGTCGGAGCCGAGGATCGGCTCCAAACCCATCTGTTCAGAATGTAGGCGAGATAGGATCACATTACATCTGAGTTAACAAGGAAGGCAATGAACTGCTGTAAGAATGTCTTCATAAATAAACTGGTGCATGGTGGATGAGAAAAAAATTAAATTTGCTCTTGCAGTTAAGACATGCTCAAGGGACAAACACAACATAAAAACCAAGAACCAGTGTGAACTGGAAAAACAGATCCAACGGAACCAAACACAAAAAAGTATTTCCAAAATGCAGACTTATTAAGCTCTTTCGTCAGTATATACTAAATGACTTCTTCAGAATAGTTTAAAAAACAAACTGACTTGCTATAAGTAATTTTAAAATAAGTCACATGTTACACATAAACCAATAAATCAAAACTAACAATAACATAATTATACTATACCCCCAGCCTGAATTAAATTAAGAAAGAATGCAATCTTAAAAAGCTGGTTAAGCAAAAACTGTCATTAAGATCTGGCGGTGTTTGAGCATTCAACCTGATCTGGCAACAAACTCTTTAAACTCTTACGAAATCTGCCCAAGGACCCCCATAGATGTCTCTTTTTACCCCTTCCACTACAACAAAGTTAAAATAATGTGTAGGAAAGTTCTCTAAATGTTTACTTAAAGCATTATTAGCATTTTTGTTTCTAATGTCTCTAAAATGTTCATATATCCTTTCTTTAAATTTCCTCTGGGTTTTCTCTACATAGAAACATGAACACTGAGAACAAATACCAGCATAGGTCACCCTACTAAGTTTCAAGTAAATAAACTTATGTGTAATAATCCAATTGTTAATTTTTTCGCTTTCTATATTTAAAATATGTGAACATTGTGAACTATAACGGCATCTCTTTGTACCAATGTTTCCAGTCCTGGTATTTCTGTGATTACTCTGTTCCAACATATTTTTAATAGTGAGCCCTCTCCTAAAAACTATCTGAGGCTTATTATCAAATTTTTCCAAAATATCGTCATGCCCACAGAAGACTTGCCAATTCCTAAATAGAATATCAAAAATAGACTTATAGTCCACTGATAATCTTGTAGCAAAGGAACAGTGAAAATCGCTGTTTTTACGAACTAAGTCTTTGCTCAAGTCAATATTCTTATTTTTACATGTATCTTTTCTACCAAGCAATGGCAGAATTACCTCTCTTTCTCTTTTCCAAGTAATATTGTGCCAAACATTCTCGATCAGGTCGTGTGGATAAATCCCTAGATTTGAACATCTCAGATAAGATGTCACACTGTATTTTAAATACTTCTTCGTCTGTAACCATATGGGCAGTTCTCATAAATTGTCCCTTTACAATCCCCTTTTTTACATATTCAGGGTGGAAGTGTAAAAGACTATTACAATAGGTCGGATTTCGATAAATGTTACTAGTATACTGTGCTTTTAATAAATCTTTCCTAACTATTACATCTAAGTAATTGATCACTTCTTTACTAGAAGAGTAAGTAAATTTGAAAAAGGGGGTAGTTTAATTCAGAAATCTCATAAAATTATCTATTTTTAACATCTCACCCTTCCAAATAAAGAATAGATCATCTAGGTAACGAAGGTATAAAATCCAATTAAGCCTGTATTGGTATAAGACTAAAAATTCTTTCCCACATCAACATGACAATACTGGCAAATATGGGGGCACACACTCCCCCCATCGCTACACCTGTTTTTTTGCAAAAAATATTGACCTTCAAAAAAAACATAGTTCTTGCACAAAATCATTTCCATAACTAACTAGCACATCCACTTGCTTGTTCTTAAATAAATGTGAATCCACCAAAATTTCCTGAAACCAATCGATACCCAATGAGTGGGGTATCACGTTACACAAATTAACATAAAAATAGCATCTTCAAAAAATTCAAGATCAGTTTTTTTTTTTAGAAAGTGCCAAAAATCAATGCAAATATGTTCTTCACTCTAACACATCTTTCAAAACTGTCTACATATTTACCAAGTGAATGTCATTTAGAACCTCAGGCACAGACAATTGTTCTCATAGGGGATCCTGTTTACTCTTATGTATTTTCAGAATTCCAAAGATACTAGGTACTTTGGGGTATTTGGTGTTCAAAAATTCAGTTGTAGTATGGTCCAACTGCCCTTGGTCTTCAATATTTTTAATTAATTAATAAATACACTTTCTTGTAAGATATATTAACCGTATTCATGGAAGCCTCCTTTTACAAGTCAGTATTTAACAAAAAGATGTTCATTCTATCAATAAAATCATTTTTAGTCATAATGACCACCCTACCCCCCTTAGGGACCTGTCTTTACAAAAGCGCTGTAGCAAACTTCTTTCTTGTTTACTAAGGTTTTCATGAAATATTGCTGTTGACCATGGCCCTAAAATCAAATTCAAACATTTTTTTCAAATACTAAAACAATTAGTCAATGGCGAATTAATAAAACTTTTTTTTCTTAAGAGGATGCACTACAACATTATGTCTCTGGTTGTTAAAAAACAACTGTAAGTTCAGATTTCTTACAAAAAGCTTAAGGTCCAAAACAAGATCCAAAATGTTAGAACGACATGTAGGGACAAAGTTAAAACCTTTACTAAAAAGTTCAGCAACATCAGAGTCCAAATTCTGCAAAGTAAAGTTATAAACACAAAAGTCACCTGTTGTACTGATAAATACAATTTGGAGCAACAAGTTCAGATTACACAATGTCTAGTTCAATTGCATTTGATAAATCCAGGAAAGTATTTAATTCTGCCTGGAATTCTGTCTCCTGGACTGGTAATTTATCTGGTTGCGTTGTCCTGTAGCCTTGTAGTTCCAGTGGGGCCTGTAATTCATCGAGCGAGCTTGATTCTGTATCCTCTCCGATCTCCTTGAAGGATCCGGCCCTAAAGGGTCCTGATTGGTTGCAGAATAAGTATCTTCCCCTTCACTTGCATAACTCCTATCATTAGTATCCACAGTTGATGGGAGAGGCAAAGAAGAAGCAGATGGTTTGGGATAGGCTAAGCCAGCTGCATATGTTTTCCTATCCCTTTCAAACTTTTTCTCTTTGCATGCCCTTACATCGTCTGCAATTCTGTCAACTTTGTCAAAGATAGATTTATAACTCAAAAACGAACTTTCAAATAAGTCTTCATGCAGTCTTTTGTCTAACTCCGTAAGTTCAATATGCAGACTGTCAATGAACTGCAAGTTGTATTTAATTAAAATGTCTATCAATTCACAACCTTGTCTATCAAAAAGTTCAGTTAACTCATGATACATAGGGGAATCTCCAGCAATCCCATTAGGGAGTTTCCAGTACCTTAGCCCGTTCGGTACACATTTTGCTTTCATACTTTCTATGAAATAGGTATTCTCCATTTGTGACTTATGACATTTTAATAATTTAGTTTCAAATACTTGTAAACTTTGATTGAAAGTATGTACCTCATGAGTGGGGCTAGAATTAAATACCAGGTCCTTTTTAAACCATGAGGTTAGATTAAATTCATTATAAGATGGGTTCCTCATCACTGAAATGTTAGAATGATTAAGTCCATCAACTCCAGTAGCATCGAAAGACGTCTCACGGTGTCCTATGGGAATAGAATCTCCCTGAAAAGTAACACCATTTCTTGTTGAATGATGATATGTAGAATCCAGGACTTGTTGAGATAATTGTTGAATAAGTCGTGTAAGCAACCCAATATTCTCCACTGGGTCATCACTAAGAGTCACACTCCATTTTGCCGAATCCATATGGAAGCTGGTAGGGAAAACACAAGAGAAAAACCAAGAACCAATGTGAACTAACTGGAAAAACAGACCCAATAGAACCAAACACAAGAAAAGTGTCTCCAAAGCAAAGAGCTCTATTGACAGATCAGGTTGAATGCCCAAACATCCCCAGGTCTTAATGACAGTTCTTGCTTAGCCGGCTTTTTAAGATTGCATTCTTCCTTAATTTAATTCAGGTTGGGGGAATAGTATAATAATTATTTGTTAATTTAGTTTTATTGGTTTATGTGTAACGTGACTTATTTTAAAACTACTTATAGTAAAACAGTTTGTTAAACTATTCTGAAGTAATTTGTTATACACTGACGAAAGCGCTAAATAAATCTGTATTTTGGAGGCACTTTTCTTGTGTTTGGTTCTGTTGGATCTGTTTTTCCAGTTAGTTCGCATTGGTTCTTGTTATTTTCTGTTGTATTGCTTCCATATGGATCTGGCACAACGAACTATGACTCTTACTGATGACTCAGTGGATAATATTGGGTTGCTTACACAACTTATTGAACAATTATCTCAACAAGCCCTGGATTCTACGTATCAGCATTCAACAAGAAGTGGTGTTATTTCCCAGGGAGATTTTATTCCCCCAGGACAACGTGAGACATCTTTCAGTGCTACTGGAGTTGATGAACTAATCATTCTGACATTTCAGTGAGGAGGAACCACTCTTGTAATAAATTTAATCTAACTTCGTGGTTTAAAAACGACCTAGTATTTAATTCTAGCCCAACTCATGAGGTACGTACTTTCAATCAAATTTTACAAGTATTTGAAATGAAACTATTAAAATGTCATAAGTTACAAATGCAGAATACTTATTTGATAGAAAGTATCAAAGCAAAATGTGTACTGAAGGGGCTAAGGTACTGGAAACTCCCTAATGGCATTGCTGGGGATTCCCCTAGGTATTGGTAGTTAACTGAACTTTTTGATAGACAAGGTTGTGAGTTGATGGACATTTTAATTAAATACAACTTGCAGTTAATTGACACACTGCATATTGAACTTACGGAGTTGGACAAAAGACTGCATGAAGACTTATTTTTTGAAAGTTCGTTCTTGAGCTATAAATCTATCTTTGACAAAGTTGACAGAATTGCAGACGATGTAAGGGCACGCAAAGAAAACAAATTTGAAAGGGATAGGAAAACATACGCAGTTGGCTTAGCCTATCCCAAACCATCTGCTTCTTCTTTGCCACTCCCATCAACTGTGGATATTAACGATATGGGTTACGCAAATGAAGGGGAAGATATTTATTCTGCAACTAATCAGGACCCTTTAGGGCCGGATCCTTCAAGGAGATCGGAGAGGATATGGAATCAAGCTCGCTGGATGAATTACAGGCCCCACTGGAACTACAAGGCTACAGGACAACGCAACCAGATGAATTACCAGTCCAGGAGACAGAATTCCAGGCGGAATTCAACACTTTCCTGGATTTATCAAATGAAATTGAACTAGACATTGTGTACTCTGAACTTGTTGCTCCAAATTGTACTTTTCAATACAACAGGTGGCTTTTGTGTTTATAACTTTACTTTGCAGAATTTGGACTCTGATGTTGCTGAACTTTTTAGTAAAGGTTTTAATTTTGTCCCTATATGTCGTTCTAACATTGTAGATCTTGTTTTGGACCTTAAGCTTTTTTTAAGAAATCTGAACTTACAACTGTTTTTTTAACAACCAGAGACATAATGTTGTAGTGCATCCTCTTAAGAAAAAAAGTTTTATTAATCCGCCATTGACTAATTGTTTATTAGCATTTGAAAAAAATGTGTGAATCTGATTTTAGGGCTTGGTCAACGGCAATAAATTTGAATTTCACGACAACCTTAGTAAACAAGAAAGAAGTTTGCTACAGCGCTTTTGTAAAGACAGGTCCCTGGGGGGGGGGGGGTCATTATGACTAAAAATGATTATATTGATAGAATGAACATCTTTTTGTTAAATACTGACTTGTATGAGGAGGCTTCCATCAATATGGTTAATGTATCTTACAATAAATTGGATTTATTAATTTAAAATATGGAAGACCAAGGGCAGTTAGACCATACTACAATTGAATTTTTGAACACCATATACAGCAAAGTACCTAGTATCTTTGGAATTCTGAAAATACAAAACAATAAACAGGACGCCCTATGAGAACAATTGTCTATGCTGGAGGTTCTAAATGACATTCACTTGGTAAATATGTAGAGACAGTTTTGAAAGATGTGTTAGAGTGAAGAACATATTTGCATTGATTATTGGCACTTTCTAAAAAAATTGAATGATCTTGAATTTTTTGAAGATGCTACTTTTATTACAGTGGATGTTGTTAATTTGTACAATGTGATACCCCACTCACTGGATATTGATTGGTTTCTGGAATTTTTGGTGGATTCACATTTAAGAATGAACAAGTGGATGTGCTAGTTAGTTATGGAAATGATTTTGTGCAAGAACTATATATTTTTTTGAAGGTCAATATTTTTTGCAAAAAAACAGGTGTAGCGATGGGGGGAGTTTGTGCCCCCATATTTGTCAATATTGTCATGTTGATGTGGGAAAGGAAATTATTATTCGTATACCAATATAGGCGTAATTGGATTTTATACCTTCGTTACCTAGATGACCTGGTCTTTGCTTGGAGGGTGAGATGATAAAAATAGATAATTTTATGAGATTTCTGAATGAAACTACCCCCTCTTTCAAATTTACTTACTCTTTTAGTAAAGAAGTGATCAATTACTTAGATGTAGAAGTTAGGAAAGATTTATTAAAAGGGCAGCATACTATTAACATTTATCAAAAAACGACCTACTGTAATAGTCTTTTACACTTTAACAGCAGCCACCCTGAATATGTAAAAAGGGGATCGTAAAGGGACAATTTATGAAAACTGCCCATATGGTTACGGAAGAAGTATTTAAAATACAGTGTGACATCTTATCTGAGATGTTTAAATCTAGGGATTATCCACACGACCTGATCGAGAATGTTAGGCACGAGATTACTTGGAAAAGAGAAAGAGAGGTAATTCTGCCATTGCTTGGCAGAAAAGAGATGTAAAAATAAGAATACTGACTTGAGCAAAGACTTAGTTTGTAAAAACAGCGATTTTCACTGTTCCTTTGTTACAAGATTTTCAGTGGACTACAAGTCTTTTTTTGATATTCTATTTAGGAATTGGCAAGTCTTCTGTGGGCATGATGATCGTTTGAAAAAGTTTGATAATAAACCTCAGATAGTTTTTAGGAGAGGGCTCACTATTAAAAATATGTTGGAACAGAGTAATCACAAATACAAGGACTAGAAACAATGGCACAAAGATGTGGGTTTTGTTCACATATTTTGAATATAGAAAGTGTACAAATTAACAACTGCATTATTAGACCTAATGATTTATTTACTTGTAACTATGTATGGGGTGATCTATGCTGCTATTTATTCTCAGTGTTCATGTTTCTATATAGGGAAAACCCAGAGGAAATTTAAAGAAGGGATATATGAACATGTTACAGACATTAGAAACAAAAATGCTAATAATGCTTTAAGTAAACATTTAGAGAACTTTCCTACGCATTATTTTACTTTGTTGTAGTGGAGGGGGTAAAAACAGACATCTGTGGGGGGTCCTTGGACAGATTTCTTAGAGTTTAAAGAGCTCTGTTGGCAGATCAGGTTGAATGGCCAAACACCCCCAGGTCATAATGACGTTTTTGCTTAGCCAGCTTTTTAAGATTGCGTTCTTACCTAATTTAATTCAGGTCGGGGGAATAGTATAATTATTTAATTCTTAGTTTTATTTTATTGGTTTATGTGCAACATGTGACTTACTTTAAAACTACTTAAAGCAAGTCAGTTTTTTGTCAAACTACTCTGAAACAGTCATTTGGTATATACTGATGAAAGCGCTAAATATATCTGTGTTTTGGAGACACTTTTCTTGTGTTTGGTTATGTTGGATCTGTTTTTCCAGTTAGTTCACACATGCTCAAGGGAGTTGATCTCCCTAGTAACAGCTGGAGTCAGCCACAACCTATTATTACTGTAAACAGCAACCCCTCCCCCTTCAACCTAACCCCTCCTATGGCACTGTATTACAGAGCACAGAGAACTCAGGTGGGATAACTGCAGCCGAGCAGGGGACAAAATTCTCACCCAATCAAGTCTCAGAAATAAAGTTAAGATTAATATTAGCCAACAGATCAGAGATTACTCCTGACTTGCCATGGCTCGACCTCACATTAGTATACAGTGCCCTAAATAGGGATCCTAGAAGAATGCATTCTTGATATCTGCCACTGTTGGAAAAACGGAAGCTTGGTTATCATTATGAGGCATGAGGGAGAAGTGTTGTGCACAGCCACCCAGCACAGGAATGCATGTGGTACTATTCAAAGTGACTAGTCCACATGAATGAACACACTATTTGCATAAAACTTGTAGATTCCTGCAAAGATAAGAAAATAGGCAGAGGTAAACATGGTGGGACAAACAGATGCAAAGTAAATAAAACAGATCTGTAATGCAATAATAACAGCTGCTATAATTACTTACGTTGAAATATATAAATATGATTATATGATTAAAACAAATGAGGATACAAACCAAATAAGAGAACTTTAACAAGCACTAAAACAAGAACAGGACTGTTCAAAAATTCATATAAAACTAAACTATAAGTACTAAGTAGAATAAAATTACCAGAATAGCAGACAGCAATTTAAAATGCAGTGTCATAATATAAAACAGCTCAGAGGGCAGTAAAATCGATTTAAAGAGCTTGAACTAATACAATTATCAATGAACAGACAGGCTAAATAAAACTACAGCTCAGGAAGAGTTGGGTTAAAATACCTTTTGAGCCCTAGCATTTCCTAGTACTCAATTAAGCTAGTCACAGGAACTAAATCAACTCAACTTTCCATTGTTACATCATGTGGTCAGTGTGTCACAGCTGACCTTTGAACCAGTGCAACCATGAGTTTGGGTAATCCAGACAGTCTCTTCAGATCAAGCAAATGTTTGGAGCCTCCTTTGATGGGATGTAGGCACAGTTCCAGAATATAAATCCAAGAGGCACAGTACAGCTCCTCCCAGCAGGTATAATAAAAAGAAGTTATGTACTCACCATAACGTTCCATCCGAGTAGTTATACTTCATTTTTCTGCAACCTGTGGGTATACGGATCCGTACTGGATCTGAGCCAGCAACTTTTTTCTAGCATCAGTTCCAAGCTCCTCCCCTTACCCATAATGCCCTACCATCTCCTATCTTCCTCAGATCGAGTTTGCTGCAATTAACAATATATATATATATATATATATATATATATATATATATATATATATATATATATATGCAACTTAAGGTCTGAGGGATGGAGGGAGGGAATGTTGCAGAAAAATGAAGTATGACTACTCAGATGGAACGTTACGTTATGGTGAGTACATAACTTCTTTATCTGAAGTAGGTAACTTCATTTTATCTGCAACCTGTGGGACAGAGTCCCCAGCTACTCCGATCCTGGGTGGTCCTTATGGAAGGATATTCCTGAGCACCGTAGAGGCAAAGGATGCTCTACCCCTCAAAATCAGATCCAATTTGTAATGGGAAATGAAGGTATGTGAATTGGCCTATGTCTCTGCTGCGCAAATATCGTCCAAAGGTACCCTGGACCAAAAAGCAGCAGAAGTCGCCATGGACCTGGTAGAGTGAGCCTTAACTATACCAGGAGGTAATAAACCTTTTGCCTTGTAAGCATGCGAAATACAAAGAGTGATCCATCTGGCTAAAGAAACTTTAGAAATAGCTTTTCCCATGAATGCTTTGGAAAAAGAAACAAACAACTGGTCAGTCTTGCGGAAAGATTTCGTTCTATGAAGATAAAAGCGAAGTTGTCTGTTAACATCCAACTAATGGAGTTTGTACGCGCCTTTATTTTGAAAGTTGGGAAAGAAAACGGGCAAATTAATGGACTGGTTTATGTTCGCTTCAGATGCCACTTTAGGTAAGAAGGAAGGGTTAGTACGGAGGGAAACCCTATCCTTATGGAAGACCAAATAAGGAGGCACGGCAGACAAAGCTTGAAGCTCAAACTCTCCTAGCCAAAGTGATGGCTACTAGGAAAGCTGTCTTCCAGGACAAAAATTTTAAGTCCACAGATGCCGCAGGTTCGAAAGGAGGGGCAACTAATGCTTGTAAAACAAAAGTAAGGTCCCAAGGAGGTACAGAATCCTTGACAGGGGGCCATAGCAGAAAAGTACCTTTGAGAAAAGCCTTACAGAGCCTAGAGGAGGCTAAGGCCATGTTGTCTACGCCAACGTGAAAACTGGAAATGGCTACCAATTGTACTTTCACTGTGGAGGAACTAGCTCCTTGCTGAAAAATACTAGACAAGAAGTCCAACACTGCTGGAACAGGAGCTGTAAATGGATCTATTTCTCTCTGTGAAGCCCAAAGGGAAAAGCGCTTCCATTTACTGCAATATCGTTTTCTAGCGGAATCTTTGACAGAGGCCACTAGAATCGATTTGACCTGGGATGAAAGACCGGGAGTCCTGGCGATTAATGGAACTAGAGCAACCAAGCTGTAAGCTTGAGGCTGCCTAGATCTGTTGGACGTGTCCCCGACGGATGGGAAATTAGATCCGGGCAGGGATCCAGAACCCATGGGGGAGCTATTAGATGAGACCAAAGGAATGGGAACCAAACTTGACGAGGCCAGAACGGGACAATGAGGATCACTTTGCACTGTAGTCGGCAAGCTTTCTGAAGAAACTTCAGAATGAGTGGCAATGGAGGATAAGCATACAGAAGCCCGGGGGGCCAAGCATGGACTAGAGCATCTCTGGGTACTTCCCCTGGTGAGGGAATCAGAGCGAAGAACTCACTGCACTTCACGTTGGAAGGAGATGCAAAGAGATCGCAGCAAGGCTGACCCCATGTCAGGAAAATCTCCTCCGCTACTGACTGTTTCAGAGACCACTCGTAGGGCATCAGAATGGCCCGGCTCAATCTGTCCGCTAAAATGTTGGAGCACCCCGGGATGTGCATTGCTATCAGACACCGACCGGTGGAAATCGCCCATTCCCACACTCTCATGGCCTCGCGACATAGCGAGTAGGATCTGGTTCCCCCCTGCTTGTTGACATACCAGACGACAGACATGTTGTCTGACTGAATTGCAATCAATCCGAGAGGGAGGACTGTGTGAAATGCTTCCAATGTTAAAAGCACTGCCCTCATCTCCAGAATATTTATGTGCAAATTTGTCTCTGTTTGGGACCACGTGCCTTGGACTGTCCTTCCCAAACAGTGTCCCCCCCACCCGAGTTGGGAAGCGTCCGTGGTCACTGTGCTTTGGACTGGGGTTGATGCAAATGGACGTCCTGTTGATATCTCCGGTGACATTAACCACCAAAGAAGGGATGTCCTGCAGACGTGGCTGATCTTGATCGGAAATTCCATGGGTAGGTCTAGCCAGGACCACTGGACCGCCAGAGTCCATTGAAGAACCCGCATGTGAAGATGTGCATATGGGAGAATAGATATGGTGGCAGCCATGGAGCCCAGAGCCCGAAGAACCTCGCTCGTCTTTGAAGACTGGGAGTTCGCTATCTGAGCTATGTGGCCCCCGAGATGTAGAATCCTGTCTGGAGTTAGGAATACCTCCATCTGCAAAGTGTCTAACCATGCCCTAATGAAGTCTAGAATTTGTACTGGTTGCAAATGGGATTTGTGAACATTGACTGTAATTCCCAGTGAGTCTGCTAATCGAATGAAATAATCTCGGGCCAGACACAAGTGATGCTTGTTGTGCGCAGCGAAGAGCCAGTCATCCAGGTAAGGAAACACCTGAATACCCTGAAGCCTCAGGTGGGCTGCTACAACTGCCATTACCTTGGTGAACACCCTGGGGGCTGTGGTGAGACCAAAGGGTAGGGCCCTGAACTGAAAGTGACTGACTCCCAGCCGGAAGCGCAGAAACCTCCTGGAGCTTCTGTGTATTTTGATGTGGTAGTAAGCTTCCTGAAGGTCTAACGAGCACATCCAGTCGCATTCTCAGAGATAAGGTAGAATGGACTGTAGAGTGACCATCCGGAATTTCTGTTTTGCTACCGGCAGGTTTAGTGTGGACAGGTCTAGTATGGGCCTGAGGTCCCCCATCTTTTTTGGCACCAAAAAGAACCTTGAGTAGATGCCTAATCCGGACTGGTCGGGGGGAACCTTTTAGATGGCTCGTTTGATGAGCAGCTTTGAAATCTCTAGAGCTGTGGCCTCCCTGTGAGCGGGTGGAACATCCGGGAGGTGTCTTGTAATGTTTGGAGGGGCAATGAAAGGAATAGAGTAACCTCTGGATATTATCTGAAGAACCCAGCGATCTGTCGTAATGGACTCCCATGCCGCTGGGTGTAAGGACAATCGTCCCCTGACTGCCTCCAGAGTAGAACAGTCGGGCAACCCCTCAGGGCTGCTGACCGGGTCTATCAGAAAAGGGTTCCCTAGACCCGAAATTCCTGGGACCCCCTCTACCTCTTTGTCGGCGTCGATCTTGTCCCCCTCTGCCTCTGGGGGAATAGCTGTCCTGAGAATCCCGGTAAAACTGAGATTTTCGGAACCACATCTTCTTCTGCCCTCTTTGATTCCTAGAGAAGGACCACTAAGGATTAGAGAAGCGGACTCTGACGGCAGACAAAGTCTTCCTGTCCTTTTCTCTCTGGACCAGTGTGTCACATACTGTCTTCCCAAAGAGGGAAGATCCGTCGTAGGGAGCACTGATAAACGCATTGAAAGGATCTGCGAACTGACACAATCTGAGCCAGGCATGACGCCTCATGGCTATGCCTGTCCCAGGTGCTCTAGCTGCTCCTTCCATGGCATGAGAAAGTAGCCGCATAGATGTATTTAAGACCGATTTCAGAGTAGACATTTTCACCGAAAACAGCTGTTTGTCCTGTGTCGATAAAGACTCTGGGGGCGATAGCGAATTCCAAAGCAAGGTCTCGCTGAAGTTGAATCACATGTGCCAAAAAAAGTCGCTGAAGAGTATATGTGCTTCCCAAACCTATCCACTGACCTGGACTCCTTGTCTGGAGGGTGGACTAAGAAATTTTCCTGTGCTAGTTCCTTCCTTATGGCCGCTGCGACCAACATAGCATCAACCGGGGCTTCTTTCGACCAGGGTTGTCTATCCAAAGGAGGAGATAAGACCTTGTCAGGACGTTTGGGGATGAGCTCTAAGGTGTCGGGCTCCTTTCATGCCCTCGTGGTGATGAGGTCCACCAAGGGGTCTGCTGGTGGGGACACTCAGGAGGTAGATGGGCCCATGCCAAAGGCCTTCAGGAACACTGACTCATCCCCAGAAGATTTTGGGGCTGACCAACCTCCCCTCTGGCGGAGGATTTCCATAATTTCTCCGAAGGAGACGTCTTCAGGAGGTGACATGGGGGAACCTTCTCCTTCATCTAAGTCAGTGTAAATGGTGAGGGACTCGGGGGAGTCCAGGTGCCTCCTTTTGCACTTGTGCTGGCCTCTTCAGTGGGACTTTCAGAAGGGGATCCGCGAGCTGCAGGGGTTTCCTCGGGGAAAATGACCTGGGTATCCTCTGGCATGGGCTGTCCCTGAGACAGGATGAAGGGAGTCGTCGTCAAATCCAGGGGGGCCTGGGTGGTATCTGAGGGAATGGGCTGGGTTCTCAATCCCTGGGAGAGAACCCTCTCCACCACTTCAAAGGCCGAAGGAGAAGTCTTCCCCGGATCCGAAGCGGGGACCGGAGCCGATGACAGGGTAGCCTGAGGTCCGAAGGAACGGATTGGGTCCAAAAGGGTCGGAGATGAAGAATCCACTCCCCCGGGTCAGATTCCCTGTCCGGGGCTCCGAGAGTCACTCGGATCCGAGCAGGTCAGATCTGAGGAACTCAAGGTAACAGCCAGAGTCGAGGTTGGAGGAACCGTTGGAGCTGAGCTACCAGCTCCGAAGAACCTTGGATCCAAAAGCCCCGAAGCACGGATCGGGGAAGGAGAGAGAGGGGTGGAAAAGAGGCATGGAGGTCGTCCCCTCCAGAGGGAGAGGGAGAGGGAGAGGGACTTGGCAAGACTCCCATCTGAATTTGGGTCTGAAGAAATCTCCGCATCATCCTGTCCATATCCATTTCCGATAGGCTCATAGTCTACCTCGAACAGGCCACCGACTCGGATCTGGCTAGTCTGCACAGACGGGTGAAGGGCCTTGGGTCCAAAAGTTCCAACGGCTCCGGTGAGAAACGTGGTAACCAGAGCCGAGGAGAAACAGGCCTCTTGGACTTGGATGGAGGGCTGAGAAAGAGCTCCCTGTCTGGGGATCTCTTGCGATGCCTGTCTTTCTTTTTCTCCCTTTCTTCTCTGCGTTTTTCCTTTTCCGTCTCTTTGTCAGCCTCACTGACCGAAGATCTGTCCTTAGAGGACCCATCGCCAGACGAAGAGGGAGGTTGAGTCCCTGTCTGGGGGAGGTGTACCAGAGACCGAGGCCGAGGCAGAATCCAGCATGGCAACTGGGAAAAGGCCTTTGGTGGCTAGCTTGGCCTTACGATCCCCTAAGGGCCCTGGGGTTGAAGCCTGAACAAATAGCACACTGAGTAGATAGATGCGCTACTCCTAGACATATCACACACATTGTGTGACCATCAGCAGGGGAAAGCTTATGGCCACACTCTGTACACTTTTTGAATACAGGCTTTGGCTGATCAGCCATAGTCCTGCGTTTAAAGGTAAGGATACTACCTTCCCACAAAAAAAAAAAAAAAAAAAAAAAAAAAAAAAAAAAAAAAACCACACACAAGTAGGGGAAGGGCAGGCCTGAAACTACTTACTACCAACAAAACTTTTTTTTTTCACACTAACGACCAACGTGCTACTACAGAAGGGGAGGAAGGGTAATCCTACACAAGCACATTATACAAGACAAAATTTCCACTTACTATCCCTTTATAGCTCAGAGCAAAGAAGATCACGATGCACACTACTGGCGCGGCAAACGAGATCGGAGGGAAGATAGGAGATGGTAGGGCATTATGGGTAAGGGGAGGAGCTCGGAGCTTGGAGCTGATGCTAGAAAAAAGTTGCTGGCTCAGATCCAATATGGATCCGTTTCCCCACAGCTTGCAGATAAAATGAAGTTAACTACTTCTGATTGTCACTCAGACCCAAACAGTTTTACCCAAGCCATATAAAAGATGATGTGTGGGCAACTAACTTCAGTATTTGTCAAACTCATGTTCAAGTTTCCAGGTTTTACAAAGTGACTTTTGTCTCTCTTTCCTGGATTCTGATGCCATTACAATTGAAATGTCTTCACTGCACCCTGCATTTGTTAAAAATTTTAATGGATTTTTCCTGCGGTGCCTCATTAGCATATGGGTTAAATGTTATTTTGTAGATTTTTTAAAAGGCAACTTTGTCACAAATTTTATTTTGCTGTCTCTTCTTGCCCCAAAAGCTGTTTGTTCCTTAGCTTGCAGCATACCTCTCAACATCTTAGAGCAAGAAATCTAGACAAAGCCGTCCATAATTCTTATATTGGTTATCCAATAACCACCCCCAAGAAACAATTGTTCTTGGGGATTTCAACACTGACTGGAACACTTGCTCTTGTGAAACCCCCACAACCCACATAAACTTCTATGGATTTACTCAAATCATAACCTCCCCCACCATGACAGGAAAACCCAATAACAAGGAAAGTACCTAGACTGGATACTTGTCAATACCCACCTTCAATCTTACAAATCAGGCACTTTGCCTGATGACCTAAGTGACCACTGTCTCACCTATGTAATCAAGCTCAAAGTAGACTGCTCCTACCAACCCACCTATAGAACATTACGAAACAAGAATTTTATTCTCACCAAGTTTCAAAATGAACTTAAGGCATGCAACTGGTCAGTACTAAAAAGTCTCCCCCTAGATGAAGGAGTAGCATACTTTAACACCAAATTTCTTGCTATTATTAACTCCCATGCTCCCAGCCGCTCTATTAAAACCAAAGTTAATATTGCACCATGGCTTCCTAAAGATACCAAAACCAAAATTTCACTCAGAAACAAAGCATGGGCCACCTACCGAAAAACAAAAGCCCCACTTGATCAACTAAGATTCAGACAGCTAAGGAATGACACCAGAAAATCCATAACCTTAGACAAAAAGAACCACTACTACCATCTACACCAAAACAACCCTCAAAAGTTCTGGGCAGGAATAAACAAACTACTCCACCCAGGCATAACTGCCACTCCACCCCCCTCAGCTTCCCAACAAAAATCCCCAGTAGACATTGCTAATAACTTCAACAGCTTCTTCACAGAGACTATCCAATCTCTAGCCAGTCAACTCTCTCCCAATGGCTCTAATTCTAATGTAGCCACACCCAGTACCCAAACATACTTTACCTTCCAACCTGTTCCTACTCAACTTATCCATGCCCTACTTAAGAAACTAAGACCCACCACCCTGGCTGCCGACCTCCTCTCAGCAGACTATCTGCAAAAGGCTGCTGACACCATAGCCTACCCAATCTCTATCTTGATCAACAGAGCTATATCTGAAGCTACTGTACCCACTATATGAAAAATCTCCCATGTCATACCTCTCCATAAAGGAGGTAGTTCCACTGAACTGCCAAACTTTAGACCCATAGCTATTCTGTCACATCTAGCTAAAATTATGGAGAAGTGTGTACACATACAGCTCATGCACTACCTCACACACAAATAGCTGTTGTCCAACTTTCAGCATGGCTTTAAGCCACACCACAGTACTACTTCTGCCCTCCTCTCTTTCTCTGTCATTAACCATAACCGCAATAATAACAAACTATCCTCAGCACTCTTTCTAGATCTATCCAAGGCTTTTGACATGGTTGACCACAAAATACTTATAAATACCTTGAAGGCCTTCTCCTTAAACAACTATGCAATCCAATGGTTTCATCGTACCTGCAGGGCAGGCAACAGGCAGTCCTATGGCAGGACAAGCTATCATCTCGCCTACCCATCACAGTAGGAGTCCCCCAGGGCTCGATACTAGGACCCCTTCTTTTATCTATCTTTATCAACGACCTTCATTCAGTCATCTCAGATGCTATCTGCATTCAATATGCGAACGACTCCACCTTGATTTGTTCTGACACATCACCAGCTACTTTATTCACATTAACCCAAACTACCTTTAATACAGTGGAAAAATGGCTCTCCAATCAACATCTAATCCTAAACCCCAACAAAACTAAGTTGCTCCTCTTCTCCCCCACATGCAGGACCCCGCCTGCCAGCCTTCAACATAACTGCTAACAATGGCACTATCATCTCCCCAGAAGCCCAAACTAAACTACTGGGTGTCATAGTTGATAACAACCTGAAGTTTGATTCGCATATCAATCAAACTATCAAAACCATTAATAAAAAACTTGGCTCTCTTTACAGAATCAAACTTTTCCTTACCCCACTTGCTAGAAAGTACAGTTTTGTACCTACCATAAATGTAGATGTTCAAGTGCTCATACAGCTGCAGTCATAACAGATGGGTTATCCTGCCGTCAGGCGGGTCCTCGGTCGGCCGAATTCCAAAGTGTAGGTCCAGCGTCGGTTGTTGTCGCTTCTTCCCTGACGTCAGTGCGGCAGGGGTATAAAAGAGCCAGCCGACGCCATCTTCAGTTCTTCTTGCCTCAGAAGGAAGGCAAAACATAAACTTATGTAATCATGCAATATAGAATAATCAAAAAACAGTAGTTTGCAAGCAAATACACCATAAAAGAATACCCCAAATAGGTTGTATGAGAAGGTGTTTGCCATAAGGGCTGTCCTAAGAGGGGATGGAGGGAGGGAAACCTGGACTGCAGCTGTATGAGCACTCGAACATCTACATTTATGGTAGGTACAAAACTGTACTATGTTCATCGTGCATACAGCTGCAGTCATAACAGATGGGTAGAATCCCAAAGCTAAGTAGGGGTGGCAGGCACTAAGTGGAACTAGGAGGAGCAAGGATGCCCTGCAAGACAGCTGTGGCAAATCCCGCTCTAGATTTTGAGTAAAGTGGAAGGTGATAGTATTTGGAGAAAGTGTGCACTGAACTCCAAGTGGCTGCTTCCAAAATGCCCTTGGTAGCAACCCCCCTGAGGAAAGCTGCAGAGGTAGCTGTGGCCCTTGTGGAGTGGGACCTGATGCTTGAAGGCACAGCTTTTCCATGGAATGAGTAACAAAAGCGTATGCAGTGGGCTATCCATTTTGAGACTGTCTGTTTGGAGATAGCCTTTCCTTGAGCACCTGTAGCATAGGACACAAAGAGTTGCTCGGATTTCCCGAATGGCTTTGTCCTGTCCAAATAATAACATAGTTGTCTGTGAATGTCCAAGGAATGCAGTAGTCTTTCCCCTTTGTTTTGTGGGTTAGGGTAAAAGGTAGGTAAGTGGATAGTCTGATTCAAGGCTACACTGGATACTACCTTTGGCATAAAGGTAGGGTTGGTTCGTAAGGAAACTCTGTCCTGATGGAAAATGATGAAAGGTTGCACAGCCATGAGGGCCTGTAGTTCTGAAACCCTGCGTGCTGAGGTAATAGCCAGAAGGAAGGCTGTTTTCCATGACAAATATTGTAGTTCTGTTGAAGCAGCTGGCTCAAATGGAGGAAGGGTCAGTTTTTCCAATATGAAGTTGAGGTCCCAAGCAGGGACTGGTGGCTTCTTTGGGGGTTTTATATTCTTAGCCCCTCTGAGGAACTGTCTTAAGAGAGGATGAGAGAATAAAGGAGGATCTGTGTTGTACTGTGCAGAAATAGCTGAAGCATGGATTTTGATGGAGGAGAAGGAAAGTCCACTGTTTAACATCTCAGCTAGGTACTGTAATATTTGAGGTATATTTATTACCCAAGGATTCTGGCCCTTTTTCTGATTCCAGGCACAAAACCGCTTCCATTTGGCGGAGTAGGCTTTTCTAGTAGAAGGTCTTCTGGCCTCCAAGATGACATCCTGCACCTCCTTGGAGAGGATGGTCTGTTGGGAAATCAAGGGATTCTCCATGTGGCTAGATTTAGGGTTTTGAGCTGGCTGTGAAGAGTTTTGAAGTTGTGCTGGGACAACAGAAGAGGCACTAGAGGTAGGATCCATGGTGGGGAATGCGTCAGGCTCTTCAGGAGTGGCTACCAGTGTTGTCTTGGCCAGTCTGGAGCAATGAGAATCATTTTCGGCCTCTCTGCTCTGGCTTTTAATAGAACTTTGGGCAGCAGAGGGAGAGGCAGAAAGGCATAGACTGTCAATGTTGTCCAATTGAAAGTAAGTGCGTCCACTTTCCAGGCCTGTAGATGATAGGTCCTTGAGCAAAATTTTTTCAGTTGGTAATTTCTGTGGGTAGCAAAGAGATCTATGTCTGGCTGTCCCCATGCCTGAGTTATCTTTGCGAAAACTTGAGGATGCAACTTCCATTCGTGTGGATCTGTCATATTTCTGCTTAGGCTGTCTGCCAGTGTGTTTTCCTTCCCTGGCAGGAATTGTGCCTGAAGTTGGATTTGCAATTCCAGAGCTGTGTTCCAAAGGGTCATGGCTAGTCTGCACAGGGGGTATGAATGAGTTCCCCCCTGTTTGTTTATGTACCACATCACTGTGGTGTTGTCTGTCCTTATCAATAGCTGGCCTGGGCCATAATAGCATTTTGCACTGCTAGCATTTCCTTTTGGTTGATGTGTAGGTGCTTCTCTTTTTGGGACCATTTTCCCTGAATGCACTGATCTTTCATGTGTGCCCCCCAGGCGTAGTCCGAGGCGTCTGTTGTGATGATTTGATTTGCTTGAGGTATGCAGAAAGAGAGACCTTTGTTTCTTTGGCATGCTTGAGCCCACCACAGAAATTACTTTTGAAGACATGGAATGAGTGGTATAATTGTTTCCAAACTGTGGCTGTGTTGAGACCATAAGTTTTTTAGGTACCACTGAAGTTTCCTCATATGCAGCTTTGCACATGGGATCAGCAGGATGCAAGATGCCATGAATCCCAGAGCCTGCAGGACTTTCCTTGCAGTCAGCCTGGTGAAGGCTGCCATTTTGCTGAAGTATTGAGATAGTTGCCCTTGTTTGTCTGGCGTGAGGTAGGCCATCTGGGTGTTTGCATTCAAGCTGGCACCCAGGAAAATTATTGTTTGAGAGGGTATTAGTTTTGATTTCTTTTTGTTGACTGTGTATCCCAGAAAGTTCAACAGTCTTATTACAAATGCCAGGTGTTTCAGAAGTATGTCCTTGCTGTCCGCTTGGATCAGGCAGTCGTCCAGATATGGGTATATTTGTATTCCTTGAAGTCTGCAGAAGGCAATTACTGATGCCAGGCATTTCGTAAACACTCTGGGCGCAGTAGATAAGCCAAAGGGCAATGCAGAGAATTGATAATGGGTTGAACCTGCAAGAAATCTGAGGTATCTTCTGCAATCTTGTCTGATAGGGACATGCAGGTATGCCTCCTTGAGGTCCAATGTTAACAGCCAAGACTCCTTGCCCAGCATGGGAAGAAGCTGCTGTAATGTGAGCATCTTGAATTTTGGTACCTGTAAATATGTGTTTAGGATGGATAGATCTAAAATAGGTCTCCAATCTTTGTCTTTCCTTGGTACCATGAATAGTCTGGAATAAAACCCTTGACCTTGTTCTTTTGCAGGCACCTCTTGAATAGCTTTCATGTCCATGAGAGCTGAAATTTGTTTTTGTGCCTCTGCCCTTTGATTTTGTGGCAGGTTTGGCATGCCTCTCATTTTTGGAAGGGTGTGAAAGTGGAATCTGTAGTCTCTGTCTATAATGTCCAGGATCCATTTGTCTTTTGTGACAATATGCCAATTTTTTGAGAATAATGCCAGTTTTCCGCCTAAAGGTGCTGCCATTAAAGCTTTGCTTGGCAGGTAAAGGGGAAAGTCATTGCGTCTGCTTTCTGAATGACTGTGATCTATCTTCTCCACCTCTTGGGGTTGGTGCTTGCCATTGCCTGGCTCTGAATGATCCTTGAGATTGCCCTCTACCCCTCGGGCGCCTGTATCTGCCTCTTTGAGGTCTGCCCGTGGCTGGAAAGGACCAATTTTTTGAAGGCCAGTTTCTGCTGAAACATGGAGGTTGTACCTGCAGGAAATCTTTCACTGTTTGCATTGATCTCACCTTTTCCTCCATTTTCTTTAGTACCTCCTCAGCTTTAACACCAAACAATACATCTTTTTGAAGAGGTGCATCTAGTAATTTAGCTTTGACATGATCTGGTAAGGCTTGTTCTTTGAGCCAAGCATGTCTACGTATGACAGACCCTGTAACAGCAGCTCTACATGAGGCCTCTAAAGCATCAAAACCACACTGCAAGGTATGTTTACCCACTTGCTCTGCACTATGCAACAAATCCTGCAACTCTTTTAAATCTGGTTGCTCAGGTTGTGTCATTTTGCTTTTCAACTCAGATAATAAAAACTGTTGATACTTTAACATATGGAACTGACAGTTTAATGCCCTCATGGTTAAAGTGGCCGAGGTATACACCTTTTTCCCCCACCTTTCTAAAGCTCTGGAATCTCTCTCTGAAGGTAATGGGTTTTTAGCAGTAGAGGCCTTAATTCCCTTGGGACCCTGTGAAATAGTTTCTGGGTCAGCAGTATGGCTTTTGTATAGGAACTGGTGTGAATCAGGAACCCGATAATACCTGTCTGGTTTAACAGGAGCTGGAGGTAAAGAATCTGGGTTGAGGCTGGCTTCTGTGTACACATCATCTAACATATCTAAGACAGGAGGGATAGCCAGAGGCCTATGCTGGGGGAGCAAGAGAAAATCCCTGAGCCTTTTCTTGGAATCTGAGTAATCTTGGCCTTCCCAGTGAAAGTGTTCCCTCAAAGTATGTAGGGTTTCCCCAAAAGAGTAGTCCTCAGGTGGGGGGAGACCGAGGGAATAGACTCCTCTGCATCAGAGTCTTCAAAAGGAGAATATGTATATTCCTGATCCTCAGAATGTTCAGAGGTAATAGAGGCTTGATCTGAGGAAGGATAGTCTTCCTCTAATCTGGGCCTTTTGTCCAAGGGGGGTTGAGAACCCCTGATAAGAGTAATCAAATCCTCAGCCATTTTGAGCATCTGTTTTTTAGGCATGGGGCCTTGAGAGGGGGTCTGTGGTCCTTGTTTTTTAGTTTTCATGGCTGCTTTAGATTTTGTGAAAGCCTTAATAGAGAAGGAGGAAGGCCTGAAGACACCTTGAGAAATGGCAGGCCTGTCTAAACTCTGGGTTTTCCCGCCAAGAGTGGCATCGGTATCTGTAGTCGGAATGGGGGCCAAGGCACCGGTAATGAAGTGTCATCCGTACTCAGGGGCTGCGTAGGCTCCTCGCTGAGAACCGGTAGTCGGCCTTAGCGTGGTGTCAGTAGAAGTCACGGACTTCGTATGTCGGTCCTTATCTTTGCGTCTTTTACTCAAAACTGGAGTCGGAGTATCCGACGACATAATATAATTAAATTTTTTACCAAAATAGTGATGGGCGAACTCCGCCCGACGCTTAAAAGTGCGTTTGTTGAATCTAGCACAAAAACGGCAGGCTGAGACGTCGTGGTCTGGGCCTAAGTAAGGAATACAGAAAGAGTGGAAATCCTTATGCGGTATTTGCTTCCCACATGAAATGCAATTATTAACTTTGTCTGACATCGGTCTGAGGCAAGAAAAGTTTCCCCAACGGGGTACTTAGCTTTCAAGAAGACTTTGGCTGAAATATTTTCGTAAATCTCAGGAGCTGGCCGACCGGCACTTGAGAACTGCTTCTGCTTCGGGCACTGCGTGGCAAGAAAGACTGAAGAAGATGGCGTCGGCTGGCTCTTTTATACCCCTGCCGCACTGACGTCAGGGAAGAAGCGACGACAACCGACGCCGGACCTAGACTTTGGAATTCGGCCGACCGAGGACCCGCCTGACGGCAGGATAACCCATCTGTTATGACTGCAGCTGTATGCACGATGAACATCTGCAATTGCCCGTTCCTATCTGCTATCAACTCTTCTCTATGCCTCACCTCTATTTTCCAACTTAAACAAAACAGATTTTAATAAACTATCGTCCTGTTTTAACCACATTCCCAGATTTGCTACTGGCACAGCCTACCGGACACACCACTGCCACAACATAAATCGCCTAGGATGGCTTGAACTGCCAAGCCTACTGCAGTTCAACCAGCTAATAGTGGCACATAAAGTCCTTTACCAACCAGAAAATACACCTGCACTAAAAAATATTATCATCCCCTACACCAACACCCGGCCACTGCAAACATCCACTAGACTCCTAGTTCAAACATACAAATCCAACTACTCAGCTGGGGACTCACTGTTTGCCAACTCTGTTGGAAACTAGAACCCTCACTAACTCAATTCAAAAACAAACTCAAGAAATACTTCAAAACTCATCGGTTATGTCCTTGCACTAACCCCAACTAGTGACTTCTCTATTTCTTAGGTGCCTTACCTTCAACTACTTCTAACTTTTTCTACCACTCCCATTTTAGGAAGGGTCACTTGTATAACTGCTGCTCAGTGTGTCTTAAACTTGAATGTAATGTTATGTATGTTTAACTTTGAAAATAATGTTATGTTTTGTAAAGTGTTTTATAATAAGTACTATATGTGCTAAATGCTGGTATTGCTTATGACTGTAATCTGCTTGAAACTAGCATTTACTAAATGCTCAATGTGTATTATTATCTTGGAGCTTTTGTCGGGCTTCCGCTGAAAATGGACATGTATCCAGTCGGACTATCCCAGTTAACAAATGTAAAATAAATAAAAATAAATAATGGGGGGGGGGGGCAAAGGCTCAAAAATAGGGACACATTTTAAATATTGCTCCTACAACCTTAGAAAAATGATAGAATAACAGGGTTTGCGTTAGCATGAATTTTCTGAAGGGAATGAAGTCTGAAACGCAAATGTCAGTCATTATTTTATGACTTCAACTGTCAATAAGTTGCCAGTAATTTTCCAGAAAATCACAATGTTATGAAAAAAGGACCAAAACTATGAGGCAAAAATCTGGACATTCTGTAGAAATCTGTACAGTTGAGAAATATGGCTTGCAGCTAGGTCTCCATGCTTTGCTTTGCAAAATCTGTGTTTGAAGCATTCCAGCTAGACAGTGGATGTTCTGACCACGTGCAAAACATGCTTCACCTGAGCTTTTCCTCTTGGTTCACTCCTTTTTATTAGCTGTGACTTACAAACTAACTATATCAATGAAGGGGACCTGAGCAGCCTCATCTGTAAGGCTAAAGGATAACTATAGAACGAATAAATAAGGATATAGACAACCTACAGACTCTCAAACCAGTACAGTTTGGAATTGTCAAGAGCTGATCCTGCCTATTTAACCAGATCAACTTCTTTAAGGTTACTGAAGCAATGAATGAGGCCAAATCAGTACACACCGCATGTCTGGGTCTAACAAAATCATTCAACACCTCCCCACAGTCCACTATTAAAGATAAACTCTGCCAGCTAAATATAAATTCCTATGCAACTTGCTGGATAGCAAACTGGATACAAATAGAACCCAGGAAATTAGGGATGGTGACTCTACCAGCTCCAAAAGACCTGTCACCAGTGCTGTACCCCAGGGTTCAGTCCTTGGACCACTCATTGATAGCATTTACTTACTGGACATCAAAGCAAATGTTAAGGGTTTATGGCTTATTAGGTTTGTAGATGCTGCTTTTTCCTGGTGTTTTTCAGGTCTGAAGAAGTATGTCCATGATGAAAGGTCTCCCTTTACGTTTTTCTAATAAATGCAGTTCTTTTCCACATTTGTTGGGGGATATTTTTCCATTTACTGTTGATCTCCCAGTTGGGTTCCTTACACATTTTATTATATATCTCAATTTCACTGCAGGACTCTGCAGTGGAATTTACATCATCCTCTTGTCCAGTCTCAGCCATGTCCACCTTGTTGCTCATCACCACTACTACCTGCAAATGTATAACATCAAGGAACAACACAACTGTGAAGTCATTAAAATATGTTACATGGTTACATAAGCAACAGACAGAGAAAAGATACAAATGCACTAAATTCCTTGTTTCTCAACCTTATCTAGTGGTGGCACCCTGCTGCACTCTTGGTGGGTGTATGAAAACAAATGTGCATCATGACTGCTTTTTACGATAAGTCCAGTATATGTAGTAACTGTATATGATAACTTCTGCTGTATACTACTAATCTGGTCTCTCACATACCCAAGACATCTATGGGATGGGTAAGCCCGGCACCAATATCCACATCACCATTGGGTATCCCTCCTTCTCCTAGTGAAGCAAGGAACTATATGTCATCTTTCAGTCTTGCAGACTCTGGACGTCCATCCCCTGTGGTGAATCTTTGGCAGCAATGGGCAAATGTGCGGTTGTGCCCACCCACAGTATTGATGTCTGACAATACAAACTGCCACACCAGAGTCCTCAACAGTTGGCTTGCACTTCTACTACCCATTAGCCATAGACCTAACTACCTGAGTCCCTGTACAAAATGTCCTACTCAGCCTTGTTAGCATTTTCCAGTCTCTGCCTCCTTGTTATGTAAGCATGCTGACTCCACTTTGGAACTACAGAATATCTGAATACAAATTGCTAAAGATATGTGCACAGCTAATGAGAATGTATCTGTTCCACACTATACTAAATCAAAAGGTGCTTCAACAAAGTATTAGTTTAAGGGTATGCGCACTTATGCAACCAGCTTATTGCATTGTGGTTTCACAACCTATTTTTAACAAGTATTTGTTTAGGTCAATTGCTCTTGTTCTTATAACAAGTATTTGCTTAGAGCAATTGCTCATGCACTTACAAGCATTTGTTTAGGTCGATTGCTCTTGCTGTTATTCTTACAAGCATTTGTTTAGGTCGATTGCTCTTGCTGTTATTCTTACAAGCATTTGTTTAGGTTGATTGTGTGGGAGTGAGTGGTACAGATGAACTACCACGAGACAGCTAGCCACCTGGCAGTGTAAACCTTGCCTCAAGATGATAGTCACTGTTGAAAGTGACACCCCGACCCCATAAGCAAACTTCGAGAGAGGGTTTGAGGATTGATGGATGGAAGTTCTTACAACAAATATTTGTTTAGGTCGACTGTTCTTATTCTTACAAGTATTTTTTTATGTAGATTGCTCGTTCCTGAAATCATATTTTGCTGCTATGTGCTCTACAGTTAGGATAATGTTCAATATGGATGAGAAGGTACTGATAATAATACACAAAGCCAAGACCTATAACAGAGTATGGGAGTGGGATTTGCATATACTCTAAATTACAAACAAATAAATAAGAAAAGGTACAAAGATTTTTCACCAGAAGAATCTGTGGCATAAGGGATACTGTTAGAGATTATGAATATAAGGTTGAAATTAATTAAGTCGTAAATAAGCTGAAAGATAAAGCATAGAATAAAAAGTTTGCTTGAATATATGTATAGAGTTTAGCAATATAAAATGGGCATTCATATTATATGTATAACAGGCTTCTCTTCACAGCATCAAAAAAAGCCTAACAAAGCAATATTGGAAAGCAAATATCACATGCTTTTTCTCATGTTTGCAGAACAAATATCTAAAACTCAGCAATACGTGATGTTTTTTCAATAGGAACAGAACAGATGTTTCTTTCATACTTCTGTTATTCTGATTGCGTGCATTTTCACATCAGCAGAACTGCTGACAGGACGATAGAAAAGTCTAAAAACAGACATTATGTGACTTCCCACAGAAGGCCAAAAAAAGATACCAAGAGGAAATAAAATCTATGCGCGTGACTAGCACTCTATATAACAATTGTAGCAATTCAGTTATGAGAGAGAGGGACAGAGAGAGGTATTTTGTAGAAGTCATCATTCATATCTGTAGACTGCGGTGGTGGCGCTGCAGTAGAGTTGTCGCCTCACAGTAAAACGCTGTCCGGTTCGATTCTCAGCTAGAGTGTCTTCTGCGTGGAGACATGCGTGAATGGGCGTACCTTAGATGAAGGTTGTGCGTCAGAGCTGGCAACTCGGCACGTAAAAATCTACTGCCAATCATTAGCAGACCGGAGTTCCACTGTGGCGACCCCTAAACGGGAAAAGCCGAAAGACACAACATCATTCATATCTGTAATGAAGGAAAACTTTGGAAATATATGCTACAAACTGACAGAAAGAGTATGTGTTGTTTGTTATAAAAATAAGTTAACTGTAACTGTGCTTATAGCTGCAAAATATATTTCTTTATCAGTGTGCAATTTGAAAGGCTTGGTGCTTTAAACAGATTACAGATGGAGTCATGCAAAACTCTGTGTCTCTGATTCAGCAGTAAACAGCACAGAAAGACTGTGTGTCTTAAGAAGACTGTGAATCCAGCACAGAAAAGAAGCAGAACGCAAATTAAAATAAAGTTTTCAGATACTAGTTATTGGGAGAGATTGAAAAAGCTGAAACTATACGCTACGTTTTACAGGCTGTATGGAGTTTACTTGACATGGGCATATAAATGTTTAAAAATGAGATCTGTAGTACTGTGGAGCTGAGTTTTGTTTTCCATGGAAAAGTTACTAATAATAACTTTAAACCTACCCCTTAGCTTTAGCTCTCCCTGGCCTTTCCCTCACAGATTCTGACAAATATGGATGGACACTTTCCTACAGTTTCTCCTCCCAGTTTGGTTGTTATGGGCATCCTGAGACAGTGTAGCAACTGCCTTGTGTACACGGGTAACCATCTACTACTACCACCTAGGAACACAATTTGCGAGAGATGTAGTTATATTAGGAACCTAGAGTCTATGCCAGGGGTCTGCAACCTGCGGCTCTGGAGCCGCATGTGGCTCTTCCACCCCTCTGCAATGGCCCCCTGTAGCTCTGAAAAATAATGGCAACTCTACTGCACAACACACACACATAGAGTGATCGAGCAATGGACTTTAAATATTGCTCTTATAAACTTGCTAGTTTAACATGATTTCTGTTGCTGTGCATTCCACACACAATGAGCACGACTGAGTGATCCCCTGGCAACAGCAGCAGCATCTCCTGAAAGGTTCCTGTACTTCTCATACCTCTCTATGTCTAACCAGAAGAAATCTGGACAGAGCCAGAAATAAAGTGGAACAAAAATAGGGATGGACTTTAAATATTGCTCTTATAAACTTGCTAGAATAACATGCACTTTTCTCACACACACACACACACACACACAGTTACCTCTCAACTATGCAGATTTTTGCAGAATGTCCTGATTTTTGCCTCATATTTTTGGACTGTTTCTCAAAAAAACTGTGTTTTTTTGACAAATCTCTGAGAGCTGAAGTCTGAAAAAACAGACATACATTTGAGTTTCAGACTTCATAACCTTCAGAAAATTCATGCTAATGCAAATCTGTTATTCTATCAACTTTCTAAGTTTATAAGAGCAATGTTTAAAAAGTGTCCCTATTTTTGGGCCTTTGTGCCCCATTACTTATGGCTCTGTCCAGATTTCTTGGTCTAAGAGGTCATGAGATATGACACACACACACACACACACACACACACACACACACACACACACACAGAGCAATCTCAACAAATATAGGGACAGATTTTAAATACTGTTCTTATAAACTTATTTTATATTTACTATAATAACTATATATAGAACTTTATATGCTGTATTATCTTTATTTTAGGGATCAAATATGTTCTGAGGCTTCCGATGAATTTTATTTGATGGGAGAGGAGCCAAAATGGCTCTTCTGATAGTGAAGGTTGCAAACCCCTGGTCTATGCTCTCTCCCTCACAACCCGGTATATCTGGCACTAAGAAGGTTGTCAACACAATCACTACACCTCAAACACTACTCACACCTACACAAGACACACTCGCATATGCGGAGGTCCTCAACAAAAACACCCAAACAAAGGAAACCTCTGAGACAAAAACACATGCCACCTCCACAGCACAAACAATACATAGTCCACACACGTGTGTGTCATAGCCATTAAGGCTTAACCATAAACGCAACATATTAGTCATAGGACACTCCATTGTGAGACACACAGATGTTCCTCTCACCAGACTGGATAAGGACAAAGTCACTGTTAGTTATCCATCAGGGGCCAGAATCCACCATATCACATACGCACTCAAGTCTCTCAACAACAGGTACTGTTATGACTCTGTCATAGTCCATGATGGAGTGAATAAACTGAGATGTACCTCCCTGGACTACATGAAGAGACATGATTGAGCTCACTGAATGTGTGTCCCAGACAGGTATGCCCCTAGCCTTAAGCAGCATTTTGCCATCAACCAGAATAATGCCTCAAAACAAACAGAAAATGATTGACTTTAACAATTGGCTTAGTTTCTGGTCTCATTCCAAGGGGATCCAGTACCTGACAGCCTGCGAAGATATGATCAACACACCATGATGCTTTGCTAGAGATGACCTGCATCTGTCTCACTTGGGCATCAGGCTTCTGGCAAAGGCTCTTGCCTCCCCCATAGTGCCTTTTTTAGGAAAAGTGAGGAGAACAAAACTACCAACATAAAAATTTCAACAAAACACAAATTAAAGGTCATGCTGCTAAAAGCTAGGAGTCTAAACATGAAACTGCACTCATTGCAAGCATTCTTAACCATGGAAAATGCTGACATCTGCTCAGTCACAGAAACCTGGTTCAAAGCTGCGGGGAGCATCCCAACCATACCAGGTTACTCATCTTATCATACATTCAGACCCCAAACTGTGGGCAGTAAAGCCAAAGGAGGTGGAGTTTCAATATATATTAAAGACATACATACCTCCAGGCTGGTCAAACAGTATGATGCACAAGAAATACTCCAGGTGCAGTTAACCATTGACAAAACCCCTATTCAAATCATAGCTAGTTACCAGACCCCAAATCTGACTCAAGATGCCCAATCTGCCTAACTGGACCTCTTTGAATCTATCAAGATTCAACCCTTTACCCTGATCCTGGGTGACTAACTACCCAAACACAGACTGGAAGAACTATTCATGCCAGAACACAAATGTCCAGAGATTCCTTGACTCTGTCAATGCAAATACCTTGGAACAGCTAGTCGATACCCCCACAAGAGGTGATAATACCTTGGACTTTGTATTAACCAACATGAGTAACCACTGCACTATCCCTGCAGTATCAGCCTCCCTGGTAAGATCCAATCATAAAGTGGTCACTTTCGAAGTTACAATCTCTCCCGACCCCCACTAGCTAGGGTCAAACAAAAAACTTCTCCAACACTGGTTACAGCCTCCTGAGGGATGGTATAAACAGTTTCACAGCCCCCTCCCCCTCTGTAGGAACTGGCACCAATATCCAAAACTACACCAAAGCACTATACGAGCATTTACATAGATGCATGGAATCAGGAATACCCAACAGGACTAAAACATCCTCTGCAAGGAAGAGTAAACCTGTCTGGTGGAAATCTGCAATAAAAAAAACTCTATAACAAAGGAAACAAAAACTGCTGTCCAGGACCAAGAAGGAACAAGTGCTCAAATGGAAGCAATCTCTCCTTAGCCTGAACAAGCAAATAAGAGCACTACTGAAATCCTCCAAAGCAAACTTTGAGTCCAAATTGGCCACATCTACTAAAGACCGTCATAAAGCCTTCTTTACATATGTCTGCAATCTCAAAGGAAGCACCCAGATCTGTTCAGAACTGGTGATCAAGGGCATCACATATACAAATGCCATAGAATATAGCAAACTTGCTGGGTGACTGACTCAGCGAAAACTTCACCCCTCTGTCCCCCATCAGTAAATCAAGACAGCCCGAGTACCCGCCTCCTTCCCCTTAGGGAACAGGTCATCATTGCTCTCTTAAAGGCAAAAAAATACTGCCTCCATGGGACCCAATAACATGCCAGGCTGCATCATACATGAACTCAGGCTGGAACATGCAGCACCATTAGGCGCCCTATTCAACCAAAGCCTGAGTAGCGACTTTGGACCAGCTGAATGGAGGACAGCCACTGTCATCCCTTTGCAGAAAGGTGGAGCATCCACCGATCTGAGATATTACAGACCCATCAACCTAACTAGCCTGATCTGCAAGGCCATGGAACAAATTATCATTAACCTCATTAACAACGACATTGGCAACCTCCAAACACTCGATCCCACACAGTTTGGCTTCATCAAGGGGAGGTCATGTCTGTTAAATCTAGTAGACTTCTTTGAGACAGTCATCAGAGCCACGGATGAGGGGAAGGTGGTGCACACCTAATACCTTGACCTGGCCAAAGCCTTCAACACTATTCCCCACTTGGGCATAACAGACAAACTCTCTCAACTAGGCATCAATCCATATATTACCAGTTGAGTAGCAAACTGGCTCTCACTGACAGAACCCACCTAGTCAAAATAGTGGAAGCCAACTAAAGCAGTAGACCCAAAACAAGCAGCGTACCCCAGGGTTCGGTCTTCGGGCCTCTGTTATTCAGGATATATTTTTCTGAGGTGCAGGCCAAAACCAGTGGGCTATGGCTGACCAAGTTTGCAGATGACTGCAAGCTGGGCACTGTCATCAATTCCCCTAGTGATGTGGACATCCTCCAAGAGGGTCTCACCCAAACAAACGACTGGTGCCAGAAACGGCCTCAAGCTGAATACCAAAAAATGCATCAACATCCCCATTGGGGAGACTGACATCCCCACAAATTATCACATTAATAACGTCCTAAGCATGCAATCAGTCATGAGGGATTTGGGCACCCAGGTTGATAGCAACCTGACTTTTGACCACCATGTTGCTTCCGTTGTACAGAAAGCCTTCGACATGGCCCACCTCATAAGTAAGGGTATCTCATCCAGGGAAAGGAGGTCATAACATCCCTATATTCCCCCCTTATACGGCCCATTATTGATTACAACACCCCATTCAGCATATACCTCACAAAGCACATGCAGCAGCTGGAGAGATCACAGAGGTTTCACACCAGGAAATCCACAACCTCAAAAATCTACCATACACAGATAGGCTAAAAGCCCTATCCCTCTACTCAGTTTCACTGGTGACCTTGGTCTGGCATACAAGGCAATCTGGACCCCGCCTTGATGAGACTGCTGCATATCCGCAAGTCAAGCTCCACTCAAGTAACCTGCACATGCGGCCTCAACCTGGTCTGTGACATCAATAGGATTTGTTGGCAAGACAAATTTGTGTCCCAGAGACTCCCCCATCTGTAGAACTGACTCCTTCTCCACTTCAAGTAGAGTACCTCTTTACCCATTTTTAAGCGCAACCTGGATAACTGGACAGGAAACAGAAAATACACCTCTGGGATTCCACCCATGTCCCCGCTGGACAGGGGCATCGGGTGCTGACTTGTCTAAACATGGGCTAAACTCCTGGCTAGGCTTATAAGGACTTTAGGGCCAATAACCTAGTAACTTCCTATGGTCCTATAAATAGGAGCAATTTTTTTTCACTTCAGACTGGGGAGTTGGAATAAACTGCCTATAAAAAATAAGACAAGAAGAAAATCTAAGTCCTAAAACAGTGTGGACATGTGGTTTGGTGCTGTTGTATACCACACAAGGGCTGATTGGAGGAAGACCTATAGTGATCTCAATTGAGGTCCTTGGTCTTAGAAATACACTGTAAATACATTGAAACAATGTCATCAGAAAAGGATGTTTAGCCATTCAGAACTTTAAATAGCTTGGCTGTGAGCAAAACCATATCCATACCTGAGAAAAATTTATTTTATTTATTTATTTGCAGTTTGTTAACTGGGAAAGTCCATGGGCCAAAATGAGCCCATTTTCAATGGAGGCCCAGGAAGAAAAGCTTCATATACAATAATTACAAAGCTAATATCAACAAAGTTAAGTACAATACAATTTTCAAAACTACTAAAAACACAGTAATATAGAAGACAGAATAATAACATTTGAGCAAAATGTTGTAACAAAGCACTGAATGAAATTAAAACCTAAGTATTTTGGAGTACATAAGTATAATTTGGAGGGCATGCACTTATGCACTCAAAGTTTCATGTGGTGAGAGGTATGAAGAATTAGATCAAGACAGTAGAAAGGTGAACAGGCTGAGTTATGACAAAGGAAAAAAGGAAGAGGGAGTGGAAATGAAATTAAGGGAGTCACTTGGTTGAGTATTGAGAATTGTCTTGAAACTTGTGATCCAGCCCATCCTGCTCTACCCTACTGAATTGCTCCCTACTGGAAGGCCACACTAAAGAAACCTCAACCAAGGACATTCTTAAAACAATTTAAACTCCCTTCTTCTCCCAGCAAGGAACTTGTCTTGAAAGTATGTGTTATTCCTAACCTTGTAAAACTTTCAGGTAGTAGATACCTACTAGTAGGTCGCAATGTGCTTCCCTGCCAGGTTAGCCTGCAGCCAAAACTCCCCCTATCCACCCCTTTTCTTGTCTTTTGACCAACCCTCCCCTCCCTATCTATTTCTACACTTTTACTGTCTCACAATAAGCTGCCTCCCCCCTAACTGGATATTAAGACTGTGTTGCTTCTAACTAACTGCCCACTAGGTGGCGCTCCTCTACCTTCCTACTGTCCCTGCTTCTCCTGCCACTCTCCTCCTCATCTCACCTTAGTTCCATTGCTCCTCTTCTGCTGCCCTCTCCCCTACTATCTCTCACTGGACTACCTTTCCACAGTTTTGTCTTCCACTCAGCAAACACCCATCTCAATCCCTTCTCACAACCTACTATCTTCTCCTACTGTCATTCTTCCATATCCATACCCACAACTGTACTTCTCTGTCAATCTCTCAACCTACTACACATCTCAGCAAACTTACCTTCTGCTCTCTCTCTACTGATTGGTTTTCCACTCTTTCTCCTTCTCTGGGCTCTTCCCGCTCCATTCGCCCTACGGGCTCACTCCGCTCCCCTACCCTACCCTCAAGTCCCACCCACCCCCAGTGACCCTAAACTTATACCTGCCTAGCCACTCCCCCAATATTCTCACCTCCAATCACATTTCCAGCCTCGTTCACACCTACTAACTCTCCACTTCTTTATTACAGCCACACCCGTCCCCTACCATCCTAATTACGACTAAGTTCCAACCTTGCTAAGCTCAACAAACTTAATATGCCTTTCACTCAAACTGCCTTACTCACTGCTACTCCTTAACATCCTTCTTTTCTACTACACCCTCACTTCCTACGAGTATCTCACTCTTAACAGATCTCCTAATTTATCTAAACACACTATCGCTGTCCTACCTCAATCTGAACAAACCTATATTAACCTCCTGTGTACCTGTCCTTTCCTTACCCCTCACTATCACAGAATACTCCATAACAGGTATCTCACAACAAAAAAGTTCTACCTAATTATACCCTTTAAGAATTCAAAAGCATGTCCACTCCCACAAATACTCCTACTGTTACACAGGGACATTCACCCCAACCCTGGCCCTGATAATCCCCTCGACCATGCCCTCACTAACCAAACTACTAACCTCTTAAGTACACCTTTCTCTTCTAACTCACATACAATAGCACACCTAAACATTCGTAGCATTAACAACAAAATCACACAACTGCATGCTTTAATTGACCTCTACGCATTTGATATCCTCTGTCTTACTGAAACCTGGCTTAAACCAGGTACCAAAGACAATGAAATTACCCCACCTAGATATAGCATTTTAAGGCAGGATCGTCTAAACAAAAAGGGTGGAGGAGTTGCCTTACTCTATAAATCTGAACTGCAGGTGTCCTCAATAGACTCCATGCCTCCCTTCCCTGCAAATGCTGAAATACTCTGCAGCAAATTCCAAATAAATAAAAGCAAAGCCATCTATATAATATGTTCCTATATCCCCCCTGGCAACAACTTAAATACACTTGAAAACATTCTTAGCTGGCTCTCCTGTAACTTTCCTCAGGAAACCATAATACTAGGAGACTTTAATACTGATTGGAACTCCTGCATAACACCAAAACCCACCTATCACCTCAACCTCTTCAATTTTCAACAAACCATAAACTCCCCAACTAGAATTAACAAAACTACTAATAAACAAGCCATCCTGGACTGGATATTAGTCAACAATAATCACCTCTTATATAAAACTGGAACACTCCCAGACAAAATCAGCGACCATCTCCTCACCTACATCACTAAACAAAAAAATAATCTCAAACAGGCTAGCTATCGTACTATACGTAGCAAAAAAAACTTTAACCTTCCTTCTTTCCGTAATGAACTCAAAGAGTACAACTGGTCAGCTCTACAACACCTCCCCCTAGATGAAGCTGTTACCCTATTCAACAACACATTTCTCCATATCCTTGACCATCACGCCCCCTCTCGCTTAATTAGAATAGGATCCAAAGCAGCCCCTTGGCTTTCTAAAGAAACCAAGCAAACCATGCTATTAAGGAACAAACTATGGTCAAAATGGAGAACTACAAAAAACCCAACTGACCATCAAAACTTCAAACACCTTAGAAATACAACAAAAAAACTCACCTATCTTGATAAAAAAATTATTACCTTCAATATCAGCAAAATCAAAATCTTAGCCCTAAAAAATTCTGGTCAGGAATCATCAAACTGCTCCATCCAGGGAATACCAAAACACCTACGCCAACTAACCTAGCTCAGACCCCTCCCAACATAATTGCCAATACATTCAACAACTTCTTCTCTGAAACAGTCACCTCACTAGCAAACACCATGGCTCCCCCCACTTCCCTTCAAAAGACCTCTCCTCAAATAAATACCCCCACACTAAAATTTAATACAGTCTCCACTACCTATATACGTAAATTACTCTCAAAACTTAAACCATGCACTCCATCAGCCGACCAACTACCAGCCAAATATCTACAACTAGCAGCAGCAGAACTAGCATACCCAGTCTCCATCTTAATTAACAGAACAATAACCGAATCTACTATTCCTTCCCTCTGGAAGGTCTCCCACATCATTCCTCTGCATAAAGGAGGAAACACTAATGAGCTTACAAATTTCCGTCCCATAGCCCTTCTATCACCTCTATCTAAAATTATGGAACGTTGTATACACCAACAACTTTTAAATTATCTCTTACATAATAGCCTACTAGCAGACTCCCAACATGGCTTTAGACCTTTCCATAGCACTTCTACTGCTCTTCTCTCCTTCACAGACAATATCAACAAAAATCGCAATAACAACCTTTTCTCCTCTGCTTTATTTCTCGACCTCTCTAAAGCCTTTGATATGGTGAACCATCAACTTCTGCTAGACACTTTGAAATCTCTCTCACTTGACTCTATGGCATTGCACTAGTTTGACTCTTACCTGAAGGATAGAAAACAAGCTGTGCTTTGGGCCAGCCATCTATCCTCTCAGCTCCCAGTCACTATCGGTGTCCCTCAAGGATCCATCCTAGGTCCCCTTCTTTTGTCCATATTTATCAATAACCTATTTCACTCCCAACATCCACATGTATTCAGTATGCAGATGATTCAACTCTCATCTGCTCTGCTGGATCTCCAGCTGAACTCCATTCTTCCACCCAAAAAGTCTTTACAGCAGCAGAAAAATGGTTCCAACATATCTGTCTCCTCCTCAATCCCAAAAAAAAAAACAAATTATTACTTTTCTCACCTACCCTTAAGTCTGCCCCCTTCTCCTTCTCTATTGTGTCTGACAATGGCACTATCATTACACCTGATTATTCCACTAAACTGCTAGGCTTTACAATAGATAATCAACTGAACTTTGATTGCCACATTGACCTAACCATCAAAGCTGTTAATAAAAAGATAGGTGCCCTCTATAGACCTAAGCCCTTTCTTACACCAACTAGCAGGGTGTCTATAGCCCAAACTCATCTCTACATTATTGTACGCCTCCCCATCCTTTATCAACCTTTCAAAATCAAACCTTCAGAAACTTGCCACAACCTACCATAGCATTGCCAGATTTGCCACAGGTTCCCCATTTCGTAACCATCATTGTGTTAATCTCAAAAAACTCGGCTGGCTTGAACTTCAAAATCTAATTCTCCTCCACCAGTTAAAGTCCAAAACCAAAAGTTCTGTGCTATGACAAAGTCCTACCAAACAGCAAACAGCAAAATCCAAAAAAGAAAGAAGAATGGCAGGATTTCTAATATTGGAAAGATGCTGTAAAATTCTGATCTTAAACATATTATTGGTCTTCCCAACATAATATGCTGGGCATTGTTCACATGTAGCCAAAGAAATAAAAATGAGCATAATGCTCTTTATAGGCACATTGAACAGCACTCAACACATACTTTCAGCTTAAGGGCTGTGGTTAACGTAAGGTTAAATAATAGGGGAGGAGACATAAGGTTGATGACAGAATCCCTTGAATCTGAATGGATCGTGGAGCTGAGGGCTCATAGGAGCCCAGGGTTAAATGACATGGTTCCTTTGAAACCCGCCCTACTAAAAAGTCGGGTAATTTACTGATTGCTGATTGGTTGGCTTTTAATTTAAAACAGTGGTAATGTTTGTTCTCTTTATCTGATGAAGGGTATCACACCCAAAAGCGCTTATCCTTGGATGTTTTGGTTGTTTTAATAAAAGAAGGAGTTAATCCAGCAGTGTCCTGCCATTCTTCTTTCTTTTTTTGGATCCTCCACCAGTTAGTTATCACCTATAAAAATCTCCATTACCCTAATAATACACCAATACTTAATAACCTTGTCAACCCTTACAAGAATCTTACTTCCCTCCGCTCAGCAAACAAACTGCTAGTCACTACTCTCAAATCACACAATAAAGCTGGCGACTCCTTGTTTACAAATGTTGTTGGCTCTTACTGGAATAAACTTCCCATAGAACTGACTTCCCTAGGCTCATCAAAACTTTTCAAGAAACAACTAAGGTACCATTTCAAATCCAACTGGCTATGCCCTTGCTCTAATCCTGACTGACTTCAGTACCCAACTCTCTTTACAGCTCTCTCCATTACTTTCTGTACTTGTCGCTACTACTTGTATCACTCCTCCTCTGTAGCTCACCTTATATCCACTTAGATATTAATTTTCCTATAACATCTCTTCTCTTTACTCAATACACCTCTGGATCCTGTCATCTACCCTCTCACTTAAACCTACACTTTGCTCCCTGCTGTGCAATTCTATTTCTTAGAACTGGTGCCCTGGCACAAATGTATTATCTTAACTGCTAATACTATATAGTATAGACCTTTGTATGTGCTACCTCTTTCTTTCTTTTCAAAATTACTACTCCTGCTTTTCCTAATAATATGGGATTAGGAATTCTACACAGTATTTAGTATTTTAAGTATTATACATTTCTGTAAAAATAATGTAATTTAAGAACTGTACATTTCTGTAAAAATGCTTCTGTATTGTTAATATCCTACATTCAATTAGTTCTTTGATCCTTATAAGTTGTATCTTACAGTAATGTATTTTATGTAATGTACCAGTATATAGTGGAGCTTTTCTCCTCGGGCATCTGCTGAAAATGGACATGTATCCAGCCAGACTAGCCCGGTCAACAAATGTAAAATAAAATAAATAAAAAATAAAAATAAATAAATAAAGAAGAAAGGATGGGGGAGCAGAAATGGTATAGAGGGAGTCAGGTGGGATGACAGCATGAACATTCCCAGTGAGAAGAGAGATGGGAATGGAGCATGGTCTTGAAGGTGGAGTGGTTTTGGGTGATTCGAATTTGGGGGGGGGGGTGAATTCCATAGGCGAGAGAGGGAGAAAGACAGGAGAAATTGCCCAGGTGCATGTAAGGGTTTGTACACTTTAAGGAGGTTCTGGTTACTGGACCTGAGAAGCCTCTCAGGATAATGCAAGGTGAGGAAGGGCAGTTACAGGGTTTGAAAATGAGTTTGTGAGCAGTTAACAGTTGAATGTAAGAGAGATGGTGGGGTAGTTGCAGCCAGTTCAAGGAGTGGAGTGCATCATAGTGGTGGGAGGAAGATTTGGTCCCAGTAGCAAACTTAATGATTTTATTGTAGCAGAATGACAGTTTTGACTTTAGGGAGGATTGAAGGTTGGTGAGGAGAGGGGCTCCAAACAAGAGAGAGGGGATGAGGTAGGAAATAAACAGCATATGTTTGGAAGAGGGAGTGAGATAACTGCTGTGATGATACAGCATTCCGAGCTTTTGGTGTGTTTTCTTAATACTAGTTTGTTTATAATCAGTGGCCTGAAACAGACCTGTGGTAATACAGAAAGCACGTAAGAATCCATGCTGGGAGTAACAAGTGGGGGCAAAAAATTTAAGAAGGGGTGGAAGTGTAAATTTGTAAAAGTGATTTGGAGATATATGGTACGTTTATGACCTTAAGAGAGATGATTCAGGCTGTTTTTCCCCAGAGAAAGTAATAAGTCAGAGCAAATACTGAGACTGAGTACATGAGCTAAAGGTCTAGAGAAGAAGGAAAATGCTTCTTTAAGGAGTCTGGGTACAATACATAGTCATTATGATGATTAGTATCTACAGCTTTTCAAAGAGACTGTGAAATGTTAAGAGGTGGTGCTAAAGTAAAACTATGATAGAATGACAAAAGGTCAACGTCTGTATTAGTAACTCAGGGAAGTTTGATGGAAAAGAAGTAGGTGGGTTCATTTAATGATGTAAAGGTTCTTTATTACTAGAATCTCTGATAGAAGTGGAACTTATGTGCGAAGTAAGGGGGTTTAGCTGCAGTGCCAAGCAGGAAGGAAATAAATGTTTTTAAATTGGAAGGTTAGTCTGACACTTGACATTAGTTTGAGGGGTGTCTTCTGCTGTAGGTCAGAAATAAGTTTTGAAAATTGTAAGGCAACTGTCAGGTGAGTTAATTTCACAGACATGCACTGAGGGGCATACATTTTATGACCTAAAACATTTTTGTTTTGGTTTTATACACTGATAAACTGATTTTTTAAAGTGTGGGATTCAAACCTATGCATAAGGGACAAACATGTTCCTCTTCAACAGAGATGATTTTCTATCTTTGCCACAGAAGAAATGCTGCTCACACATAGTCATGAATCATTCACAAATATGGCTGGTAGTCTGAGGTGTTAACCAAGTATGCGTGTGACCTGACAAGGATCTTTTACACAGATTCATTTGTGTGTGTGTGTCTTATTAAAGTGTGACGCCATCAATGTTCAGATAGAATTATACTTACAGAAATACAGTAGACAGTACACCCTCAGTCATACATCTGAAAACACAATAAGGGTGTCTTTATCCCTTGTACCTATAATTCATGTAAGCTCCACTATCTAAAGTGTTATAAGTGGAATTGAATATAATGTGAAATGGAACAACAGTAAAAATATCTGAAATGTCCTACAATAAAACCCAGGACCATGTGTATGGCACCCCTACACTAACACCTGTTCCCACAAGAATGTGCAAATAGTTAAATATTTTTCTGTTCATTGCACTTCTGTATTAGAACCCAGGACCATCTCTATTACAGTCCTACACTCACATCTGCTGCCACAGGAATAGTTAAATGACAGTTATAATGATAATTCCCTATTCATTCTTGTGTGTGTTAACTACTGCTCAATACAGCTTAGTCTGTTTCCGCAGTGCCCAACAGAATTAATAGAATTAATCCATTTAAATTACTGACCGATTGCATCGGTCTGCAGGTGTTCGATGGCTGCAAGTGTTGGGGAACCTTGCTAACTGATGCGCAACGTTGCTTAGTGACGCTGCATTACAGAAAGCAAAAACTGCAACAATGTATCCTTTTTGATTTTTACACTTTCTGCACCCTGTCTGCAAGTGGTCTGTCCGCTTTCCTGTGTGGGTCACTAGTCCAGGTTTGCACACTGCTAAGTGCTGTGCAAGCAAGATAAGCAAAGCTAAACCTGACATTCATTGTGTTGCTGTTTCCCCTTGTTTGTGCTAAGCCACGCACTACAAAACACTGACATTAAAGAAATAATTATTTATTGATTTATTTATTGTCTTTGTTAACCGGGTTTGTCCAACTGAGCCAAAGGCCCATTTTTAGTGGAGACCCGTGGAGAAAAGCTCCAAATACATATACAAGACAATCCAATAAGAAAAAGCAGTAACTAATACAAAGATTAAAAATTACAATAGCATTATAGTCAAAAGACATTACATAAAATGAGATTAACAAAGTAAACAAAAATTAATGTACAAGTTTCAAAAATTTCTAATACAATAGCAGCAGACATAGGTCTCGAGTAGGAATATTTACAAGAGCAGAATATCGATATTTTAAATTGGAGTGTTAGAGGAGTAAAAAGAAAAGAAAGCAGGTAGAAAAAGAGAGAGTAATTGAAGTTATCAGAAGTATAACACAGGAGGGAATCAGTCAGAAGTCAAGTAGAGGCTTGGAAAGGGCACGACCATGTGTTAAGAAGATACTGCTCGAGTTCTTGTTTGAAATGGAGCTTATGAGGAATGCTTCTTATTTGCAGTGAAAGGGAATTCCAGGTGTGAGCTACAGAGTACTTATATAGGGACTTGCCAATATTTTTCATGGCTTTTAAATGTCTAGAAGGCGTTCATCAGATGTACAAAGTTGATGGCAGGGGTTGTAGAGGGATACAATGTTAGAGATGGAGGGACAGGAAGTGGGATTATAAAGTATTGAGTGTGTGATATGCAGTTGAGAAAGAGACAGTTGTTTAGGGAATTCAAGCCATTGCAATGATTTAAGGGCAAGGCAGTGGTGGGATTTGTTAGGTAGACTGGAGGCAAATCTAGCTATTTTATTGTATGTTCGCTCTAGTTTAGGGAGAAGTGAAGAATGAAGGTTGGTAAAAACTGGAACAGCATACAGGAGACAGGGTAATAAGAGAGAGGGACAAGGAGGGTTTGGAGGAAGGTGGAAGCAGTTTGTAATTCCAATACAGGAGACCAAGTTTCTGATTTTTTTTTTTTAATGGAATGATGGATGTGTATGTCGAATTTTAATTCATCAATTATGACACCAAGTAATTTTGTAAAGGGTTTTGGTCTGATGGTGCTATTGTTGTGGGAGGTAACCGAGAAAGTAGATGTGTGGTGCCAGTGTTTTAGGAAGGAAAAGTAGAAGTTTTGTCTTTTTTGGGTTTAAAATTAGTTGATTATCAGTGAGCCAGGTTTCAATGGAAGCAATAGTGTCTTGGGTAAGCGCAAGGAGTTCTGGGATGCTGTGGGCAGTGGTAATAAGGGTGGAGTCATCAGCATATTGTAAGAGAGTGGAAAGGTTGGTGACAGAGGATAGATTGTTAGTAAAAATACAGAGGATAGATTGTTAGTAAAAATACTGAAAATGAGAGGTCCCAATATAGAGCCTTGCTGTACCCCGGTGTTAATAGAGAGGAATGGGGAGGTGACAGTTTTCCAGCGTATGGACTGTTTGTTATTAGCTAAATAGCTAGAAAACCAGCTTAAAGAGGGGGTGGAAAGACGAAGGTCATACAGTTTAGTTATCAGTTTAGAGTGAGAGAGGGTGTCAAAACCTTTGGAGAGGTCAAGGAATAGACAGGAAACTAGTAGGTTGTTGTCACGGGCTTCTGATACTGTTTGGGTAAATGAAAGTAGAGCTGTAGAAGTACTATGGTGAGGTCTGAAGCCATGTTGGGTGGGAGTAAGAAGGTCATTATCTAGCAGGTGTTTAAGTAGCCGAGTGCGGACACACCAAGAATTTTGGAAAGAGGGGACAGTATAGCAATAGGACGATAGTTGGATGGGTCAGTGGAATTACCTCCTTTGTGAAGAGAGATTGTGTAAAAGAATTTCCATATGTCTGGGATGAGAGATTCAGTAATAGAATGATTAATAAGAATAGACACAGGGTAAGCAATAGCACTGGCAGCTATTTTAAGTAAGTAGGACGGTAGATTGTCAACAAAGAGAGAGCAGGGCTTAAGTTTATTTAGTTGCGATTTTATAAAGGCAGTGGGAACTGGTTGTAAGGAGAATGTACTAGAGGAAGGAGGACTACAATGAGAAAGTAGAGAGGAGGCAGTACAGTTATTTGGAGTTAGTTTTTGGATAGTTTCAGTAAAGTATTTATTTAAGAGGGCAGCAGTCTCTGAGGCGGTATTAAGAGGGAACGGGTTGGGGATAGGAGGATTGCCAGGATGGAAGATTTTATTTATGCTAGACCAGAATTTTGGGGGGTTGTTTTGAAGGCTACTTTGATTGGAGGCAAAGAAAGTTTTTTTATCTCTGAGAACAAGTTTTTTGCACCTGTTTCTGAGTTTCTTGTAGTGTTGGAGTAAAGGAGGAGTTTTATTTCTGGCCCAAGTTTTCCAGGCAGCATCTCTCTGATGCATAATACAGCTTGTTTGCTTAGATGGCCAGGGGGCACATTTTGATTTTACCCTGATTTTCCTGGACGGTGCCATAGAGTTCAGTACATCAAGAAATAAGAGTATTGAAAGAGGTTACAGCATCATCAAGGAGGCTTTTGAAGAAGGACCAGTTAATGTTGAAAAATGTGGAGAAGAAATTGTCAGGATTGAAGAGAGTCAGATCACGACATTCTCTGTAAAGTTGTTCTTTGGGAGGGGTGTTTGGTGTATCTCTGGATATGAACAGGGGAATGGTCACTTACGAAATTAGTGAGAATGTCAGGGTTATGGTAGAGACAAGGATCAGAAGAAATGATCCAGTCTATAATAGTTCCTGAAGAAGAGTTTCTGTTGTACCTGGTAGGGAAAGACATGAGTTGGTGGAAGCCATATATATTGAGACTGAGTAGGAGATGGGGAAGAAAGAGATGTCCAGTCTATGTTTATGTCACCAAGTATAATGGCTTCGTAGGTAATATTTCATACCAGTTGTTTTACATTAAGAAGGTTTGTGGTCTGCACTCTTGTGGCAGGACACATCCAGGGGAGCTGGGAATTGCTGACTGAAGGCTGCTATTCTAAAAGTGTATTAGTTCTGGTTTAAGCACTTGGGCTTCAGGCAAGTTATTCTACATTAAGAAGGTTTGTGGTCTGCACTCGTGGGAGGAGAGGCTGGATTCTGCCCTTCTGAGCTGGGAATTTCTGGTCACAAGCTTATTGTGCCTGCTTATTTGAACTGTTTCTTACTGAAATTAGTGTGCCTTGTTGCTGTAGCATAGACCAGATTCAGGCCTGCTGAATCTAGCTTTGTTTGTATAACTTGAGCACTGATCCAGGCCGTCTTTTGGAGAAGGTTCTCCTGTACCCTAGTGGCAGGAGTGTGCAGTTAAAACTTGTCTGATTGAAGACTGCTGGAACAGGACTCAGTTTTGAGCTTTTTTCAGGTTAATTGGGGTAACTTCTTTAAATCAGTTTGTTCATTTTCTATTGTTTTATACATATATAAAAAATTGCACTTTATTCATCTGCTTTTACTGTACTTGTGTTTCTTCCTACTTTATTACTAGGGGCATTGACTACAACTCTGATCTGAGATATATGTATCCTTTTCTGTGCATTTAAAGTGTTTTTTTGATTGTATCTGCTTTATTTTCTGAAAAAACAAACAAAAAAAAAATACTAGTTTCCCAACTTTCTAACCTTGTATAGTCCAGTTTTCAGGTTAGTGTTGAATTCAGGGCGGTTTTACAAATCTCTGTTTGCCCATACCTTACTTGGATAGAAGGAAGTTCCTCTGTTCACATGTGAGAGAGGGGAGCTTTGAGCAGCTTATCTGTCCCTGGAGGAGTGGTTTCAGTCCATAAATTAGTAGTTTATTGGCCATTTTGGGCTAATTTCTCTCTCTTTCATTTCCCTGCTATAAAAACGGCATTTGCCCGATTTTGCATGCCTGGCAGCACCGGTTAGCTAGGGTATAACTATTCCTGGCTCCACAAAGTCTCCTCTTCAATTTTTCCCTTGGAACTAGACAACCTTTCAACTTAAGCACTCAAGCCATTCATTTCTCAGCCCGGCACTTGCTCAAAGCTCATAGCAAGCACTTATAAACCCTAGCACTAGACCCCCTCCCTATACTTTACAGAAGGACAAAGCTCTCTATTCGACCTTACCAGCCAACCAGTAAAACAGTTCACTGTACCTATACAGGCATGTCCAAAGGGCAGTTTCAGGTGTACTCTCCAGTCCAACTGGTGAATCTGGGCATTTTGAGGCAATGTCACAACTGCCTCATGTACACAGACAGCCCTCTCCTCCTACCACCAAACACTAATACATGCGAAAGATGCAATTATACAATCAAACTGGAGGCTGAGCTCTCTCAACCCAAGATCAGACAGTCAAGAGAAGAAGGGAAATACTTGCATCACACCACCAATCTCACATAGAGCCATTAAACCAGCACTGGCAAAAAACACACATAAATACACAAAAACATACTCGGAGGCTCTAAATAAAAATCTGCAAAAGTAACAGAGACCTCCAAACCAGACATCCAAGCAAACTCCACCCCCCCAACACAAACCATGAAAGACATACTTCATAAAACCAGTGTGCCATGCAATCACAGTCCTTAAGGCAAAATAATATATCCAACACACTAGTAATGGGTGACTCTATAGTCAGGCACACTGACGTCCCACTCACTAGGCTGAATAAGGAGAAGGTTACTGTTAGCTGTCTGTCGGGTGCCAGGATCCGCCAAATAACACAAGCCCTCAGGTCACTCCAGAACAAGTACAAATACGACTCTGTCATTGTCCATGTTGGTGTCCATGACCTGAGCCGTACCTCCCTGGACAAGACACATGAAAGAGCTCTCTAATCATGTAGCCCAGGCCAGTATAACCCTGACCCTGAGTAGCATCCTGCCCTCACCAAGAATGATACCACGGTATAAAGAAAAAATGATCAATTTTAACAACTGGCTAAGTTTCTGGTGTCATTCAAAGGGGATCCAGTGTCTGTCTACCTGGGATGACATGCTCGACAAGCCACACTGCTTCGCTAGAGACGGATTGCACCTGTCACCCTTAGGCTTTCGAATACTGGCCAAGGCTCTTGCCACCCTCATAGTGCCTCTTTTAGGCAAGGCTCAAAAGACAAACCCACTGCCGTAAATAGCACAAGTAACAAAAAACTGAGGGTAATGCTACTCAATGCCAGAAGTCTAAATCTCAAAATGCACGCACTCCAGGCACTCCTCAGTATGGAGAAAACAGATATATGTGCAGTAACAGAAACCTTGTTTAAGGCTCCAGAGAGCACCCCAGCACTACCAGGCTACAACTCATACATACATTTCGGCCACAGAACCCGGACTGAAATACAAAATGCGGGGGCGTATCCATATTCATCAAGGATACCCACACCTCCAGGTTAGTGGCACAGCACGATGCTTCAGAGATAATCCACATGCAACTAACAACGGGAAAAACTGCAATTCAAATTGTAGCTTGTTACAGATCACTCACCATGTCCCAGGACCTGGAAACACTGGGAAACATAAAGGTCCTACCAAACACACTAATATTGGGTGATTTCAATTACCCAAACATTAACTGGGACAACTACTCAAGTACTAACTCCCTTGCCCAACATTTCCTAGAATTTATAAACTCAAACACACTGGATCAACTGGTCAACACTTCTACCAGAGATGACACATATTGGACCAGGTCATCACCAACATAGGCGACCGGTGCTCCACACCAGAGGTCAACCCCTCACTGGTTAGATCTGATCATAAACAAATCACTCTGGATATCCACATTCCTCCCCCACCCCCCCCCGGACAAGGAAACCACCGTGAAAAACTTTTCAAATGCAAACTTCACATTACTTAAGACAGAGGTGGAAAGTTTCAAAGGCCCCATGCTAAAGGATAATGCTGTCCAAGCTACAAAATCCTTTACTAATGCATTCTATGGGCACCTACAAGAATGCATGGATCGTGCTATCCCAAGCAAAACCAAGACTCACGCCTCCAAGAAAAGGAAACCAGTCTGATGGACCCCTGCCATAAACAAGCTATACAATAGACGGAGGAAACTAGTACAGAAAAGAGTAAAATCCCAAGAAGGGAAGACATCCCTGATCAGCATCAGCAAGAAACTACAATCCCTCATAAAATCATCCAAGGCGAGCTTCAAAAGAAAAATGGCCAAAGACTCCAAAGATAACCACAAGGCATTCATTAGCTATGTCAAGAATCTAAGTAGCAATGCTCAGATCTGCTCGGAGTTAGTGCAAAATGGCACAAAATACACTGAACCGACAGATATCCCCAACATCCTGGCAGACAGGTTCAGTGCAAACTTCACCCCCCTCTCACCCCCAAAAGGGCCCATAAGCATACCAGAAGAATGAGGAGACCCTGAAATCACAGACACTCAGGTTAAAACAGCCCTCTCCAAAGCCAAAAACACAGCATCAATGGGAGCAGACAGTGTCCCAGGGCTGCGTCCTATACAAGCTCAAAGACGAACTAACCCCTCACCTAAACACACTTTTCAAACTCAGCCTCTCTACAGGCTATGTATCCATAGAGTGGCGCACAGCAACGGTTATTCCGCTCCACAAAGGTGGAGCCACAACAGATCCCGGGAACTATTGCCCTATAAGCATGACTAGCTTGGTCTGCAAGGCTATGGAGTGCATTATCATGGAACTCATTAACAGAGACATTGGGAACCTCCAAACACTGGACCCTACCCAGTTTGGCTTTGTTAAGGGCAGATCATACTTCCTAAACCTGGTGGACTTCTTTGAGACAGTTACCAAGGCTATAGACAAGGGGAAGGTGGTACACACACCCTACCTAGACCTCGCAAAGGCCTTCGACACCATTCCCCATTCTGGTATTATAGACAAGCTCACTAGCCTGAACATAAACCCCTACGTCACAAGATGTGTTGCCAAATGGCTCACGGACAGAACCCACATGGTGAGAGTTGTGGGAGCTAGGTCCGACTGTAAACCAGTTACAATTGGCGTTCACTAGGGCTCAGTCCTAGGACCCCTCCTGTTCGGCATATACTTCTCAGAGGTACAGGCAATTACAGGAGGACTATGGCTGACCACGTTTGCAGACAACTAACCGACTCTCCGGCTGACACACACATCCTCCAAAAGGGTCTCACTGAGACAGACACCTGATGTCAAAATCATGGCCTCAAGCTAAATGCCAAAAAGTGCATAGTCATCCCCTTTGGAAAAAACAAAATACCCACAAACTACCAAACAGGTGGTAGTCCCCTAAATATGGAACACGTAATAAGGGATCTGGGGACCCAAGTAGACAGTAATCTCTCCTTTGATAATCACATTGCCAAAGTGATTAGAAAATCCTTCTATGTGGCCAAAAGAATCACAAAAGGGTTCGCATCCAGATCAAAAGAGGTCATTGTGCCCCTCTACTCATCACTCATCAGACCCATCAGAGTACAACTCCCCATTTGGGATGTACCTTACAAGACACCTGCAACAGCAGGAAAAAAAACAGATGCCCTATGCAGCTCGACTGAAGAAAGCTGTACTCGGTTCCATACCGCCTACTCAGAGGTGATCTCTGCCCGTCATACAAGGCCATGTCCAACCCAGAATTGATGGACATGCTCCACCTAAAGAAAACCATATCCCCTCAAGCCACACGCTCTAGGGATCTAAACCTCACCACAACAATAAATAGGACATGCTGGAGGGATAGATTCCTGTCCCAAAGACTTCCCCATGCTTTGGAACAAGATTCCAAACTCTTAAAGAGAAACCTTGACGACTGGATGGGAAACAGAAAGTTTACCCCAGCGATCACTTCAGTAGCTCTGCTGGACAGAGGCACAGGGAACTAATCTAAGGGGGCGGCGAAAGCCAACACATTCTGGCTAGGCTTATAAATGCCTTCGGGCAGAGAGCCTAGTACCTACCTATGAACCTTTGATATATTTGGTCTTAAAAAGTTACAGTCAACAGAATCAAACTTTTTTGCATTCATATTTTTCATAATATTCTGAGGGTTTTGAAATTGAAATGTGTCTCACTACTTTCTAACTTCCTTCTTTAATGATTTTCCAGAACAAAAGTATGATGCTAAACTAAGGACATTTGGTGACCAACAGTACTTTTGAGAGGTATGAATGTGTGAATCTTTGAGGCCTATACTTGACAGAGGACACATGTAGTCACATAAATCTGTCACATGTTAAAGTAATTTCTGTACAAATCACCAACCTTTGATTGCTTACATTACCAAGTAACAACAAGCAATGATATGCTATTCATTGTATTACTACACAATGCACTCCAGGGTCAACACTTACCTTGTAAATCCAGCAGCTGCAACAGCTTTAGTTCAGGGCTGACTCTGTGTGATGCTAGTAGCACACAGGCATTACACAGGTAGGGTAAAGGTTGTCAGCATTGTCTGGCATCAATATTACCACATGCATGCGTGTAGGATGAAGGTTTCAGACCCTTAGGTGGTGAGTGTGTGTGCCATGTGTTGCCTCTTAGCCAATGTGAGGGCATATTGTGCATGCCTACATCTGCCTACACCCACACCAGCTGCTGGCACCCCCTCTGACTCCTCACCCGCTTGTGGCTGTGGGGACCTTCCATTGGTGGTGGGATGTGTGCCCCTTCTTGTTGATTATGCGGAAGCTGCTTTCTCAGGATGATGATGTGTAGCACGGCACAGACTGTGCATATTTCAGTACAAGTAAGTGGACTGTACTGCAGGGATCCCCCAATGTATTTATGCACTGGAACTGCGACTTCAGAAGCCCAAACACATATTCTGTGATATTTCTGGTATGAGAGTGTGCCTCATTATGGCATTTTTCAACAGGTGTGTGCGCACTTCTTATGGGCGTCATCAGACAAAGTTCCAGCGTATAACCTGCATCCCCTAGTAAATGACCCTGTGGGATATCCCTCTAGTCAACATGAGTTGGGAGGAGTGCCAGATATGCGAGTCATGGTAACTGCCTGGGTTGCCAGCATACACATTCAAGATGATTCTCTTGGTATTACACACAACTTGGCAGTTAATACAGTGGAAGCCCTTTCTATTTATGCAAAGCCTTCCCCGTTCCCTGGGTGGTGCCTTAATTTCGATATGTGCACAATCTATGGCACCCAGTACTTCAGGGTAGTGTACTACATGGTAGAACTCCTGCATATTTGTGGCCCTATCATCAGGAGTATGCGGAAATATATGTGGTCACTGGCATATTGCAGCACAGCATTCAGAAATTGATGGAGGATCCTGGATGCTGATGCCTGTGACATCCTCAGCATGTCCTCTGTTGGTCTCTGAAAGGTTACGGTGGCTAAAATTTCAAGTGCTGTACATACCTCCATTGGTATGGGTTCCCCTCAGTTTGCCCTGGGTCTGAGCTGAGGACAACCAAGTTTGCAGAGTTCCTGTAGTGTGTCGCTATCCACCCTGTAGCGCTCTACAATTTCCATGTCATGCAGACTGTGATAAGTTAAATGGGGTCTGAAAACTCTTCACCTTCTTGGTCATGATCTATTAGAAGCAGCAGCATAGACTTCAGCCTGTTGCACATACATATGAATTAAAGCAACAGCAGCCCCTAATGTTCTTGCTGCGTAGACTCCTTTCCATGGCTGTATTCCAATAAGCTTTGGAATTCCCAGGGAAAACCAGCACCAAGTCTACACGGCTGCTTTATAGCTTGTGGAATAGCTCCTCCATCCTGGATTGGTTGATTAGCATACAATTCAGCTGTTTACGCTGTAATTAGCATGCCACAATGCTTACCTTGTTTGTACAACTCTACACACCATGTAGAACCGCTTACTGAATCCAAAGCAGTGTGCTACCATGTGCATACAGTATATGTAAATAGACTGTGTAGGGTTTATTGAATCTGGACGTAAGTTTACTTTGGAGAAGATCTAACCAATTTAGATTAAGCTCACCAGCCCAAAATTAGGTTTGCCAGGCTAGATTCCCAAGGAGTTGAAGGATTTCATGGAAGCAAGGGGAGGTATGTAAACAGCAGAAACACATGTATCCATTTTACCACACAGGTTTCTTTGGATTTTAGCCCAGTGTATGCTGGTGGTTAACGGAGTATCTTTAGTGGCTATCAGTTTGAGAAAATAGCCTCCAACATAGTACGTGTAGTAAAATAAGAAAGAAAGAAAGCCAGCAAAGCACTCATCAAACATGTACTGAGGATTGAACTCCAAACAGCACAATTACATCATGAAGATCACAAGCTAATATCTATATGGCAGTGATCGGTTTAAACCTCATAGGAACCTATTATGTAAATTGCCAGATGCATACAAATGATGACATTTTCTGGCTGGAGGTACTTGTGCTAACAACATTCTTATATGTCATGATTTAGTACGCAAAAGCAATTCAAGGAACCATGCAAAAATGTTTCAAAAATTAGAATGAATTTATAGACAAACAGCAACGAAGTACAGTGAATTACCCGTATGATGATGTAAAGCATTTTTCTGAAGGTGCTTCTGTAAGTACACAGTGATGATTTTCAATGTTCCATCCATCCCCAGCATCTGTTTTTGTCCAATGAGTAAATCCATCTAATGGGTAAAAAAGGAATTTGTTAGAAAGATACAAAATATTTATTACCACCAACACCACCACAAAAATGGATTATAGTATAAGCCAGTGTTCTGAATTTTTTTTATTTTTCTAAAAACAAACATTTGATGTGAAGTTGTTCAATCTCACCATTCATTCTTCACTGATGGGTTTGGAGCCGATCCTCGGCTCCGACACGGTCAACTAGCAAGCTCAAAGTTTTCCAGTAGCTCGAGACCAAACCCCTTATCCCACAATGCACTGCTGGAATTACCCCAGATCTAGTTTGCCGCGGCACGGACCTCTTGGTTTCCAGCGTTGCTTGAGACTATTGTGGGAGTTAACAACTTTCAGCAAGTTTTTCTATTTGAATTTTATATCTTTCTACTATTATATATTATAGTATTATCTAGTTAGCAGATTTTTTATGGTTTTTGTTTTCCCTTTCCCAGTAAAATATACTGATTGCCTTCGGCCTCTTGGCCTTGGGCCTTTCTTACAGCTTGTTAGATTAGTATTGCCCCTTGGGATTTTGATATTGGATTACCAGTTGCCTTTTTGGGCTGTTTGTGCTGTCTTTTGCAGTTTGTAGTTAATTAGATTTTTCCTCTCTAAGTTAAACTATCTATATAGTTAAATAGTGTGACTGTTCTTGTGAATTGCGTTTCAGGTAGTTAGTATTATGACTGAAGAAAAGGAAAAGGATCCAAAGTCTGGGTTCAAAAAGTGCCCAGACTGCGGACAAAAGATGTCCGTTATGGATGCCCATGTGCAGTGTGTGTACTGTTTCGGTGAGGTGCACCTGCAGGAGTCATGTACTATCTGCCACTCCTTTCCACTCGAGTGCTTGCAGAAAGGAAAATAAGTTAATTGACAGGGGTATTATCAAACACCCTTTCTCAGAGGCATTGTCTGACCAGGATGGGGCCAGCAAATTGTCCAAATCTTCCTCAGAATCCAGATCAAAGAAAGGGAAAAAGTTGGAAAGTGTTGGGACTTCGGCTCTACTGACTTCGGAGCTGACAGTCTGTTCTTTTTGGACCCGGGACACTGCTCTGGAACCGGTTGCCGAAAAACCTCCCTCTCTATTGCTCCAATCAGCTCCATCTGTTCACTCCTCCAGGTCTTCGGTCAGCCTGTCCAATCTGGATATGGACCGGCTGGTTCAGAAACTCTTAAAAGCACCAGGCCTAGCTAAATTGCTATCGGCTCAGACCAAACCATCGGAGCCGAAGACCATTACTCCTGAATAGTCTGCTCCTCCTCCGAGCCATACCAAACCTTCGGAGCTGGAGGAGGCCGACCTGATGATTACGGATCCCTTGGAGCAGACACCTGCTCCAGCGTTGTCGGCTCCATCTGCTCGGACGTCCTCGGCACTGACCGAGGACTCTAGGAGCAGACACTCTCCGGTCGGACCTGGGAAGGATAGTCGCACCGACTTATCGGTGCTGACTCTTCCTCTCAGGGCTTCGGCTTGGGTGAGCTCGGCTCCTACCTCTGGCTCGGAGCCCACAGCTTTGGTGCAGTACGGGATCATGGCTCCTTCTGATCTGTCAACTCCTTCTCATCGGAGCCATGGTGCATTCGAAGCCATGAGGCGAGTGTCATCTCCCAAGACTTCCTCATCTCAAGGTCTGGCCTCTTCCTCCCCTAAAGTGCCTGTGTCAGTTTCCATTTCCTCCGGTTATTCCAAGCATAGAAATCCAGAGCCTCGGGTAGCCCCACAGGGTGCTCCCTGCTCTTCTGAGACCTCTCCAGAAGTTCCCCCTGAAGAAGTTCCCAGGAAGAGATTATGCAAGAGGAAGCATTTAGACTCCCCACAGGAATCTCTAACATCAGACACTGACTTGGATGAATCAGAACGGTCCCCTAGATCCCCCTCTGAGGACATCTCCTTTGCGGAGATTCTTGCAATTCTTAGGCAGAGGGATGACTGGCAGTTCAAGATCCCTACTGAGGACGAGTCGGTTCTCCTGAAGGCGTTCGGGTCTCAACCTTCCACCTCTCGGATGTCTCCGCCCTATGATGAGCTTATGGATCTGGTCTCTCGTAGGGCGTGGGAGTCACCAGAATCTATGGAACCTGTTCCTAGGAGGCCAAATAAGTTTATTTCTGCCGCCGTAGATAAGTCCTTTTTGACCAAGGGAGTCCCTGTTGATGCCATGGTGGTGGCGGCAGCCATCAAAAAGGAAATGTCTGAGAATTCCTCGTCAATCCATCCTCTTAGGATCATGGATAGATATGGGAAACGCATGTTTAGTTCAGCGACTTTCTCACTCAGATCAAACTTGACCCATTTTACCAGACTGCAGAGAGATCTCCTTAAGGAGTTGGGAGATGCTCTTCAGGGTGCTGTAGCTACGAGTGTATCAGACAAAGTTGCTACCCAGCTCGCTACCCTTAATTCGATAGTTAACTCATCCATGCATCTTGTATCTTATGCAGCTGATGGTTCGAGTAGAGCTGCAGGTACAGGAATTGCTCTTCGTAGGCATGCCTGGATGCGACTCTGTTCCTTCGCGGAACCCTTCAAGTCTTCCTTTACGAATACCCCGTTTGACGGCTCATCCGATTGCTAGGGGAAAAAAAAAAAAAGTCATTCAGCCAGTCCCGGCAGACCAAACAGGATTCGGAACTTACTCAAAATTCTTTTTGGTTAAAAAGAAAACAGGGGACTGGAGACCCATTTTGGATCTTAGCAGGCTCAACTAATTTGTGAGGAAAGAGAAGTTCGTACTTCCCTTTTTAAGGAAGGATAATTGGATGTGCTTGATCGATCTCAAGGATGCGTACTACCACATAAAGATGACCAGACCATCCAGGTATCACCTGCGTTTCTGGCTGGGAGCCAATCATTATCAATTCCGAGCTCTGCCCTTTGGTCTCACTACAGCCCTCAGAGTGTTCATCAAGTGCATGGCAGTAGTCACGGCTCACCTGAGGCGTCTAGGATTCCAGGTGTTTCTGTACTTGGACGATTGGCTCCTTACCTCCACCACCAGGCATCAACTTCTTCAAGCGAGAGAGGCTACTCTGACACACTGCGATCGGCTAGGCATTACAGTCAACTTCGAAAAGTCTGCCTTGTTGCCATCGCAGCATATCGTTTTTATAGGGACAGAATTAGACAAGTCAACCACCACTCTTAGTCTTCCACCAGAGAGGGTTTGTATTCTTCGCCAGCACATCACGTCCTTTGTATCAAAGAACAGAGCACCAGCTGCAGAGGTATTGAAAGTACTAGGATTGATGGCAGCAGCAATCTTGGCAATCCCATTAGCAAGAATGCAAAAGAGGATCCTTTAATTGCTCCTATTCACACAATGGTCTTACCAAGAACTTCCAATGAATCACACAATCCTGATAACCAATTCCTGCAAGAAGGATCTTCAGTGGTGGTTGATGTCTCCATGTCACAATAGGACGCCCCTTTATGCTACCCCCTCCAGTTGCCACTGTGACCATGGACACTTCCCTGATAGGGGGGGGGGGCATTTTCAGGGAAAGACTGCCCAAGGCACATGGACAGATCAAGACTCACATCTGCATATCAATGTCCTGGAGATGAGAGCAGTACTTCTAGCGTTGCAATACTTTCAGGACTCTCTTCCTCTAGGGACAATTGCAATACAGACAGAAAACATGTCAGTGGTCTGGTACCTGAACAAGCAAGGCGGGACTAAGTCTTACTCCCTTTGCCAAGAAGCCCTCAGAGTATGGCAGTGGGCAGTGTCATCCCAGCGCTGTTAGCAACGCACATCCTGGGCAAACCCAACATCATACCGGACAAACTGAGCAGGGCAATTTTATTGCCCCACGAATGGTCCCTCAAACAAGAGATTGCGGACAGGATTTTCCGCGAATGGGGCCAGCCTTCCTGTGACCTGTTTGGCAGTCACATCAACAACAAATGCAGAAGCTATTTTGCCCCGATTCCCCTGCCTGGTCACTCCCCGAGGGATGCTCTTGTCCACGATTGGCCCCCAGGTCTCCTCTACACATTTCCCCCAATTCCTCTGATACCCAGATTTTTACAGAAAACAAAGTCGCTGGGATGGACAATCATCCTTATAGCCCCTCATTGGCCTCGGCAGATTTGGTTTCCGTTTCTTTACCATCACATTCTGGAAGACCCATGGATCCTGGACCCAGTTCCAGACTTATTGACACATCCGTCAGGGGATCTTCATCCATCATTGCAGACACTGAAGCTAACCACTTGGCTGCTTCAATTCCCCGCATAGCCAGGCTTTATAATCTTTTCCATGACACTAGTCAAATTTTGTTGGCTTCTCATAAGCCTTCCACTAGAAAATTGTATTGTAGTAAGTGGAAGAGATTTTCCATTTGGGCTTCCTCTCATAATATTGACCCTTACCAAGCACCATTATCTTCTATTTTACAATTCTTGACAGAAATTTTCAACAAAGAAGTAGCGACTGCTACAGTGCAGGTAAAACTAGCTGCTATATCTAATTTCCATCTAGGGATCGATGGATTGAATATTATGGCTCACCAATTGTCTAAAGCCTTTCTAAAAGGTTCCTTTCACATGAGGCCTCCAGTGAAGACACCTTATTCTCCCTGGAATTTGAATTTTATGTTATCTCGCATCATTCTTCCTCCCTTTGAGCCTGCATCATCTTGTGAGCTAAAATTTCTATTGTGGAAAACTATCTTCCTAGTAGCCATCACTTCAGCCCGCAGTGTGTCAGAGCTCCAGCCCTATCCATCAAGCCTCCTTATATCGTCTTTCATGCTGACAGAGTATCTCTCAGGACAAATCCATCCTTTTTGCCTAAAGTATGTTCAGAGATTAACATCAATCAAGTTACTGAGTTGCCTGTTTTCTTCCCTAATCACACCAACAAATTGGAATATATGTTGCACAAACTCGATGTCCACAGACAACATAGATTCTATTTAGACAGGACAAAAGACATTAGGAAGTCAAATCAGCTTTTCATGTCTTATTCTTAGGCCAAGAAAGGTAAACCAGTTGTCAAAACAACTTTAAGTGGCTGTCAGATTGCATCACTTATACCTATTCTTGTCATAACATGCCCTTGTCTAGTAAGGTGAAGGCTCATTCAACCAGAGCAGTTTCTACCTCTTCCGCTTTTCAAGCCAAATTACCTTTGGACAACATCTGTGCGGCAACCACATGGTCTAAACCTCACACTTTTATAACTCACTACAAAGTGGATAAGGCCTCCAGGGACAGGGCTTCATTTGGTTCCACGGTTCTGAAGAGTGTACTTCCATGAGCCACCCAAGATTAGGGTGCTAGGGACGCTACCCATCAGTGAAGAATGAATGGCGGGATTGAACAACTTCACAAAAAGAAGTTATGTACTCACCATAACATTCCATGTGAGTTGTTCCATCTCGCCTTCATTCTCACGTTCCTCCCTCATTCCCCCTCCTGGCTGGCAGTTGACCTGGAGGCTATCTTCATCCTGGTCTCTCAATGTGTCTTCATTCCTAGGCAAAATAATTATTGTATCTCTATATGGTACGCAGCAAACAAGATCTGAGGTAATTCCAGCAGTGCATTGTGGGATAAGGGGTTGGGTCTTGAGCTACTGGAAAACTTTGAGCTTGCTAGTCGGCTGTGTCGGAGCCGAGGATCAGCTCCGACCCCATCAGTGAAGAATGAAGGCGAGATGGAACAACTCACATGGAACGTTATGGTGAGTACATAACTTCTTTTTATGTACAAAACTTTTAGTTATGTACTTACCATAACCTTAGATGTTTGGGATCCATCTCGCCTACATTCTGTACTGATGGGTTCGGAGCCGATCCTCGGCTCCGACTCGGCACGCTATACTACAGAGCGAAGTCTCTTATTGGCTGAGGTATTCTACATCCCAGGATGCACCACCACAGCTTCCCCAGATCTTGTTTGTCCGCACACATGCACACACACATAGACTGTTGATATAATATTGCCAGGTGTTTCAAGATGAAACGGCTAAACTTGAACTGTCCGGTCTCTTCTGATCTCCAAGGCAAGGGGAAGGAGGGTGGGTTATTAGGAATGTAGGCGAGATGGATCCCAAACATCTAAAGTTATGGTAAGTACATAACTAAAAGATGTTATGTGATCCTATCTCGCCTTCATTCTGTACTGATGGGACAGCGTCCCTTGCACCTGATTCCTGGGTGGCTCACTGGAAAACACTCCTGAGAACTGTGGAACCGAAGGAAGCTCACCCCCGAGATGCCACGTCCAATTTGTAATGAGAAATAAATGTGTGAGGAGAGGACCAGGTAGCCGCAGCACAAATGTCACTAATGGCAAGCTTAGAATGAAAGGCTGTCGAGGTAGCCATAGCCCTTGTAGAATGAGCTTTCACTGGGGTTGTAAGCTGTCTATTAGAAAGGAAGTAAGTATGGCTGATACAGTCCCTGATCCACTTGGCAATAGTGACCTTCGTGACGGCTTTGCCCAATTTATTGTCCGAAAAGGACACAAACAACTGATCTGTTTTCCGTGTTTGGTGCGTCCTATCTAAATAGAAACGCAATTGCCTGTGAACATCCAATGAGTGGAAGATGTATTCCGCTCTGTCTGAATAGTTTGGGAAGAAAACTGGAAGTTCCAATGACTGTTGAAGACAAAAACTAGAACAAACTTTGGGAAGAAAGGATGGATTAGGCCTGAGGGATACTCTATCCTTGTGAAAAACCAGGTACGGTGGTTTGACACATAGGGCTTGAAGTTCCGAAACTCTTCTGGCTGATGTAATTGCCACCAAAAAAGCAGTCTTCCAAGAAAGAAATTTCAAGTCACAAGTTGCTGCCGGTTAGAAGGGGGAAGAGGTCAAAGCACCTAATACGAAATTAAGATCCCACGGTGGAGCGGGATGAGAAATCGGAGGTCTTAGTAGCCCAGCACCTTTCATGAAGGCTTTACACAACTTATTGCTCATCAAAGGTGGGTCTATACTTTCATGAAAATTAGAAATAGCTGCCAATTGAACCTTAATGGTAGAGACCGAAGAACCTTGATTGAATAAAGAAGCTAAGAATTTCAAAACTTCTGACACCGGGGCAGTAATGGGATCTAATCCCCGGAGTTGGGCCCAAATAGCGAATCTCTTCCATTTGCTGTTATACATTTTTTTAGTTGAAGTCTTGTGGGCCGAGGACAAGATATGTATGACTTCCGAGTCCAAAACATGGTTCCTGACTACGGTCGGAAGAGGAGGAGCCAAGCTGTTAACCTCAACGAGTGAAGGGACTGACGAAGTTGTCCCGACTGGTGGATCAAGAGGTCTGGAACCTAGTCCAGGAACCATGGACCGTCCAGTGCATATTTCCGAAGAAAAGGCAACTAGACTTGATGAGGCCAGTATGGGGCAAGTAAAATCATCTTGCTCTGCAAGTGAATCACCTTCTGGATCACCCTGGGAAGAAGGGGAACCGGTGGAAAGGCGTACAGCAGGCCGGTGGGCCAAGCTTGGACTAGGGCGTCCTTGGGAAACTCCCCCGGAACTGGGGTGAGAGAGAAGAACTGTTGGCATTTCGTATTGAGAGGAGTTGCAAAGAGGTCGCAACAAGGAGTTCCCCATCTTCTGAAAATCTGAGTTGCCACTCTGTCGTTCAGAGACCACTCGTGAGGGGAGAGAATAGTTCTGCTCAGTCTGTCGGCTATCACATTGGATCTCCCCGGAACGTGAGTTGCTACCAGAAAACATTTGGTTGCAATCGCCCAATCCCATACTTTCATGGCCTTTCTGCAAAGGGGGTAGGACCTGGTCCCTCCCTGCTTGTTCAGGTACCAGACTACTGACATGTTGTCGGACTGAATGGCAATCATACCCTGGGGGAGGTAACTGTGTAGTGCTTGTAGTGATAGAAGCACCGCCCTCATTTCCAGTATGTTGATGTGGAGGAAACTCTCGTCGGAGTGCCACTTGCCTGCCCAGGTAATGTCCCCCCCACCCCGTCTGGGAGGCGTCCATAGTCAAAGTGGCCACCGGAGGTGGTGGAACAAAGGGTCGCCCCTGATCCAGGTTGGAAGAAAGAAGCCACCAACAGGGGTCCTGTTTGCACATCTCCGTGATCAGAATGAGGTGACTGAGAGGGAGATCCTGATAAGACTACTGGACTGACAGGAGCCACTGGAGAATCCTCATATGCAATCTTGCCAAGGGAACTAGGAGAACGGTGGCCGACATGGAACCTAACAGTTGTAGGACCATCCTGGCTGGGGCTCGGCGTTTGAGGAGCAATGCTCGAACTTGAGACTGTAATATTTCTATCCTCTCTGGAGGAAGATAGACCCGCATTTGCTTTGAATCTATCTCTACTCCGATAAACCGTATGCGCTGAGATGGCAGCAACACAGACTTTGCCCAATTGAAGGCGATTCCTAGGGAGTTGCCTAGAGATATAGTGGCTGCTAGGTTCTGTAAGAGTAGACGCCTGGAGGTGGCAGTTAGGAGCCAGTCGTCTAGGTATGGAAACACCTGGAATCCTAGACTTCTCAGGTGAGCAGTCACCACCGCCAAACATTTGGTGAACACCCTGGGGGCTGTGGTGAGACCAAAGGGCAGTGCACGGAACTGGAAATGACTGTCTCCCAGGCTGAAGCGCAAGTGTCTCCTGGACGCCTGATCTATCAGAATGTGATAATAGGCGTCCTTGAGATCTATGGAGCACATCCAAACACCTTCCTCCAGCAGTGGGAGAATGGATTGTAAGGTGACCATCCGAACTTGGACTTCTTGATAGAACGGTTGAGTTTGCTGAGATCCAAAATGGGCCTCATGTCCCCGGTCTTTTTTGGCACCAAAAAGAATCTTGAGTAAGTCCCTAATCCGGTCTGGTCTTCGGGGACCGGTTGGATGACTCCTTTTTGAAGCAGCTTTGAGATTTCGATGGCTGCGAGATCCCGTTGACTGGGTGGTGGGTCCGGGATTTTTCAGGACGGTGGGGGGGGCTGAGCAAAAGGGATGGTGTAACCTCCGGCAATGATTCGGAGCACCCATCGGTCCTGAGTGATATTCTCCCAGGCCTTTAGGTGCCTCGAAAAACAACCCCCGACTGGCTCCGGAGCGGTGCAGTCGGGCAATCCTTCAGGGATGTTGGAAGGTTGAGGAGCCACGAAAGGACTCGCGGTCTCCAGTGTTGCGGGGGCCTCTGCCGCCTCTGGGACGGCGTCTTCCTGAAAAATTTCCCCCTCCTCTGCCTCTAGAAGGGGAATCATCCTGCTGTGAGGGGTAAGTCTTTTGAGATTTACGGAACCACATTTTCCTCCCTCTTCTAGCCTTGGGATAAGGCCGGAAGGGAGTGGAAAAGCGTGCCCCTACGGCAGTCAAAGTCTTACCCTCTTGTTCACAGCGGGTCAAGGTGTCCTTTACCTTGGGTCCAAACAAAGAGGACCCATCTTAAGGGAGCGTCAACAAAGGAAGACTTGAAGGCCTCTGCAAAGTGACACAGGCGGAGCCAGGCTTGTCTCCTTAGAGCAACACCTGTTCCCGCCACTCTACTCGCCCCCTCGGCTGCATACGAAATGAGCCTCATGGACGAGTTCGATAATGATGATAAAGTAGCCAACTGAGAGCTAACCGTCTGGGCCAACTGCTCAGGTAGGTTACCAGAGAGGGTATCTGAAAGTTCCTTGACCAGATCCCTCTGAAGTCTGGTGAGGTGCGTCAGATAATTCAGAGACCTTAACGTAAAGGCTGCTGAAGTAAGGGTGCGCTTCCCGTACCGATCCATGCTCCTAGACTCTTTATTAGGAGGATGGACTGACGTAGACGCCTCTGCCACATCTTGTTGGGTAGCAGATGCCATCACCAGGGCATCTACAGCCACACCTTTAGAGAGGAATTCCTTTTCGGGGGGGGGCTGAAAGAAATTTATTGGGGCGAGCTGGCACCGGTTCCACAGAATCCGGCTGCTCCCATGCCCTTCGAGAGATCAAATCTAGAAGCTCATCGAAGGGCGGAGACACCCAGGAGGCGGAGGGCTGAGCCCCGAAGGCCTTGAGGAATACCGACTCCTCAGCAGAAGGGGGTTTGGACTGCCAGTCGCCTCGTTGCTTCAGGATTTCTAAGATGTCCGCAAAGGAGACATCATCCGAGGACGACTTGGGGGACCCCTCCGCATCATCGAGGTCGGTGTCCGAGGTGAGAGACTCGTCCGGGGAGTCGACGTGGTTCCTCTTGCACTGTCTCTTCCTGGGAGGTTCCTCCGAAGAAGACTCAGAAGGACCTCCAGGAAGGGGGAAACCCCCAATGGGGGTGACCTCAGGCCCCAGGGCTCCGCTGTCTTGAGACAGGGGGACTACAAAGGAACCAGTCTCCGTGCCAAGGGAAGGTGCCGGTGAGACAGTGGAGGTGGCCAAAGAAGATTTGGCCAAAGCACTCCTCATGGCCCTGAAGGCGGGAGCCCCAGAGTCCTGGGAAGGTCCGACCTACAAGGCCACAACAGTAGACGGCACTCCCGTAGCCGACGCACCGAGAGGGAGGCTCGGAACCGAAAACATCGGTCCCGAAGCGTCACCCCCCGGGGCCGACCGAGGAGGTCCGTGTACCGAACTCCGACCCGGAGGGCGGGGTTGGAGTAAGGGTCGGAGCCGACCCGAAAACCTCCACCGGCTCCACCAGCACCGACTCCCAACGGTGCCGAGGCTGTTGGAGGAGGAACCAAGACAACGGGGTGGACAGCCGGCTCCAGAGCCGACTGGGCTGGAGCCGAGACCAACTTTTGGAAGACTGGAGACTGAAACAGCCTTTGAAGTACCCTGTCTATGTCCGAATCCGACATTCTCGAAGACCGAGAAGAGGTCGAACGAGTTGACTTCTCCACCGGTTCTGAAGGACTGGGGGACCGGCTCCGAATAGTCTCAATGAATATCGGTGCCGAGGGAGACTCCACAACCATAGTAATTTCCCTTGGAGCTGAAGTGGACTTCGGCGCCGAAGGGGAAAGAGTCTGAGCGGGCAACTCTCATCGGCTCCGAAGCCAGTGGAGCCGATGAAGGTGACCCACCTCTTGAAGCCCCAGCCGTCGGCTCCGAAGCCAGAGGAGTCGAGGCTGGAGGCATCGAGGCAGACCGTTCCGCCCTCGGCTCCGAAGTCCGTGGAGCCGATGGAGAAGCCTGCCGAGATTTCTTTGTGGCCGGTTCCGACGGGCTGGTCGGAGCCGACGATTTCTTTTTCTTCGATGGAGAAGAGGAAGAAGATAAAGCTTCCTCAAAAGTAGGTTTAATAAGCCCTTTTAAAATCAATTTGTTTTTCCTCTCTTGGAGGACCCGGGAGGAAAAAGCGTGACAAACGCTACATGACTCTTGAAGGTGTATAGGGCCTAAACAATACACGCATAGAGAGTGATCGTCCATTATGGACATTTTGTAGCTGCATTTAGAGCACTTCTTGAACCCCGAAGGTCTGTGCTCTTTCGACATATCTAGTTCTAAACAGTACACCAAAAAGTAAAACTTTTAAAACTGTCAAAGAAGAACAAACAAGGACAAGATCCCTCTAATAGAAAAACGGGATTACTGTCCAACTACAACACTCAACAATACTCACTAACAAAAAATATATATCTCACGCTAGAGGGCAAGGCCCCTCTAACTAAAATGGGAACCTTTCCCTCAAATAAAAGATCAATTTACCACAAAACTTTGATCAAAACCAGTCACACAACAACGATAGCTGTTAAAACAGCTTTTGGGTATGTTAATCAAAAATTTCTGACAGAAATTTGTGAAGAAAAAAGACACTTGGCTGAGCTAAGTCCGAGACCACGTCTTTTGCTGTAAAGCGGCAAACGAGATCTGGGGAAGCTGTGGTGATGCATCCTGGGATGTAGAATAGCTCAGCCAATAAGAGACTTCGCTCTATAGTATAGCGTGCCGAGTCGGAGCCGAGGATCGGCTCTGAACCCATCAGTACAGAATGTAGGCAAGATAGGATCACATAACATCGTTAATTTAGCTTCTTTTGCAAAATATGTACAATGCATTAAGTTCACTTAGTATGAAGCTCTAATAGACAGCTTGTACTCTTTAAAAAAAAAAAAAAAAAAGTAGTGAAAAAGAAAAAAGGTACAAAAACGAAGTCACTATGGTGAAACCTACACGCTTGGGTAGACATTAAGATGTCAAATTGAAAACAGGTAGCATTAAATCTACACTGGAAATAAGAAGTAAAACAGGACTTAGAAATATAGCAAATATATATATATATACACACACACACACACACACACACACACACACACACACACACACACACACACACACACACACACACACACACAAGGTCACAAACAACTAAAATACTTTCTATTAAAAACGTGTTATAAATATGTGCATGTTCATTACATACAAGTATTGCATATCTACAAAATTCAAAGAACAAATAAGGGAGAACCCTTTCTATATTAGGTAACTGTTAGGATTTCCTCTTCTGGTATCCCAGCTCTGCACATTTACTGGAATCTTTACTTTTCTCCTAAGGAACACCTGATCCTTGTCAGACACACAACAGGGATCTGTACCAATAAGTGTCTTAACTCATAGAGCTTATGGTTAAATGCAACGCTCAGTAATAAAGACATATTTTAATAGAGGAACTTCAGAGTAGCACAACCAGATGATTCAGAGAAAAGCGTGACAAGCCTGTAAATCATGAAATTCAAGTTCTGTGGAGGAGAATGGGTTCTTCACAGGCAGGGAAAGGTGAAGAGTCCTCAAGTGACTGTTTTAACAAATAAATAATGGGACACTGCTCTGCTCTTTGTAATGTTATGATGTGCCAAATTAAGAGAAATATGCAATGTGATCATGGACCAAGGCATCAGGTACTTAAGATACGTTAAACTTGCCTTCAAATTAATCAGTACAAGATGTATCTCTTCTCATTTGTGAGCCTTCTTCACTCTGACTGACAGGTAGAAGGCTTTCTGGTTGCTACAGTCAGCTCTGTGACTTCAACTGAAAGGTTTGGTGAAAGCAAAGGGTCTAAATGTACAGTCCTGGCCACAGGTGGAGTCATGGGTCTCCTAACAAAGGGAATGGGACAGATTCTGACTTTTTCAAAAACGTTGCTGAAGCAATATAGGAGGGAAAACTGTATACACTTCTTACCTAGACCTCACTAAGGTGTTCAACACCATCTCACACTCTAGTATTACAGATAAACTCTCTCAGCTAAATGTCAATCCTTATGTAACTCACCGAATAGCAACTTGGTTCACCAGTACAACCCAGGAAGTTAGGGTGGCCAGATATACCTCCTCCTCCAAAATACCTGTCACTAATGGTGTACCACAGGGTACAGCCCTTGGGTCACTCTACTTTGTCATTTTGTTTCTCACAAGTCAAAGCCAACATTAAGGATTTGTGGCTGACCAAGTTTGCAGATGACTACAAAACTTGATGCCATCATAAACTTCCAAGAGTACACAAAGATCCTCCAACAGGGCTTGACTCAAACAGCGGGTGCCAAAACCATGGACTAAATCTAAATGCCAGGAAGTGTATCATTGTATCCTTTGGCAAGCATGACTCACTTTGTAACCATCAGAATGACAACACAGTCATGAAAATTGATCTCATAGTTTGGGAACTTGTAACCTATGTTGACAATGAAGACCACATATCCACTCTTGTAATGCAGTCCTTTTTCATTGCACAGCTTATATCTAAAGGTATAGGTATTTTGCCCAGATCCAGGGATGTAAATGATCCACTGTACACAGCACTCATCAGACCGATTACTATGTACAAAGACCCTTTTCAGTATGTACCTGTCCAAACACTTGTGACAACTGGAATGACCACAGCACTTTTTCAATAAAAAAAAAAAGTTAGAGCATCTCAACGTCTTGTACTTCTTTCTCAGTATTATACAAGCTGTTGGCACGCAACCTCTGTTTTGTGTATAGAGCTTTAACAGACCCTATTCTGTCAGGCCTATTACACATTTGCAAGTCCAATGGTATCAAATACCCATTCAAGGGATTTCAATCTTTTTCAAAATAAAACACATCATGATGGCGGGATAGGTTTGTGTCATAGAAAATACTGCTTCCATAGAGAAGTCTTCCATTCCATATAAAGCAAGTGCTTCTCTTACTTTACTCAAATGTAATTTGGATAAATGGATGGGCAGCTGCAAATTCACTACCGTTTTAGCACCCTTGTCCCTCATGGATATGGGAAACATGTAAACGTCTCAACTTATACTTGCTCTGGTCATCTGGGTTATTGTACGCAAAATATAAGGGCTAAAAACTACCAATAATATAAGGATAGGCTTCATGAGATTCTCACTGATTCAATACCTTAGTATGTACCTATGAACCTATGACCTCAGCCTAAAGACATGTTCTTTGCAACCACCAAGGGATGACAAACATGACACTTCATCCTTACCTTGAAATTCTACTAGATTATGAATCAGAATGAAAAGGAATCTTCTCTGTTACAAAGGCAGAACAGATGAACTGTCAACTTCTTTTTTGCCCTGCTGAACTAAGCAGAACTAAAACAGGACTACACTCTTCCATGTAGTGCATGGACAAAACTCTAGGTTGCCTCATTCCTACAGCTGGAGCTGATGAAACTTCCTCAGGAGGTATGACCAGTTACCATACTATTTTTCTAACATATTACATCACAACCAGGTTGTCTAACCTAAGTGGGACAACTCTGGTCATAATTCCCTCCATAGTGTCTTGACTTTGAGAAATCCTACCCTTATCGTAAACATCTTTATGTGAATCGCATGTTGACAAAGGCTCATTTTTTTCCTGGACAAGTGCAAAGCCCCATTTGAGATCCCCAACCACCTAGCACATCATCCAAAACAAAAAGGTTGTGATGACCACAACCAAAGGAAGACTTACCCCACAATGACATTGGGAGGCACGTCTGCCACACAGATATTAAAGGATGTGCTGACACTAAATTCACTGGCATCTAACCATTCAGTGAAGCAGCCTTGCTTACAACGGCAGCTAGAACAGTGAAAAAGATGCCTACCATAAGGCCCAAGCAATACAGAGGTATCCAAAACTTCTACACAGCTCTGTGTCCTCACTTAGGATGCCAGGACTTTCCCAGGCCTCTGCAAGCAGTAATAAATGACAATAAAGTATTCTATTCTGTTCTGATGAAGGAAATACTCTGGGTATGGACAGCAAATGTGGACTTTTTTCCACTATCAGCAGAATCAAACAGGTCTTAGAAAGTCACCAACAGTTAAAGCTTAGACTGTTTTGAAATCTCTCTCAAAACAACTCAGGAAATTAGAGGAAAAAATGTAAGGCACAAAGGAACCTGTCTTAACAAGGTAACAACAACACAATTTGCCATACATTGTCAGGCTACAATTCATATTAAGCAAGAACTGAACATCTCCGACTAGACTAGCTGGTAACACATATGCTCTGTTATTATTTTTTAAGTTATCAAAACAAATTCACATTGCACACTCACCGATGGACAATTAGAGTCACCAAGCCACATACCACATGTTTATGGAAATATTGAAGTAACCAGAGAACCGACAGAAGGCCTACAGGAACATAGTCAAGACGTGTACTCTGCATGGAAGGCACCACAGCCAAAAACCAAACTAGAACTCTTGCAGTACAGGCAGTCTTCTGGTTAAGCATGAGATCCATTTTTCAGTCTGTCCTCAAGTCAAATTTGTATGCAACTCGAAACACGTACATATGGTTCTTATTAAATGTCACTTATTCAAATGTTTGCCTCAGTCTAGTATTTATTTTACTTTTCTTTGCATATAAAACACTTTAGAAACACTTCCAAAAAAAAATCTTAAAAATACTGTAGCTATTTTGCCTTACTTTCTATGAGCTATGCTTCTTTACTGCCTATAGCAAAGCTGGTTTAAGCATCTTGTTATTAAATGCAGTGTTTATGAGGACTTTTTCACAGACACACACACACACACACACACACACACACACACACACACACACAACCACACCTCTCAACTGTACAGATTTCTGCAGAATGTCCAGATATTTGCCTCATATTTTTGGTCCATTTTTCATAAAACTGTGGTTTAGCAAAAGTAGTGGCAAATCAAGACTGAAGTTAGAAAATAATGACAGACATTCGAGTTTCAGAATCCATACCCTTCAGAAAATTCATGCTAATGCAAAACCTGTTATTCTATCAACTTTCTAAGTTGTAAGAGCAATACTTATTACAATTGTCCCTATTTTGGGTAATTTGTCTCACTTCTTACAGCTTTGTCCAGATTTCTTGGTCTGAGAGCTTTAGAGGTATGAGGCATAAACACACACACACACTTAACCTTACTTTAGCTATTCCATAACTAACCTCCTCCCTCTTATGCAATCACTCACCTCTTAACTGCTGCCAGGGGATCGCTCCCTCACTCTCACTCATCACTCTCTCTGTCATACACACAGTCTCTTCCTCATTCATACCTGCATTCACTCACACATCTCTCTCACTCTCCCTCTCACACACACAGTCACTTCCTCATTCATACCTGCATTCACTCACACATCGCTCTCACTCTCCCAATCTCTCTCTCTCACGCACAGATTTGGGCAGCTTTAATAAATTTATTTTTTACGTTATTTCCGTAGCCCGTTCGTATCTATGGGTAGTCCGCATGTTGGATGTTCGTAACCAGGGGACTGCCTGTATACCTTTACAATGACTGTATTCTAAATAATCATCTGAAACCCAAATGGAGCTATCTGATACATAATTATTTTCTGCAGCACTACACTCCTTCTCTTTAAACTACCTGCAGTCAGCAAACCGGTAGACTTTCACCCATAAAATTGCTCTAGTAAAATATAGGCTGTATCCATCTCCATACTCTACTCCAGGCTCTACTCCTTCTGCTCTTACCTCTGCAAATGAATATCATAATCCAACCTTCTTATCCATTATTAATCATTCTCTCAGTTCATTACATAATTTGAAAGACTGCATGGTACCTCAAAATACTTACCAACAAAAAAATCAATTATTCGTTTTGCTCTTGTTCAATAATCACATGCATACAAACCTCTCATTCTTTCCTTACACATTCTAAACAGTTTATACAAAATTCTTCTCCCAGCAGGTTCATGCCTGCGTTCAACCATTTACATATCTCTCACCTCCCATCACAGGCAGCCAGACAGAAACAAGCCTTCACCAAGTAAGTTTGTTTCCTTTACCAGTGCCACTTCATGCTCAATACAGCATTCTAAGCACACTCTGCATTTTCTAATATTAATTTAACTTTTCTTTTATTTACTTATTTATTTGTAATACTCATGCCCACTCAACATAAGTCATACTCATCAAGGGCAAAGCACTCTGAGCAGCAACTCATCATAGTGATGACTTCAACGGCCTGTTTTCTGCACTTTTCCCCCATGTTGTGTGATCTGGAGTTCATTGAGGTGTGCTGAAGGCAAAACTTTATATATTTTTTTCATTTTTAATAAAAAAGCATTAAAAAATAATGGATACAATGTGTTACTGGTCTGATGAGCTGTTACTCAATGATCAAAGTGAAGCTATGCCATACTATCATACAACTTACTTAATTACTTCCACATTCCCATTCTAGAAGCTCCATAATTATCACTTCTCACAATCATTTTTAAATACCACATCCCCCAGATTTATATTTTTATAGAAATCTAATCTACCAATCCTACAATTTCTCATTATATAATTTTATCTTTACAAATGTATTTATTTAGAAGTGTTTCACAACTATGAATATCCATCCATAACTCTTTTTTCCAATGTTTATGCATGGAGTCAGGGTGCCACTTTAACAGTGGCAATAACCTAGAGACAAGGTTCACACTGCTGGGTGGCTAGCCTGCTGTGGCTGATCTGCTGTACCACACACATACCTCTAGTCAGTGCAATCTTGCTAACAGTAAATTAAACTTAACCAAAATTCTTCTGCATATAGACACAAAATATTTTCCAAGAAAGGAAGGGTAAAGGACAAGTTTCCATTACCTACACCCTCTTCCCCTAATCTATAGTAATGCCGCCACCAGCCACCCTATCCTGGCAAAACTAAGAACACAAATTACTGTTGACTTTTAAAATAATGCATTTTTTACGTATTTGAATGCTAGTATGTAGCTCTGAGCAGTACTCTTTAAACAAAATCTGCAAAGTGCTTATAGAAGCTGTGTTCTTTGAGCATGCTCCAACAGGAAAATCAAGCAACTGTCTGGACACCAACAGCCGGTGTTGTATTTATTTATTTAGTCTTTGTTAAGCAGGTACCACACTATTTGGCCAGGGCATCAGGGAACTCCACCTACTCTTTTTGATAGGTGCTATGACATCTTTTACATCCACCTGAGCTACCACCAACTCAAGCAGATGGGACCTTGGTTTTAAGGCTCATCCAAAGAATGACACACTCAGGAGTGCAGCACCCCCCCCCCTTATGCTGTACTGCAGTGTCAGGAATCAATTCACCTGGTGTGGGAGTAGAACCCACAGCCTTCTAGCGAGTGTGATACCTGTTATGGCACTGACACTACTATTTATACAATTTATATCAGGCATGGGCTGTTGGCTTCAGTTTTGAATTTTGGAAAATGCATACTTTACAGCTTTAACAGCTTCCACTGTTACAAACTTTTAGAGAGAGAAACTGCAAAGTTATATCCATTGGCCTATACTAGTACATTCAGGTATCATTACATTTTAAGCATGGCTTGTGTGCAAAGCAGCCTTGGTTTCACTTTCAAATGGCAATACATTTCCACAGTAGCAAATGTATATTTTTATACAATTCCTCACACTGTTTTTGAACATTATACTGATTATATATAAATGACTAAAAAATGACCTCACTGTAATTCCCTAAAAAAAATACTACTTATTGAATTAACCTGATGTAATTTTCCTAAGAAAAATCTTTTTTTATTTCTGCATTATGTAACATCTATTTGAATTGTGCAATATGCATTTGTACTATACAAAATATGTATTTAACATTTAATTGAAATGTATATTGTGGATTTGTGCTCTTTCTGTACTATGTATTTGTATTTCTCTGGAGCTTTTCTCCCCAGGGCTCCATTGAAAATGGGCTCCTTGTAGCCCAATGGACTATCCTGGAAAAAGTACAGTGGTGTACACTTACCATAAATGTAGATGTTAGAGTGTATTCACTGTTGCAGTCATTGCATTTGGGTAATCTGCTGGCAGGTTGCCCTCAGTTGGCCTGATTAAAAAAAGTCTTGGATCCTGCATCGGTTGCTGTCCCTTCTTCCATGACGTCAGGTCGTCAGCGGTATAAAACATGCAGCCGACGTTATTACCTCAGTTTTTCTTGCCCCAGATGTCAGGTGCCCCCCGAATGAGGAGCAAAATAAATTTTTTTTAATTTTAACACACAAAAATATATACCTCCAACCAAAGCAAATACACCAAAAAGGCTTTTAAGCATAGTAACAGAAAGTAGAGGTATAGTCAGAGAAAAACAGGGGGCTGGAGGGAGGGTAACCAGGACTGCAACAGTGAATACACTCGAACATCTACATTTATAGTAAGTGTACACAACTGTACTATGTTCATGTTTCACTGCTGCAGTCATTACATTTGGGTAGATTCCCAAAGCTACGGTTGGAAGGATGGATTTATACAGCATTAGGACCAGCTATAAGGCCCTGCAAGACAGCAGTGGCAAAGCCAGCTCTGGATTTCGAGGAAATTGGTAAATGATAATGCTTGGTGAAAGTATGACCTGAACTCCGGGTAGCAGCTTCTGGAATATCCCTGGTAGGAACACCTCTGAGAAGAACACCTCTGAGAAAAGCTGCAGAAGTAGATGCAGTCCTGGTGGAATGAGATCTGATCCCCTGGGGGATAGGTTTTCCATGGTGCTTATAGCAGAAATGAATGCAATAGCTTATCCATTTAGAAATGGTTTGTTTTGAAATAGCCTTTCCCTCTACCCCTGCAGCAAATGCTACCAGCAATTGTTCAGATTTTCTTCGAGTTTTAATCCTGTCCAAGTAGAATCTAAGTTGTCTGTGCTCATCCAATGAGTGCAAAATCCATTCCCCTTTGTTTTATGGATTGTGAAAAAAAGTTGTCAAATGAATGGACTGATTAAGAGCCACACTGGATACCACCTTGGGCATGAAGGATGGATTTGTCCAGAGTGACACCCTGTCCGCATGAAAGATGATGAAAGGCTCCACTGCCATAAGGGCCTGTAACTCAGAAATCCTTCTAGCTGAAGTGATTGCTAGAAGGAAGACTGTTTTCCAAGAAAGAAATTTTAAGTCTGCAGTAGCAGCTGGCTCGAAAGGAGGTAGAGTGAGTTTCTCCAATACAAAGTTAAGGTTCCAGGCAGGGGTTGGAGCTCTCCTGGGTGGCCTCAAGTTTCTGGCCCCTCTGAGGCAATACTTGAGCAGAGGATGAGAGAAGAGGGGAGGTTCTGTGTTATAATGAGCTGAAATGGCTGAGGTGTGGATTTTAATGGAGGAAAAAGACAGGCCCTTGTGAAGCATATCAGTTAAGTATTGTAAAATCTGAGGTAAACTGGGCGCTGCTGCGCTCATTCCTTGAGATTGATTCCAAGCACAGAATCTTTTCCATTTGTCAGCATACGATTTTCTAGTATTAGGTCTTCTCGCTTCCAAGATGACATCCATCACAGGCTTGCTGAGGGATGCTAAGGGTGAATTTAAGTGAATAGCCAAGCTGCAAGGTTCAATGTTGGGAGCTGAGGGTGCAGAATCTGGTTCTCCTACTGAGGCAGTAAGGTAGGTGTCTGAGGCAGGTGCCATGGTGATATTTGCGACACACTCCACAGAAGCGGGTACCAGTGCTGGCGTGGCCAGACTGGAGCAATCAAAATCATTCTTGGTTTGTCCTGTTTGACTTTTAACATAACTTTGCAGAGTAGAGGCAGAGGTGGAAAGGCATAGACTGATAGGTTTTTCCGGCTGAAGGACAAAGCATCCACTTTCCAGGCTTTTTGTGGGGAATCCTTGTGCAAAATTTGTCCAACTGGTAGTTCTGGAGGGAGGCAAATAAATCTATGTCTGGGCTCCCCCATTTGCTTGTCAACATGCTGAAAATCCGTGGTTCCAGTCTCCACTCGTGTGGGTCCATGAGATTTCTGCTTAGTCCGTCTCCCAGTGTATTTAATATTCCTGGCAGGAATTGAGCTTGTATGTGCACTTGGTAGCTCAAGGCAGTGTTCCACAATGCTATGGCTAGTTTGCAGAGGGGGTAGAAATGTGTACCCCCCTGCTTGTTTATGTACCACATAACCGTAGTGTTGTCCGTCTTTACCATTAGTTGTCCTGGAAGAATGTAGTTCTTGAAGGCTGTCAGAGCATTCTGTACAGCTAACATTGCTTTTTGATTGATATGTAGGTGCATTTGATTTGGGTTCCATTTGCCCCATATGCACTTCCCTGCCAGGTGAGCCCTCCATGCATATTCTGATGCGTCTGTAGTTAGATTTTGGGCGGAAGGGGGTAGCGTGAATGGCAGTCCCTTGTTTTGGTGGCAGGCCTCTGCCCACCATAGGAGCTCCAGGCGTAGGCAAGGTATGACAGCAATCATTGTTTCCAGGCTGTGACAATGTTGACTCCATAAACGTTTTAAGTACCTCTCAAGCTTCCTCATATGCATCTTGCATATGGAATTAGAAGAATGCAGGAGGCTATGAAACCCAAAAATTTGTCTTGCAGATAGCAGGGTTTTTGTGGCCACTTGTTTGAAGTAAGTTACCAAATGAATTTGCTTCTCTGGCATGAGGAAAGCCATCTGGGCAGTTGTATTCAAGCTTGCACCCAGGAATGTAATCTGTTGAGAGGGTACCAGTTGTGATTTCTTTTCGTTTATGGTGTACCCTAGACAAGTTATAACCCTTTTTACAAATGCCAGATGATTTAGAAGTATGGCCTGGTTTTCTGCCTGAATTAGACAATCGTCCAGGTATGGATATATCTGAATATTTCTTTGCCTGCAAAATGCAGTTGCTGGAGCCAGGCACTTTGTGAATACCCTGGGTGCAGTAGACAAGCCAAAGGGCACTGCAGAGAACTGATAATGCAAGTAGCCTGCTTTGAAGCGTAGGTATCTTCTGCAAGATTCCCTGATTGGGATATGCAGGTAAGCTTCTTTTAACCTAGAGTTGCCAACCAGGTATCTTTGCCTAGCATAGGAAGTAACTGGTGAAGAGTCAGCATTTTGAATTTTGGGAATGTCCAGAAAATTGTTTAGAGTAGACAGGTCCAGAATTGGATGCCATTGTTTGTCTTTTCTGCGTACCAGGAATAGCCTGGAATAGAAACCTTGTCCCTTTTCCTATTCTGGTACTGGTTGAATAGCCCCCATGTTTAAGAGGGAAAGTACTTGTTTCTGAGCCTCTGCCCACTGATTTGGGGGCAGGTCTGACCATCTGTTTGGTGTTGGCAACGTGTGGAAATAAAATCTGTATCCCTGGGACACTATATTTAAAACCCACTTGTCCTGGGTTATGAATTTCCAGTTTTTTGCATGAAAAGCAATCTTTACTCCCAAAGGGGCAGCTGAAAGGTAAGTGCTTGGTAATTTTAAAGGAAAGTCAATGAGACTGTTTACCGTAAGGGAGTGTCCTGGTATTTCCAGCTTTGGAAGTGGAGGCCCCCCACTGCTTAGGTCTGAGAGTCCCCTGGGACTGAAACCTGGTGCTTTTGGTGTGTCTGGATTTGGTTTGAGAGGATCTGGAAGGAGCTGGAATGGTAGGCCAGTGCCTACTAAATCTTGGAGGGTGCACTTGTAAGAAATATTTTACGGTTTGCATAGATTTAGCTGTATCTTCCATCTTTTTTAAGACTTCTTCAGCCTTATTGTCAAACAGGCGGTCCTGATTTAAAGAAGCATCCAACAATTTTGCTTTAACATGATCAGGCAGAGATTGCTCCTTAAGCCAAGCATGCCTTCTAAGCACAGAGCCAGTAACAGCAGCCCTGCAAGAGGCTTCTAAAGAATCAAAACCCCATTGCAAAGTATGTTTTCCAACTTGTTCAGCAGAATGCAATAAATCCAGTAAATCTATTTTCCACACAGTCAGAAATCAACAGTCCAATAATATGCTGTTGATATTTTAACATATGAAATTGGCAGTTTAAATCCCTGATAGCCAAGGTTGCAGAAGTATAAACCCTTTTACCCCATCTATCCAGCGCACTGGAGTCTCTACATCAAAAGGGGTAGGATTTTTACCAGTAGAAGCCTTAATGCCCTTAGGTCCTTGAGAAATGGTTTCATGATCTGCAACAGGATTTTTGAAAAGGAACTTGTGTTACAAAGAGCTGGAGGCAGGGAATCAGGGGCCATACTGGATTCTGAAAACACATCATCAACAATGTCTAGTACAGGAGGGTATAGCCAAAGGTCTATGCTGAGGTAAAAGAAGAAAATCCCTAAGCCGCTTTTTTGAATCCGAGAATTCCTGACTATCCCAGTGGAAATGCTCCTGTAAGGTATGTAAATTTTCACCAAAAGAGAAATCCTCAGAGGGTGAAGCAGAGGGAGTGGAATCCTCTCCATCAGAATCCTCTTTTTTTTTTAAATAGAGTTGCTGGCTACTGAGACTTGTCTGCATATATCAACTGGACATAAGCTGATTTAAGTATATTTTCTGCACTTGTTTAAGATTTGAGTGAGTAAATATTGTGCGTCTTGGATTCAGTAAATATTGCGTGTCTCTCTGAATCTCTGCAGTTAGCCATCTGAGCTCACTGAAAGTTGTTAGTGTTAATTAGCTTGGGGGTTTCTGCTAACATTAAAATCTGTGTTGGTTACATTTCTAGTAATCATTTTAAATCGAGTTGCTGGCTACTGAGACTTGTCTGCATATATCAACTGGACATAAGCTGATTTAAGTATATTTTCTGCACTTATTTAAGATTTGAGTGAGTAAATATTGTGTGTCTTGGATTCAGTAAATATTGTGTGTGTCTCTGAATCTCTGCAGTAGTTCCCCACCCACCCTCCTTGTTTCTTGTTGTGGTGTTAATCTTGGTGGCTTTGGAAATGCCCGCCCCTGCTGGAAAACTCTTTTTGCACACTCCTCCTGGACCCATCTCATTCGCTCACTCAACTGAGTACAGTGAGATCATATTTTGATTTTGGATACTCTTACCAGTCCCATCTCCTCTGCAGTGTACAGAGAGAGCACTTGGGAAGGGCATTCCCCTATAGTATCTTAATCTGCTCTGTTTCCTCCATCTCAAAAAAAAAAAAGTGCCTTACTGTATTTGCGTTTCTTCCTACTTTATTACCTTATTTTGCTTTTGCCTCTTTTAAAAGTACTCAATTAAATTTATTCTGCTGCCTTTATTACTGCTTGTTAGTAGCCTGATTAAATTGTAACTGTTATTCTAAGGCCCTTGGTTTAAGCACTTGGGCTTCAAACCAGTTGTTTTACATTAGGAAGGTTTGTGGTCTGCACTGTTGTTCTAAGTTGGGAACTGCTGATTGAAGGCTCAGTGTCTGTTATTCTAAAAGTGCATTAGTTCTAGGTTAAGGACTTGGGCTTCAGGCCAGTTATTTTACATTAAGAAGGTTTGTGGTCTGCACTCTTGTGGGAGGAGAGGCTAGATTCTGCCCTTCTGAGCTGGGAATTTCTGGTTAAAGGCTTATTGCGCATGTTTACTTGAACTGTTTCTTTCTGAAATCGGTACGCTTTGTTTGCTGTAGCATAGACTAGATGCAGGCCAGCTGGATCTAGCTTTATTTGTATGAATTGTGCACTGACCCAGGCCATCTTTTTTGGAGAAGGTTTCTCTGTACCCTAGTGGCAGGACTGTGCAGTTAGAACTAGTCTGATTGAAGACTGCTGGAACAGAGCTCAGTTTTAAGCTTTTTAACTGGTCAATTGGGTAAAGTGTTGTTTTGACTGTATCTGCTCTTATTTTCTAGACAAAAAATTATATATATTATATATATATATATATATATATATATATATATATATATATATATATATATATATATATATATATATATATATATATATATACACTTCTTTCTCGCCTTTCTGAACTAGTATAGTCCAGTTTTCATGTTATTGCTGAATCCACGGTTGTGTTACAAGTTTCTGTGTTGCCATACCTTACTTGGATAGAAGGAAGTTTCTCTGTTTACCTGTGAGAGAGGGGAGCTTTGAGCAGGCTATCTGTCCCTGGAGGAGCCGTTTCAGCCCAGACGTTGGTAGTTTATTGGCCTTTTTGGGCTAATTTTGATTGTATCTGCACTATTTTCTGAAAAAAAAAAATGATATACTTGTTTCCCACCTTTCTGAACTAGTATAGTCCAGTTTTCAGGTTATTGCTGAATCCAGGGCTGTGTTAAAAGTTTCTGTGTTGCCAATACCTTACTTGGATAGGAGGAAGTTTCTCTGTTCACCTGTGAGAGAGGGGAGCTTTGTGCGGCCTATCGGTCCCTGGAGGAGTGGTTTCAGCCCAGAAGTTAGTAGTTTATTGGCCATTTTGGGATAATTTCTATCTCTTTCACTTCCCTGCTATAAAAACCTCATTTGCACAGTTTTTACGCTTGTATTCAGCTCAGCAAGTGCCTTCCAGGTGTTCTGCAGAGTCTACAGCAGCAGAGAGACAAAAGAGTGACTATGGAGTGATTAAGTATCAGTTTTCTGCTTTTCTTGCTGTCTTAACTATTTCTGCCTAAAACGCCAGTTTTTTTTTTCTTAGCGAATCTGTGATTTAAAAAGTTTGTTATTGTATACAACTCTGCACAGCTCCTCGTGGTGTCCTGCAGAGTGATACAGGCAACGGGTAGGCTACACACTCAAGTGTGCTAGGCGAATTAAAGCATTTACTGTGTTTCTGTACCTAATTTCTGCTACTTAAAAAAAAAAATCCTTGTTTCCTGCCTTTACTGAACTAGAATAGTCCAGTCTTCAGGTATTGCTGATCTCTGGGCTGTATCATAGTTCCTGTGTTGCCCATATCCTTATTTGGATAGGAGGAAGCTTCTTTGTTCACCAGTGAGAGTGGGGAGCTCTGAGCAGCCTATCTGTCCCTTGAGGAGTGGTTCCAGCCCAGTAACTTGTAGCTTACTGGCCGTTTTGGGCCATTTCCTATCTCTTTCTAACCCCCTGCTTTAAAGCCAGCTTTAGCGCGCTTTTGCACTTGTAATTTAAAGTTTGTCCTGTTTGTTGCATTTACCTGTTGTGGCTACACACTCAAGTGCGCTAGCCTGTGTTAGATATTTATTGCATTTTCCTGCTGTTTGTTGCAAAAAAGAAAAAAAAAAAAAATGATCCTTGTTTCCCGTCTTTCCTGACATACAGTAATCCAAATACAGGCTTTGCTGTATTCTGGACTTTTGAAAAGTTCCTGTGTTGCCCATTTCCTTTCTTGGATAAAGGGAGGCTTCTTTGTTCACCAGTGGCAGTGGGGAGCTTAGAGCGGCCTATCTATCCCTGGAGGAGTGTTCCCAGCACAAGAATCTGGTAGTCTATTGGCCGTTTTGTGCCAATTTCTAGCTCTTTTAAGTCCCCCTGTATAAAACCCGCTTTGGCGCGTTTTTTGCGCTTGTTACTACTCAGCCAAGCTCCTCGTGGTCCTGCAGAGTGGTGCTAGCAGCAGAGAGGCTAAAAGAGCGACTGCTAACCTGATAAAAGTGTTTTCCTGCTACTACCTGGGCGACTGTCCGATCTAGCTAAACTGCAAGTACTTCTGCTTCTTGAACTGTTTTAAACTGTTTAAACTTGTTTTTGCACCTGCACTTTTAAAGTTTGTCCTGTTTGTTGCATTCACCTGTTGAGGCTACACACTCAAGTGCGCTAGCCTGTGTTACATATTTATTGCATTTTCCTGCTGTTTGTTGCAAAAAAAGAAAAAAAAAATGATCCTCGAATCCCGTCTTTCCTGATCTAGAGTAGTTCAAATACAGGCTTTGCTGTATTCTGGACTTTCGGAAAGTTCCTGTGTTGCCCATTTCCTTTCTTGGATAAAGGGAGGCTTCTTTGTTCACCAGTGGCAGTGGGGAGCTTAGAGCAGCCTATCTATCCCTGGAAGAGTGTTCCCAGCACAAGAATCTGGTAGTCTATTGGCCGTTTTGGGCCAATTTCTAGCTCTTTCAAGTCTCCCCTGTATAAAACCCACTTTACTGCGGCTTTGCGCATAGCGCGGCATCGGGCAATGCCGCTTAATTGGGTTTAAACCATTCTTGGCTCCACAAAGTCTGCTCTTCACTTTTTCCCTTAGAACTGATCTAGTTCTCATAATAAACACCCTATTCCTACTCTAAAGCCTGGCACTTGCTCACTAAAGCAACTATATAAGTCAGCACTAAAAAATTAAAAGCTCTACACCCTCACAAACTCCCCTTGAGTACCTTGTTCCCCACTGGCCCTTTTTTTCAATTATAAAGGAATTCCCAATACTATTCTAGCATGTCCAAAGGTCAGTTGTCAATCTCCTCTCCGGTCCAGCTTGTGAATCTGGGACTCTTGAGGCAATGTTACAACTGCCTCATGTACACAGACAACCCTCTCCTCCTCCCAACAAATTCCAACACATGTGAGATGTGCAACCATATAGCCAAACTGGAGGCTAAGCTCTCTCAACAGTACTGGCGTAACCAGTCAGGAGGAGAAGGAAACCACACTCACTACAATTCCAGTCTCACATAGACCTACCACGACAGCAAACCAAACTGTAAAACATAAAAACACACAAAAACATACTCGGAGGCTCTAAATAAAAATCTGCCTAAGCAACAGAGACCTCCAAAGCAGACACCCAAGCAACCGCTACCCCAAAACAAAACACATGCAACACATAGCTCACAAAGCCAGTGTGCCGAACAGTCACAGCCCTTAAGGCTAAAATACACACCTGATACACTTGTAATAGATGACTCTATCGTCAGGCACATGGACGTCCTGCTCACCAGGCTGAACAAGGAGAAGGTCACGGTGAGCTGCCTGTCGGGCGCTAGGATCCGCCACATAACACAAGCACTCAGGTCACTCCAAGGCAAGTACAAATATGACTCAGTCATTGTCCATGTTGGTGTGAATGACCTGAGACATACCTCCCTGGACTACATGAAAAGAGACACAGAGGAGCTCTCTGAGCATGTAGCCCAAGCCGGTATGACCCTGACCTTGAGTAGCATCTTACCCTCACCAAGAATGATGCCACAATATGAAGACAAGATGATCAATTTCAACAACTGGCTTAAGTATTGGTGTCATTCAAAGGGGATCCAATGCCTGTCAGCCTGTGATGACATGCGCGACAAGCCACGATGCTTCGCTAGGGACAGCTTGCACTTGTCACCCTTGGGCTTTCGGATATTGGCAAAGGCTCTTGCCACCCCCATACACCTTTTTTAGGCAAGGCTCAAAAGACAAACGCACCTCCATAGGTATCACAAGGGATAAGAAACTAAGAGTAATGCTACTCATTGCCAGAAGTCTAAACCTCAAGATGCACGCACTCAAAACTCTCCTTAGCATGGAGAACATCGATATCTGTGCAGTAACAGAAACCTGGTTCAGGGCTCCCGAGAGCACCCCAGCACTACCAGGTTATACCTCATACCATGTTTTTCGGCCCCAAAACTGGACCGAACCACAAAAGGAGGGGGAGTATCAATATTAGTCAAAGATAACCACACCTCCAGGTTGGAGGTACAGCACGAAGCATCAGAGACTATCCATGTGCAACTAACAGTGGGTAAAACTGCCTTCCAGTTTATAGCCTGCTACAGACCACCCTCCCAAACCCAGGAACCCCACTCAGCCTTCCTGAAAACACTGGAAAATATGAAGGTCTCTCCAAACACCATTATATTGGGTGACTTCAACTACCCAAACATAGACTGGGAGCATTACTCTAGCTCCAACACCCTAGCCCAAAGGTTCCTAGAATTTATAAACTCAAATGCTATGGAACAGTTTGTTACCACTCCCTCAAGAGGGGAAAACATACTGAACCTGATCATCACCAACATGGGGACTCTATGCTCCAGACCAGAAGTGTATCCCTCACTGGTAAGATCAGACCATAAACTAATCTCACTAGATATTCACATCCCGACCCCAGCCCCTGCCCAGAAAACCACAGTGAAAAACTTCTCTAAAGCAAATTTCACACTCCTCAAAACCAAGGTGGAATCCTTCAAAGCCCCCGGGCCTGTGAAAAATATGGCCCAGACCGCAGAATCCTTTATAAATGCATTCTATGAACACCTTCAGGAATGCATGGATTATGCAATCCCAAACAAAACCAAGACCCAATCCTCCAAAGGCAGGCATCCTGTCTGGTGGACCCCAGCCATAAACAAACTATACAATAGAAGGAGGAAGCTACTACATGATAGAGCAAAATCCCAAAAAGGGAAGGCATCCCTTATCAGTATTAGTAAAAAACTACGGGCACTCATAAAATCGTCTAAGGCCAGCTTCGAGAGAAAAATTGCACAGGACACTAAGGATAATCACAAGGCTTTCTTTAGTTATGTTAGAAACCTGGGTGGGAATTCCTAGATATGCTCAGAATTAATCCAAAATGACGAAAAATACACCGAACCCACAGACATTGCCAACATCCTAGCTGACAGGTTCAGTGCAAACGTCTCCCCCCCTTCCCCACCAAAAGGGCAAATATCTATCCCAGCAGAGTGCTGCCCCCCTGACATCTCAGATGCTCAGGTAAGAGCCGCCCTCTCCAAAGCAAAAAACAAAGCATCAATGGGACCAGACGGTGTCCAGGGCTGCGTCCTACATGAACTCCAAGAAGAACTAAACCCAAACATAAAACTACTGTTCAATCTCAGCCTTACTACAGGATATGTACCCAAACAGTGGCGTACAGCAACAGTGGTCCCTCTCCACAAAGGTGGTGCCTCAACGGATCCTGGAAACTATCGCCCCATAAGCTTGACTAGCTTAGTCTGCAAAGCTAGCTTGGTCTGCAAAGTTATGGAAAGGATCATCATGGACCTCATAAATAAAAATATTGGGGACCTACAGACAATGGATCCAACCCAGTTCAGCTTGTTAAGGGCAGATCCTGCCTCTTAAACCTGGTTGATTTCTTTGAAACAGTCACCAAGGCCATTGACGAGGGGAAGGTGGTCCACACAGCCTACCTGGACCTCGCAAAAGCCTTCGATACAATACCCCACTCGGGCATTATAGATAAGCTCACCAGCTTAAACATAAACCCCTATGTCACTATATGGGTTGCAAACTGGCTCAAGGACAGAACCCACATGGTTAGAATTGCTGGAGCCATGTCAGACTCCAAAACAGTTACAAGTGGTGTCCCACAAGGCTCAGTCCTGGGACCTCTCTTGTTCGGTATATATTTCTCAGAGGTACAGGCCAACACGGAAGGACTGTGGATGACCAAGTTCGCAGATGACTGCAAACTGGGCGCCATAATCGACTCTCCAGCCGACACAGGCATCCTACGAAAGGGCCTCATAGAGACAGACAACTGGTGCCGGAGCTATGGCCTCAAGCTAAACGCCAAAAAGTGTATAGTCATCCCCTTCGACAAAAACAAAGTGCCCACAAATTACCACATAGATGGTAATCCATTAAGTACGGAAGAAGTAATTAGGGACCTGGGGACCCAAGTTGATAGCAATCTCTCATTCGACAATCACGTGGCCAAAGTGGTTAGAAAATCATTTTATATAGCCCACCTAATCATGAAGGGATTCACATCTAGATCAGGGGAGGTCATCGTGCCTCTTTACTCATCCCTCATCAGGCCCATAATTGAGTACAATGCCCCTTTTGGGATGTACCTTACCAGACACCTGCAGCAACTGGAAAGACCCCAAAAGTACCTCATCAAGAGGATCAAATGGCTCAAACAGATGCCATATGCTGCCTGGTTAAAGAAACTCCAGCTCTACTCAGTGGCATACCGCCTGCTCAGAGGCAATCTGTGCCTGACGTATAAAGCCATGTCCAACCCAGAATTAATGGACATGCTGCACCTCAGAAAATCCAAATCCCATCGAGCTACGTGCTTGAGAGACTTGAACCTCAGCACTGAAATAAATAGGACATGCTGGAGGGACAGATTCATAACCCAGAGGCTCCCTTCACTCTGGAATAAAATCCCAGTCCAGGTTAGGCAGAGTCCCTCATTGACCGTCTTCAAGAGGAATCTTGATGAGTGGATGGGAGATCGTAGATTTACTCCGGGTATTACTTCTGTGACACTGTTAGACAGATGCACAGTATACTAACCTCGAAAAAGGGCGTAGCAAAATTCATTTTAAAATGGGTGGCGAAAGCCAAACACACTCTAGCTAGGCTTGTAAATGCCCTAGGGCAGATAGCCTAGTATGAACCTCATAGGTAGGCATGGACAAATCCAGGTCATTGGAAGAGTCAGAAGAAACAGAATCCTGATCAGAAGATTCATAGTCAAGCTCAGGCCTAGGCCTCTTGGGGGGGGTTTGACTGCCCCTGATTAGAGTAATTAGATCTTCAGCCATTTTGATCACTTGCTTTTTAGGCATAGGGGCCTGAACATGTGGCCTGGGCATCAGTTTTTTCAACATAGATCGAGATTTAGGCCTTAGTATTGAAGGTGGAGTTGGTTTGATATGGAAATCTGTAGGCCTGAATACACCCTCAGAAGCCGGTGCCTGCACAGCAGCTCCAGTCCCATCCAAGGTAGAGACATCTGTGGGTTCCATAGATGAAGCATCTCGTGGCATACCGGACTCCGAATGGGTCTCAGTAAAGGCCTGCGAGTCAGAAGTAGCGGGTATTAGGGGCTGTGAAAGCACCTCACCGAGTACCGGTGAACTGACGACTGGCTTAGGAGAAGCGTCTTCAGTTTTGGACATCAACGGCCTGTCTCTGTCTTTATCTTTGCGTTTTTTCAAAATCCCAGTAGTCGGATGGCTAACCAATGTCATTTCTGGATAATCAAACAGATATTTAGAGGCAAAAATGTACCGATAACGGATAGTGCGCTGATTAAATAAAGCACAAAACTGACAGCAATGTCGTGGTTAGGGCCTAGGCAAGGAATACAGTACAGATGAAAATCTTTGTGACGTAGTTGCTTTCCACAAGTAATGCAAGTATTAACTTTTACTGACATCGGTAAGGAGCAAGAAAAAGTTTCCCCAACGGGGTACTTAAGCTTTAAGTTGAAGACTTTGGCTCTGAAGCTCGAAAATGAAAATTTCAGGAGTTGGCCGACCGGCACTTGCGAACTGCTTCTGCTTCGGGCACCGCACAGCAAAAAAGACTGAGGTAATGACGTTGGCTGCATGTTTTATACCCCTGACGACTTGACGTCATGGAAGAAGAGACAGCAACCGACGCCGGACCCAAGACTTTGTTAATCAGGCCGACTGAGGGCAACCTGCCAACAGATTACCCAAATGTAATGACTGCAACAGTGAAACACGAAGAACATCAAACTGCAAATAAATAAATAAATAATAAATTAAAAAGTACAAAGCAGCAAGTTTGTCTTTTAAAGAAGTGTTTACATTTTTGTTAATTCAATATGGTTTTAGTATGAAAAGTTTCTCTAGGTCACAGTTAGTGTAAATGAATCGCCAGCAACAACCAAAATAAGAAGTTATGTACCTACCATAACGTTCCATGTTAGTTGTCTTCTTCTCGCCTTCTTTCTTGCTGGATGGGTTCGGAGCCGATCCTCGGCTCCGACTCGGCCAATACTAAAGCTCGAGAGCTAATTCCATCGGCTCGAGGCACCCCCATATCCCACAATGCTAGGCGGTAACTCCTCAGATCTCGTTTGAAAGCTAGGCTAAGCAAGAAAAACTCCATAACATGGAGAAGGGTAACCCACCTCTATAGGGCTGACTGTGAGGTGTCCTAAACCTAACAGAGGAAAAATATAGAGGTGGAAGAGCGTGGGAGAAAAGGATTGAAAGGTCACAAGACAATCTCCTCTAGGTCTGTCCAGGCTAGGGGGAAGGAGGGTGGGACGCAAGAAAGAAGGCGAGAAGAAGACAACTAACATGGAACGTTATGGTAGGTACATACTTCTTAATGTTAAGTTGTCTATCTCGCCTTCATTCTTGCTGGATGGGACCGCGTCCTTAGCACCTTGTCCCGGGTGGCCTATCGGAACAGACTCTTGAGAACAGTGGAACCAAAGTTGGCACGGTCTCTGGAGGCTATGTCCAACTTGTAATGAGAAATGAAGGTATGAGGGGAAGCCCAGGTGGCTGCTGAGCAAATAGAATCAATAGGAAGCCTATCCTGAAAAGCTATGGATGTGGCTACGGTCCTAGTAGAATGAGCTCTAGGCTTCGAGGGCAATTGTTGGTGCCTGATCTCATAAATAAAGGTAATCATAGAAGTAAGCCATCTAGAAAGTGACACTTTAGTGACTGGAAGGCCCATCTTGCCTTCCGCATATGAAATAAACAGTTGGTCTGATTTTCTAAACTGTTTAGTCCTGTCTAAATAATACCTAAGTTGGTGATGAACATCTAAACAGTGCAGTTTCTGTTCTGACCTGTTACCATAGTTGGGGAAAAAAACTGGGAGATCAATAGTTTGATTCAGATTTGCTTGAGAGGACACTTTGGGCAAAAAGGATGGATTGGTACGCAAGGATACTCTATCTCTGTGAAAAAGTAAATACGGAGGACGACAGCATAGAGCATGGAGTTCCGATACCCTTCTAGCTGAAGTGATGGCTATTAGAAAAAGCGTTTTCCAAGACAACAACTTCATAGAACATGAAGCCGCAGGTTCAAAGAGGGGTAGAATCAATGATGCTAGAACCAAGTTCAGATCCCATGGAGGTGGTGGATCCTTGACAGGGGGCTTAAGAAGAAACACTCCTTTCAAAAAGGCTTTACAGAGTTTGAGAGACATAATAGTAGACTCTGACACACCCACATGAAAATTAGATATAGCCGCCAATTGAACTCTGATAGTAGAAGGAGAAGAGCCTGCTTGGTAAAGCTCAGCTAGGAAATCCAGAATGGACTGAATAGGTGCAGTAAAAGGATCTATTTCCCTGGACGCTGCCCAGAAGGAGAAACGTTTCCATTTGCTGCTATAAATCTTCCAGGTAGAAGACTTATGAGAAGCTATCAAAATATCTCTAACTGAGTGAGATATTAAGGGAAGCCTGGCTAAGGTTGAAATTGGAGGAACCATGCTGTGAGGTTCAGAGAAGAAAGGGATTGGTGCAGTTGACCCGATTGATGGGTCAAGAGATCTGGAACTGGGTCCAGATGCCATGGTTGCACCAAAAGGTAACGGTGAAGAAAGGGAAACCAAACCTGTCGAGGCCAATAAGGGGCAATGAGGATCACTGAGGCCTTCAGAGCGATGGCTTTCCGAATCAGCTGAGGTATCAGTGGGAAGGGGGGAAAGGCATACAGGAGTCCCGGAGGCCAATCGTGAACTAAAGCGTCTCTGATGGGATGACCTGGTAGGGGAAAGAGGGTGAAGAAATCGGGACACTTGCTGTTTTGGGGAGTGGCAAAAAGATCGCAGCAAGGTTGGCCCCAAGTTCCAAAAACTTCTTCCAACACTGATTTCTTCAGAGACCACTCGTGAGGCATGAGAATTGCTCTGCTCAATCTGTCTGCTATCACATTGGACTTGCTGGGAATGTGCGTTGCTATCAGGAAACGCTGAGAAGAGATCGCCCATTGCCACAGTCTGAGTGCTTCTCGCCATAAGGGGTAAGATTTGGTCCCGCCTTGCTTGTTGATGTTCCACACTACGGACATATTGTCCATCTGAATTGCTATAGTTCCCTTGGGAAGAGAGTCCTGAAGGGCTTGCAACGCTAAAAGCACTGCTCTCATCTCTAGAACATTTATGTGCAAGAGGCACTCGATCGGCTGCCACGTGCCCTGGACTGTCCTGGCCTGGTAATGCCCCCCCCACCCGATCAGGGAGGCGTCCATTGTCAAAGTTGCAGCCGGGGGCGGGGGAATGAAAGGTCTCCCTAGAAGAAGTTGGGGAGATGTGACCCACCAGGAAAGATGATTCCTGCATGACTGAGTTATGCTGATAGTGTGGGACATTGGCAGAAGTTGAAAAGACCACTGAGTGAAAAGCATCCACTGAAGAATCCTCATGTGGAAGCGGGCTAAGGGGAGGAGAGGAATAGCCGCCGCCATAATCCCTAGGACTTTCAACACCAGTCTGACCTTGATCCTGTTGTGTCGTAATAGAAGAAAAACCTGCTTGTGAATGTCTGCTACTCTTTGTTCCGTGAGTCTGGCTGACAGACTGACTGTGTCTAATCTTGCGCCTATAAAGGTAATAGACTGACAAGGCGACAAGACAGACTTTTCGTAATTTACAGAGATGCCTAGAGTCTGACAGGCTCGTAAAGTGTAGTCTCTGGCTAAAAGAAGTAGATGCCTGGTGGTGGCAGTCAGGAGCCAGTCGTCTAAGTACGGAAACACCTGGAATCCCTGGCCCCTCAAATGAGCGGCGACCACTGCCATGCATTTGGTGAACACTCTGGGGGCTGTAGTGAGACCAAAGGGCAGGGCCCTGAACTGAAAATGATTGGCTCCTAGCCTGAAGCGGAGAAATCTCCTGGATCGTCTGTTCATTTTGATGTGATAGTACGCATCCTGGAGATGTATGGAGCACATCCAGTTGTCCTGACCCAGAAAAGGCAGGACGGACTGCAGCGTGACCATCCAAAATTTTGTTTTCTTGACAAACTTGTTCAAGTTGCTGAGATCCAAAATGGGTCTCCAGTCCCCTGTCTTCTTTGGAACCAAAAAGAATTTGGAGTAGATTCCGGATCCTTGTTGGTCTGCTGGAACTGGTTGAATGGCTCTTTTTGCTAGCAGCTTTGAAATTTCTAGTGCTGCTTGCTCTCTTTGACTGGGTGGAACATCTGGAAGGGAGTTTCTGGATTGCTTTGGGATGTGAATGAATGGAATTCTGTAGCCTTCGGATATGATAGACTGTACCCACTTGTCTTGAGTAAGGGAAAGCCAGGCTTTTGGGTACAGAGATAATCTTCCCCCGACTGCCTCCGAAGGTGGACAGTCGGGCAGCCCCTCAGGGGTGCTGAAAGGGTTTGTCAGAGAAAGTTTCTCGACTACCCTGATTTTGCGGGCCCCCTCTGCCTCTAGGACGGCATCTATTATTATTGTTCCCCCCTCTGCCTCTAGAGGGGAAACGACTCTGTGCGTCCAGTAAGACTCCCTGTGGTTGTTTGCGGAACCACATCTTCCCCCCCCTTCTGACCCTTGGAGTAAGGCCTAGAAGGAGTAGAAAAACGGACTCCGATGGCAGAAAGAGTCTTACCTTTTACCTCGCACCTTGTCAGAGTATCCTTCACTTGTGGACCAAAGAGAGATGATCCATCAAAAGGGGAGTTAGTGAAGGACGCCTTGAAAGGGTCCGCAAAGCTACATAGCTGCATCCAGGCATGGCGGCGTAAGGCCACCCCTGTACCTGCGGCCCTGCTCGCTCCATCAGCCACATACGAAATCAGGCGCATGGAGGAGTTGACTATTGAGTTAAGGGTAGCCAGCTGGGAGTTCATCCTATCTTGAAACCCGACAGCTGATGGGTCCTTCAACACTTCACTCATATCCTTGAGTAAGTCCCTTTGGAGACAAGTGAAATGATACAGGTAATTCAGCGAACGCATAGAAAAGGTCGCTGATGAAAACATCCGCTTACCGTACCTGTCCATGGTCCTAGATTCCTTATTAGGAGGATGAACAGGTACCAAAGGATCCGCTAGTTCCTTCTTGGTGGCTGCAGCCACCACCATGGCATCCACAGAGACACCTTTGGACAAAAACTCCTTGTCTTTGGGGGCAGTGATAAATTTGGCTGGCCTCCTAGGGGTGGGTTCCACCGAGTCAGGAGCCGCCCAAGCCTTCCTCGCCACCACTTCCATGAGGGGGTCAAAGGGAGGGGACACCCAGGAGATGGAAGGTCGAGAAACAAACGCCTCAAGGTACACTGATTCGTCCTCTGAAGGGTTAAGGGCTGGCCAATTCCACCTCTGTTTCAAGATTTCGAGTATGTCTGCAAAGGAGACATCTTCAGAGGGGGAACGAGGGGAACCCTCAGAATCCTCCAAATCAGTGTCAGAGGTGACAGACTCAGGGGAGTCAATGTGCTTCCTCTTGCACTGTCTCTTCCTAGGGGGTTCTCCTGCAAGGTCAGGAGAGGCCTCGGAAGAGGAGGAAATTCCCACTGGGGATACTTGAGGCGCAGATTCTCTACGGTCCGAAGCAAGGGGGTGAGATGAAATCATCGCAGGCACTGTGGAGGGAGGGGCTGATGGAGCCAACTGTGGAGTAGAACCAGGTTCTAACACGCTCCGCATGACCTCAAAGGCACCCCTGTCAGGCAGGGCCAGAGGTCTCCGCTCCGAAGAGCCAAAAACCTCCCCCGGCACCGACAAGGATGGCTCCGAAGCCGATGTCGGAGCCGAACTAACCAGCACCGAAGCACCGAGAGGAGAGCGGGGTCGGACAAGGGTCCGGTGCCACTCGCCCCCTCGGAGCAGACGAGGGAAGTCCGGCGCCGAGATCCCTCCAAGGAGGAAACTGGCGCAGACGACGGTGCCGAAAGGAAAAGTATCGGTTCCGACGCTCCCACAATCTCGGTTCCGAGCAGCACCGGCTCCGAACTCAAGAGAGTCGGAGGAGGAATATCTAATGGAACGGGGGTAGCCATCGACTGTTGAGTCGGGCTGTGTAACATCTGGGCCAGTGCCTCGGACTTAAGAAGTCTACTCACCACCCTCTGCAAATCATGGTCCGAAAGTCTGGAGGACCTAGAGGAGTGTGACCTATGGCTCAATTCAGACAAGAGCGGTGACGCTGGAGCCGAATGAACGTAGCCGATAGAAGGAGACCTGGATCTCTTTCTAGTAGTCGGTTCCAACAAGGGTATCGGAACCGACTTCGACTTGTCTCTCTCGGCTCCAGCCGGAGTTGAGGACACGGTGTGTGTGGCAGGTCTAAGATCATCGGCTCCGACCGGAGCCGATGTCTGAACCGTATGAACGGTCTTTGAACCTCCGGAGGATGGCTCAGACACTGGAGCCGACTGCCTGGAGGGCTTAGAGGGTTTCCCCGACAGAGACTGGGTCGGGGGACCCTCGGGCTTCAATAAGCCCCTCAAGATCAATTTGTTTTTAAGTTCCTGCAGGACTCTAGGGCTGAAACCGTGACAGACAGCACAAGAGTCCTGCAGGTGTAAAGGTCCCAGCTAATACACACAAGAAGTGTGACCGTCTGTCAGAGACATCTTCTGACAGCACGAGTCACACTTCTTAAAGCCTGAGACCTTCGATTCTTTAGACATATCTAAAGAGACAACACTAGTGCAATCACTCGCACAAACACACAGATTACACTAAAATTTAAATTTAACTAATTTAACAAAGATCCTGACAGAAAAAAAAAAAAAAAACACACTCACTCCAACTACTAGGAGGGGTGGGAAGGGGCCTAAGGGAAAAAAAACCCTTGGAAAAATTTTTGGAAAGGGAAGATATTTGTAAGGGAGTGCTAACAAACTAAGTAACTAATTACTATAATAAAAACTAACAAAGGGGGTCCAAGTTTGACTAGAACTATAGAAATTTAACTAACCTGCAGAGCCGGTTGGAAAAGCACCTCGTCAGCTAAGCGGCAAACGAGATCTGAGGAGTTACCGCCTAGCATTGTGGGATACGGGGGAGCCTCGAGCCGGTGGAATTAGCTCTCGAGCTTTAGTATTGGCCGAGTCGGAGCTGAGGATCGGCTCCGAACCCATCCAGCAAGAATGAAGGCGAGATAGACAACTTAACATTTATTTGTAAACCACAGAAAAACAGCTAATGATCCAAACCTCAGCCAAGGAAGTCAGTGTTGTTTGCCAAGAAGTACAAAGTTCTATGCCAAAAAGTGAAAAATTATTTTATTGTAAGTAAGCGCTTTCTTCAGACCATTTACAACCATGTATCACATTACTCTATACTTTATACTAAAATTTGAATCAGCCCATTAACTTAATTGATTCATTTGAATAAATTAACCTGTTAATCACCCATGAAAAACTTCTATAAAAGCAATACATAGGGTACACAAGCACAAACAGTCATAAACTTCATTCTGCTATAAAAACATACAGAAAGGGATGCATATATACCAAATAAAGATGTATATATGAACAACATATATATAATAAACACTTATAAAAACTTATATGCATACTTTTAGACACAGGTACATTCATACAAAAATGGAAATATAAAAAGTGCATACATACATTTCTCTCTTTCTACACCTAACCAAAGGGGTACTTTTTTATATTTTATATATTAAATAATAACTGAGTGCTAAATGACATGTATATCAAGGGTCTATTCTGCAAAACAGGTTTAAGGGGGATCCTGTCATTTAACTCTTGACCCCTATCTGCTCTCAATCTGATGATCCAGAGTGTCTCTGAAGTCTCAGTTCTGTTTATAATGTCCCCCCCTCTATCATTTTCTTTTATTAGTTCTATTACTTGGAAGCTGAATGTATGCCCTGGCCCCTTGCTTTGCACATGCTTAGCCAATGCATTGGTCACATTCTGGTTCCTAATGTGTAATAAATGTTCTCTTATTCTAAACCTCAATTCCCTGTTGGGTTTTCCTACATAGAAACTCGAACAATTATTGCACACTGCTATATATACTAAGTTCTTGCTATTCCAGGTGGCGTGAGCATTAAACACATATTCTCTACCTGTATCAGGGTGCAAGAAATTACTAGCATCAATTCATCTTAAATTCAGATTAATTAGATTAAATAATAACCAAGTACCCCTTTGGTTAGGTGTAGAAAGAGAGAAATGTATGTATGCATTTATTTTTATATTTCCATTTTTGTATGAATGTACATGTCTAAAACTATGCATATACAAGTTTTTATAAGTGTTTTTTATATATGTTGTTCATATATACATCTATATATGTTGTTCATATATACATCTATTTGTTATATATGCATCCCTTTCTATATGTTTTTACAGCAAAATTAATTTATGACTGAGCTTGTGTACCCTATGTACAGCTTTTATAGAAGTTTTTCATGGGTGATTAACAGGTTAATTTATTCAACTGAATCAATTAAGTTAATGGGCTGATTCCAATTTTAGAATAAAGCATGGAGTACTGTGATGCATGGTTGTAAATGGTCTGAAGAAGTGGTGTGAGTAGCACCACAAAAGCCCTTACCTACAATAAAAGAATTTTTCACTTTTTGATATAGAACTTTGTACTTCTTGGCAAACAACAGTGACTTCCTTGGCTGAGGTTTGGATTGTTAGCCGTTTTTCTGTGGTTTACAAATGGTTTTAGTATGGCTTACTTCATTTTCCTACTGAAAGAACACTTACATTTTCCCAAATAATTAGTGTTTCACAGGTTATCAATTTCCTAAATACTCATTCAAATACACAAATTATTGTATGTATAACTGTCACAGAAAGAAAAAGGACCAAGATTTCCATCTTTTCAGAATAATCCTTTCTAAAACAACTTTTTAACAATTTCCATTGTGGTCTGAAAAAATGAAATCCTATTTTTTATAATTAAAACATATCAAAATACCTTCTTAAAGACACTGGTTAATGTCACCAACAGCTTTCTAAGCAAACAGAGTGGCTAACTTTGTTCTACACTTTTAAATTCTACCAGATCACATTGAAATAATTAGGCAGATTACTGAAACTCTTTGAAATACAAACAATCATTGTGCACATAAATACCATGTAAGAAATATAATTAGAATTTTTCCAATTTGTATTTTGCATAATCATAACTATTTAATTTTATTTAACCATTCACTTCCTCTACCTGCAATCTCTACAGATGTATCCACATCCCTTCATTCTACATTTCTTTATCAATCTGTTCCACAAATATTTGAATCAAGCATTTTTTTTAATTGGCTGAGTAGCTTTTTTTTTTTTTCCAGTTCACCAAAAGACATAATTTAGGAACTATCAATTTTTCTGGGACAAACAGCTGCGATTTAAAATTTCTCTTATTGTATTCCCGAAACAAGGCATAACACAATATGCCAAAATATGCCCTTTTTTGCTATAACACAATCACAAGAATAAAAACATAGTCTAGATTTTTTGTACAGTAAACACGGACTCTGGCAACACCAGTCTTTTTAGCCAATTTAATAACTAATAATTCCTTGGCAATCCCTTTTCAATCCAACATCTCACTTTTAAAACGCTCAGCAAATCTAATGTTTCCTTTTCTTCCAAAACAACATATATGCTGCCAAGGTCTGCCCTTCTTATTTTGTCCTCTGTAAGAAACAAATTATATTCCAATTGTTCAGACAGCATAAGCATTTCATTCACCTTTTCTCAGATCTCCAATAACTGCTGCTTAACGGTCCCCATGGCTTCCCGATTTTCTTGCAAAATTTTCCATTTCCTAAATCTCCATCAACTACAAACATCTGCAAAACACCTCAGACAGACCTGAATTCTGTAGTTCAATTTAAATCAATTCTGTAGTTCAGTTTAAATCACTTTAAAGCTATTTCAACTTCTTTTAGAGCCAATCACATCAGCCATTTAGGTTCCTTCAGCACAGGGAACAAAATCTCATGATTAGTTCTTCCCAACTCACAATCTATCACATCTCCTGCCTATTTGTCGAGTTTTCAAACATCTTCCCTTTCTGCAACATCATTCAAGGGATGCCATCTTCACCTATCTTGGGCTAAACTGACAATGAATTTCACTGCTTTAATATTGCTTTAAACAAACATTTACCAAACTAACTCTAAGAGCAGCCTTCTTCCAACAGTGAGCATATGCACTCTTTCTCCTATAAATTTTAATACACCATTAAATCATTAAAGCCTAGTGATACCTCCAGGTGTTTTTGTAGTTGCATCTTACGGATGCCTGAAGCTGTATAATAATGCCTATTCATATTTACATTAATAATTCCAAAACTATGCTGCTTAAAAGTTATTGAAAGATATTAATTTAAAGGTTACATTATCAACAACGCAATTGCACAAACTAGTGCAGGTAAACAGATAACTACGGTGGTGGTGCTGCAGTAGCGTTGTCGCCTCACAGTAAGACGTCCTGTTCGATTCTCAGCTAGAGCGTCTTCTGTGTGGAGACATGCGTAAATGGGCGCACCTCCGTTGAAGGATGTGCGTCAGGGCCAGCAACTCAGCACGTAAAAATCTACTGCCAATCTTTAGCGGACCGGAGATCCGCTGTGGCAACCCCTAACCGGGAAAAGCCGAAAGACACAGTCAGTGCAGGTAAACAGATATCAAGTGTTGTCCAAACATATACATTTATAGTGTCATAAATTTCATACGTCTAAATATCTCAACAACTAAGTACAGACAGAACTGCTTAATGTCTGCAGAAGCTCTCAGCTGGATGAAAAAAATACTGTTAACAGTATGCATGTAACTTGAGTAGCTGTTGAGATACTGCAAGTTGTTTACAAAATGTATTTATATTTATTTAGTTTACATTTGTTGACCAGGCTTGTCCGACTGAGCTGAACAGCCCTTTTTCAGCAGAGGCCCGAGAAGAAAAGCTCCAACATATTATACAATTTTCATTATAAATTAGCATTAAACATCAATGTTACAGGCTTATTACAAGACATTAAGTAGCAATACAATGTTATACAGTGACAATAATCAGGAGTATAGCAAAGCTCTTTCAAGATGTATAAAAAAGAAAATATGTCATTAAGATGAATATAGTTTTTGGGGTAAGGGATTACAAAAAACAATTTTATCGTAATGTAGTTGCATGAAGGCAAGACAATTACTACAGAATGTTTCACTGAGGTGATTAGCTTAATAGGTTTTAGAAGACAGACTGAAAGAGTAGTAAAGGAAGATTAGAGAGAGCTAGTGAGAAGAGTGAGTTGAGGGCAGAAAAGTAGATTAAGGTATGGGAAGTCGGGAATGTTTAAGGAGGGACAGTGCAGTGGCAGGACCAGTGACTTTTAAAGTGCTCTTTGGTGGCTGTCTTAAATTGTTTAGGATGTGTAAGGGTCCTGATTTCTAGTGGGAGCCTATTCCAGGCAATAGTGGGGTGATAGCTGCACATGTTGCATCCAAATTTAGACTTGGGTTTGTAGTAGGTCTTGGTTAGAGCTTCGGAGAGGTCTGGAGGGAGAATAATGTGAGATGAGAGGGGATAGTGTCAGGCAGTAGGAAAGCTGGTATAGGATAGAATGAATGATCTGGAGCTGAGAGAGAAGAAGCTGGTGGGATAATTCAAGCCAGTTTAGGTGTTTGAGAGAGAGAGAGACGGTGATGGGATTTGTAGGTTTGTTGGGCAGCAAATCTAGCTACCTTGTTGTAGGTAGATTTGAGTTTGGTCAGGAGTGGCGAGTTAAAATTTGTGAGAATTTGAGAGTTGTACATTAGACTGGGTAGAAGGTAGGTAAGAGAAAGTGTAACCTTGGCTTCAGAGGTAAGCAATTTCTTGTTACGGTAAAGGAGTCCTAGTTCTGAACGAGTCTTTTTGATGCAGTTAGTAACAGGCAAGTCAAATTTAAGCTGCTCGTCAATGGTGATGCCTAAGAGCTTAGTGCCGTATTCTGCCTGAATGGGAGTATTATTAAATATTAACTTAATAGCTACTGTGTTTACTGTAACATATAACAACCAGTTTAAGACCTAGAACCTAAACAACATTACCACAATGAAAACAGTTTTTGCTCAACAGTTTACCATTTACACTTTTTTAGTAACCTCAATGGTTCCAGAGATATGAACATTTGTTTGAAATGTGAGGACATCATTTGATTTTAACAAAAAGATTAGGCTCTACCCATTGGAAGTTACAGTGCAAACTGACAAGAGTTCCATTGGAGGAGTGAGTTCCTAACCTGTTCCTACATGAAAGAAGACTTTTCATTCTTAGCATTTGACGGTGATCTTAAGTAAATTAAAACATCTACAGTACTAAAGGGAAGTTTGGGACATTTTGAAGACAACATAATTATGTAGACAAACTAGACATTTCAGCCATTCGGAAAAGCTGGTCGACTGTGGGTTCAAACCTAAGAATGGCCTTTAGACGTAAAGGGCGTTGCATTCAAATATCCCTGGCAAACATAATTTTTCAACAAATTTGTTGTCAGAGTTTCCATCACTTACTGTTACATGTCATTTACTGCACCAGTCTTTCAGTAAGAGTTTTAAAAGCAGCTATAACAGACTTTTTTTTATCACTTGTTAAACAGATAAGTGTTCTGACCAAAACAACTATTTTACCTATGACCCAAGGGAAACAAACTCCACCATGTAAAACGATAAACACAAATATCACGGATTTTCGCAGGGTATAGAAATACTACACAGTATACACAATTCAAATAAAGTCAAAATCAAAACAGATTAAATCAAAGTTGAATACAGGTCTGTTATAACATTACTGAATCAATCTCTATCTCTCCTAGACTACATTTCTGACCATCCTATCCTCTTTCTAGTCAAAGCCTTGACCTAATTTTCATTACTCATTTCCAGGATCCTGATATCCTCAAGTTCATGCCTTGGGGGGGGGGGGGGGGCACTGTGCTACTCTTTCATCTTTTGGTTTCCTTTTGACAGCTAACACAATTAGATACAGCAAGTTATAACCCTCACCCACCAATGTGTTAGTTGGATCCAAACCTAGGAGAAATAAAGGAGATGAGATTTTTAAACTGTCCACCCAAAGCATATCACAAATTGTGTTTCAACTAGCTGTCCACATTCCCAAATGTTTCCATGTTCCCAGGTCCCCTTGATTACATCTCCAATGGAGCAAGGAGGTTGTCAGGAACAAAGACACAAGCCTAACTGGTGTTTGAACACATTTAAAAAAGGCACTGCCATCTAAATAAATTAAATCTCTGTGGTCTAATGGAGTATCTGGAAAGCTCAATCAACGTAGTTGCCTTTCCAACATCAACCTCTACTTAGCAAACAAATGGGTCTTCAAACCCAATAGTTTAAGATGGAAACTACTTTCACTGGATTCAGCTTACCATCTAATCAGGACTAGCCAATATTTTCTCAGTATTGTTCCCATCCTACCTCTAGAGAACACTTACATCAGCCTCTCCATCCACTCTTTATCTTAAATTCGCAAGCCCAGGTTAGTTTTCAATGTGGACCACTCTGCTGTTCCTTTTCCCACTGACATATCACCCCGATAATGGATATAAACATTCTGCCAGAGGGCAAGTATTAATATATGGACAACAGTCACCCCATTATTTAAACATTCTTATCGGAGCAACCAAAGTTATCTAAGGCAAAGTCTTTGTAGCCTTAAAGCCTCATGTTGTTAAATTAGTAACTTCCCCGATTATTGGATTATTCCAATCAGGACCTACCACAGAATTAGGTAACAACTGCCTATAAATCATTTTACCATTCCCTCTAAAGCGTAATGCAATCTGTTTCCATCTACAATACAAATTAGCTGACAGGATCCCACATACCAAATTCAACCAAGCTGCCTTAAAATATAATTCATACTCTGGGAGGGACAATTCTCCTTGCTTTTATGAGAGGGTTAGCGTATCTCATGACAGTCTAGGTTTGGAGCCAGGTGGCAAAAAAAGAAGTGAACATTCTGTGGAGCATCATTAACATCTCATTTTTAGGATCTAAGGGAAGAGCTTGGCCTGCATACAAAATTAGTGGAAGCAGAAATCACCTGTGACAGCAATGCCAGTTAAGATGGGAAAAGATAAGACAGAGATTATTGGCCACCTCCCAGTGGCAGTAACTGAACATTGTTCAGAGGGAAAATGGAGATTAAAATAACTTGAGCTGAGTGATTATCAAACAGGACAGGGGGTCAGGATTTGCATATCACCTACAGGATGATATTTAGGTAAGGATTGAAGACAAAAAAGCAGGTGTCAGAAGAGTGGCTCAGACTACAACAACCTGTGATCAGCACCTGATCTACTTGTTAAAGTAAACGTAATGAAGATACAGAAGTGACAGTAGGCCAGCATGAACAGACATCACACGACACACAAAAAACAATGCTCCTACTTAAGAGTGAACCTGCAAGCTTCCCTAAAAAGTATAGGCCAGTAACTTGCCTTCTGACGACGTATAAACTATACACTGGAATTGATGCCGACAGCGTTTATAATCATTTAGAAGAAAACTCAATTATGGCAATAGAATAAAAGGGCAATAAAAGAAAGGCATATGAAACAAATAATCATTTGTTGTTAAAATCCATAGTGGAGAACTGTAAAAAGGTGAAGAATCTAGGTATGGCAAGGATTGACTACAAAAAAGAATTTGACAGTATTCCACATTCACGGATAAAACAGTGCTTAAAAATGTATAAGGTGCACCCTACACTGAAACTACATCACAGCAACCATGAAACAGTGGCAAACCACTCTTAAGCCACGATAAAGAACAAATTATTTATTATTCCAGGGATAAAAATTCAACGGGGGATATTCCAGGGTGACTCTGTCATTGCTGCTATTCTGTCTTGCCCTCAACCCACTAAACTGTCTACTTAACAGCTTAGGCCATGGCTATAATTTGGCTCCTAGAAAACGTGTAAAGACTTCTCATCTTCTCTTTCTCGATAATTTAAAAAGTACAGTTTTGTACCTACCATAAATGTAGATGTTCGAGTGTTCACACTGCTGCAGTCATTACACTTGGGTTATCCTGTCGTCAGGCGGTTCCCCAGTCGGCCTGAGTTCCAAAGTCTTGGTCCGGCATCGGTTGCTGTCACCTCCTCCTTGACGTCAATGCGACAGGGGTATATAAGATGCAGCAGACGCCATTTTCTTCAGTTTTTCTTGCCCCATATGTCAGGTGCCCCCAAATAGGTAGGCAATTCAAGTTGCTAGTAAAACATAAATAAGAAAAGCAAACAACCAGTTTCAGTTACCAGCAAATACTCCCCATAGGTAGTAAAGGGTAGAAGACCTAGGTACGTACCAACAAAAAAGAGGGGAAGGAGGGTGGGTAACCTGGACTGCAGCAGTGTGAACACTCGAACATCTACATTTATGGTAGGTACAAAACTGTACTATGTTCATCGTGTTACACTGCTGCAGTCATTACACTTGGGTAGACTCCCAAAGCTGAGGTAGGGTGGCTGGTTCTATATTGCATTAGGAGTGGCTATAAGGCCCTGCAGCACTGCGGAGGTGAAGCCAGCTCTGGATTTGGAGTATAGAGGCAGATGGTAATGCTTGGTGAAGGTATGCACAGAGCTCCATGTTGCTGCTTCCAAAATATCCTTGGTAGGTACTCCTCTGAGGTAGGCCGTTGAAGTGGCTGTTGCCCTGGTGGAGTGAGATCTAATGCTGGTAGGCACAGATTTTCCATGGTGCGTATAGCAGAAACGTATGCAAAGTCATATCCATTTGGAAATAGTCTGTTTTGAAATGGCTTTTCCCTGTGCTCCTGCAGCATATACTACCAATAATTGCTCAGATTTTCTGAAAGCTTTGGTTTTTGTCCAAGTAGAAGCATAACTGCCTGTGAATGTCCAATGAATGCAGAAGTCTCTCCCCTTTATTCAGTGGTTTTAGATAAAAAGTTGGCAAGTGAATAGTTTGGTTTAGAGACACACTTGAAACCACCTTAGGCATAAAAGTTGGGTTTGTTCTTAAAGACATCCTGTCTTGGTGGAAAATGAGGAAAGGTTCCAATGCCATTAGTGCCTGTAATTCTGAAACTATTTGTGCTGATGTTAGTGCCAGGAGCAGAGCAGTTTTCCAGGAGATATATTTTAAGTCTGCTGTGCTAGCTGGCTCAAAAGGAGGTAAAGTTAATTTTTCCAAAACAAGTTGAGGTCCCAAGTTGGAGTAGATGCTCTACGGGGAGGTCTTATGTTTTTTGCCCCTCTGAGGTACTGTTTTAGCAAAGGATGTGAGAAAATTGGTGGATCTGTGTTATAATGAGCAGAGATGGCAGAGGCGTGGATCTTGATGGATGAAAGGAGAGACCTTTGTCCAGCATCTCAGTCAAATATTGTAGTATCTGAGGAATGTTTGGCAGAAGAGGGTCAAGGCTGTGAGCCTGGTTCCAGGCACAGAATCTGTTCCATTTATCCAAATAGGCTTTCCTGGTACTACGCCTTCTGGCCTCCAGGATGACATCCATAACAGCTTTGGAGAGAGGCATTGTTTGTTTGGCTAAGGTATCTTCCATGCAGCGTGGTTTAAGGTCTTTAGCTGACTGTGGAGTATCTGATTGTTGTGCTGAGATAGTAGATGTGGTATTTGAGGCAAAATCTAGAGTGGTCCTTGTGCTAAGTTTTTTAAGATTGGGTACCAGTGCTGGCATGGCCAGTCTGGTGCATCCAGGGTGGTCCTTGTGCTAAGTTTTTTAAGATTGGGTACCAGTGCTGGTGTGGCCAGTCTGGTGCAATCAAGATCATTTTTGGCTCCTCTTGCCTGTCTTTTATGAGTAACTTTGGAAGAAGAGGCAGTGGTGGGAAAGCATATACTTTTATTTTTTTCCAGCTGAATGAGAGGGCATTCACTTTCCATGCTTGTGGATGGTAACTCCTTGTGCAGAATTTCTGTAGCTGGCAATTCCTTGGGGCTGCAAACAGATCTATGTCCGGGCTCCCCCATTTGTGTGTTATCATTCTGAATATTTGTGGATTCAATTTCCATTCGTGGGGATCCATGATATTTCTGCTTAAGTCGTCTGCCAGTGTGTTTTTCTCTCCTGGCAGGAATTGTGCTTGTAGATGAACTTGATAGTTTATAGCTGTGTTCCACAAGGTCATTGCTTGTCTGCAGAGGGGGTATGAATGGGTGCCCCCTTGCTTATGTACCACATGACTGTGGTGTTGTCGGACTTTAGTAGTAGTTGTACTGGATGCAGCAGGTCCTTGAAAGCTATAAGGGCATTTTGTACACCTAGCATCTCTTTTTGGTTTGATGTGAAGACACCTTTGTTCTATAGGCCACTTGCCCTGAATGCATTTTCCTGTCATGTGTGCTCCCCAGGCATAATCCGAAGCATCTGTTGTCAGTGTTTGCCTGGCTGTGGGTTGAGTAAAAGGCTGTCCCTTGTTGAGGTGACAAGCTTGAGCCCACCATCGAAACTCCTTCTGAAGGCAAGGTATTAGTGGTATAACCGTTTCCAAACTTTGACAGTGTTGAGACCATACACTCTTTAGGTACCATTGTAGTTTCCTCATATGCAGTCTGGCATATGGAATTAGTAGTATGCAAGATGCCATGTAGCCCAAGCCCTGCAGAATGTTTCTTGCAGGGAGTCAGATCTTTGTTGCCATCAATTGAAAGTATTGAGTCAATTGTCCTTGCTTGTCTGGCGTGAGATAAACCATCTGGGCCATTGTGTTCAAGCTGGCACCCAGGAATATTATCTTTTGTGAGGGCACTAGTTTTGATTTCTTTTCGTTTACTGTGTACCGCAGGCAACTTAATTTTTTTACAAACGCCAGATGCTGTAGGAGAATGTCTTTGCTCTCTGCTTGAATTAGGCAGTCATCCAGGTATGGGTAAATTTGAATTCCTCTCTGTCTGCAAAATGCAATTACTGGTGCCAGGAACTTTGTGAAGACCATGGGCGCAGTAGATAAGCCAAAGGGCAGTGCAGAAAATTGGTAATGCACTGGACCAGCTATGAATCTGAGGTACCTTCTGCAGTTTGACAGGGACATGCAGGTATGCCTCCTTGAGGTCCAAGGTCACGAGCTAAGCTCGCTTGCCCAGCATGGGAAGAAGCTGCTGTAATGTCAACATTTTGAATTTCGTAACATCCAGATAAGTATTTAGAGATGAAAGATCCAGAATGGGCCTCCAGGCTTTGTCTTTTCTGGGTACCAGAAAGAGTCTTGAGTAAAATCCTTGTCCTTGTTCATGTGGAGGTACCTTTTGCATAGTTCCCATGCTCATGAGTGCTGTAATTTGTTTTTGAGCCACTGCCCACTGATTTGGTGGCAGATTTGGCATTCCTTTTAACCTTGGCAGTGTGTGAAAGCGGAACCTGTAACCCTGTGAAACGATATTGAGAACCCATTTGTCTTTGGTGATCATATGCCAGTTGTGATAGAAATGAGCCAGTTTGCCTCTCAATGGGGCTGCCAGGAGAGAAATGTTTGGCAGCTGTAGTGGGAAGTCATTGGGACTGTTTTTTGTAAGGTTGGTGTCTGTCTTCCCCTTCTTTCTGGCCTGGTGCACCCCATTGCCGAGGCTTGTAAGGAGCCTGTGGCTGTCCTCTGCCTCTTGGACATCTGTATCTGCCCCTTTGAGGTCTGTCTGTAACGGGAAAGGACCAATTCTTTGTTGGGCAGTTTCTGCTAAATCGAGGAGGCTGTACCTGTAAGAAATCCTTCACTGTTTGCATAGATTTTGCTTTATCCTCCATTTTCTTTAGTACCACTTCTGCCTTAACTCCAAATAAGACATCATGTTGCAAAGGTGCATCCAATAGTTTAGCTTTAACATGACCTGGTAATGTATGTTCTTTTAACCATGCATGTCTTCTAATGGCAGAGCCTGTAACTGCTGCTCTACAGGAGGCCTCTAAAGAATCAAAACCACATTGCAAAGTATGTTTTCCCACTTGTTCAGCAGCATGCAATAAATCCTGCATTTCCTTAAAATTAGGAGGATCTGTATCTGAAAGCATTTTTTGTTTCAACTGAGACATCAAAAATTGCTGATATTTTAACATGTGAAACCGGCAATTTAAAGCTCTCATTGCTAAAGTTGCAGATGTATATACTTTCTTTCCCCATCTGTCTAATGCTCTGGAGTCTCTGTCAGAGGGAACTGGATTCTTTGCTGATGAGGCCTTAACCCCTTTGGGTCCCTGAGAAATAGTTTTTGGGTCTGCCGCTGGGCTTTTATACAGAAATTTGTGCGAGTCAGGGACTCCAATACCTGTCTGGTTTAACTGGAGCTGGAGGTAAGGAATCAGGGTTTAAACTGGATTCAGTATACACATCATCCACAATATCTAACACTGGCGGAATAGCAAGGGGTCTGTGCTGAGGCAGTAGTAGAAATTCATTGAGCCTTTTCTTGGATTCTGAATAATCCTGGCCTTCCCAATGGAATGCTCCCTCATGGCGTGTAAAGTTTCCCCAAAAGAGTAATCCTCTGGTCGAGAGGCTGATGGAATGGATTCCTCAGTATCAGAATCCTCATAAGGGGGTAAAGAATAACCTAGGTCTGAGGAAGAATCTGAGGAAATGGACACCTGGTCGGAGGAGTCATAATCCGCATCCTGTCTGGGCCTTTTATCAGGAGGGGGTTGGGACCCCCTGATCAGAGTGATCAGGTCTTCGGCCATTTTGAGCATTTGTTTCTTAGGCATGGAGGCCTGTCCTGGGGACTGTACTGTTTTCTTTGTTTTAAGAGGTGGTTTAGACTTAGAAGAGGGTTTAATGCTAAACTGAGTAGGTCTGAAGACACCCTCTGAAGCTGCGGGTGGCTCAGGTACTCCGGATCCCTCTGCAGGGTCGGTATCGGTAGTCTGTAAAACTTGGGAGTCCGATGGCCCAGCCATCTCCACTAGGGAGTTGGTGGCTGCCTGTGGTTCTGCAAAAGCGGTCGTCAGGGGCAGCAAAGGCACCTCACTGAAAACCGGAGAACCGGCGACTGGCCTAGAAGAGGCTTCGTCGTCAGTTATGGGCCTCGGATGCCTGTCTTTGTCGTTGCACTTTTTATGAATTGCTGTCGTCAGAAGTTCCGACGGCATGGTGTAATTAAATTTTCTGCCAAAGTAATGTTGGACAAAATCAAACAGACGTTTAATAGTGTGCTTGTTAAACCTAGCACAAAACTGTGACGTCGTGGTCTGGGCCTAGGCATGGGATACAATAAGAATGGAAATCCTTATGAGGTGTTTGCTTCCCACAAGAAATGCAGTTATTAACTTTTACTGACATCGGTCTGAGGCAAGAAAAAGTTTCCCCAACAGGGTACTTAGCTTTGTAGAAGACTTCGGTTCTGGATTCAGAAATGAAAATCTCAGGAGTCGGCAGACCAGCACTTGCGAACTGCTTTTGCTTCGGGCACCGCATGGCAAGAAAGACTGAAGAAAATGGAATTGGCTGCATCTTATATACCCCTGTCGCACTGACGTCAGGGAGGAGGCAACAGAAACTGACGCCGGACCAATACTTTAGAACTCAGGCCGACTGGAGAACCGGATAACCCAAGAGTAATGACTGCAGCAGTTTAACATGATGAACATCTGTACAGCTCATCAGATGAGGAAAAGCACAACTGCAAGTTGTCAAAACTTTTTCAGATGATAAAAGAATGTCATTTGGTCTTGATAAATGTGCAAGAAAATATCAGTTTGGGACAGGGATGTGATATAAAAGAACTTGAGCAAGAGGGAGTGTATAAATATTTGGGAATTGATGAAGGATCAACTATAAAACATGAATAAATGTGAACAAAACTTAGTAAGGAATACTTTAGAAGAGCTAAATTAATCCTGAAAACAGCGGTGACATCTAGGAACAAAATTCAAGCTATAAAGCAATTTGCGCTTCTTGTCCTAACTTACAGTTTTGATTGATTGGCTGGTCCCAAAACGTGTTGGATAGACTAGACACGAAAGCAAGGAGGAGGCATCATGCTCACCAAATGATTTATAACAATCAATGCATACCAAAATTACATATTTCCCATTCCAAAGGAGGTATAGGCTTCCTTGAAATTGATTACATGTATAGATCTGCAATCGTGGGACTGCACACATCTGCTGACCTCATAAGACCCAAATGTAGTGAAAGCTTTGAAACATGAGGAGAATAAATCTAACATGACTTCCCTGCTTAGTCTAGCAGAATCATATCGGCATCAAGCAGGAATGGAAATCAAACCACAAGTAGATAAAAATCAGGCATCAACTGAATGTGCCAAAAATCAAAAGAAAGAATATCAGGTGAAGGACCAGATGAGAAGGCAAGAAATGTGGAAAATGCATAAATATAGTTGCAAGTACAGAAAACTCCTGGAAGAACCTCATGTTGATCAGGATCAAACGCAGGAATAGTTAAGGAGAGGCAAATTCAAACCAAGAGATGAAAGGTTAATATTGGCGGGCCAACACAGTGGGCTACATTCACATTGGTTTACAAAGTCCATTGAACATGTGGGAGAAACAGACCAAAGTAGTTTTTTTTTTTTTTTTTTTTAAACAGAACTGGAAACAGTTGCACACCTCATTGCTGGTTATGACATACTAATGGCAGAAGGACTGTATACTGAAAGGCATAACACTGTGGCAAGACTGTTGCACTGGTGATTGTGCAAACATTATGGTACTGAAGTGGCTTAAAAACACTGAAAACATGAACCACAAAGCATCTGAATAATGTGCATGTATATAAAATATGAAGTATAAAGTTCCCCTAGGTTCTTATACAGAGGACAGCTCATAACCAGTGGGCTACTGGGATCTACATGCTTAGTTAAATTGGTCCATGCATGTAATGCACAGGAGTAAATTTCCTGTATTATTGACTCTATTAATGTGTTTTTCTGTTAGTAATCAGTGTTGAAGTGTAGTTAAGTGGTTGCCTATATAGTGCTCAGCTCTATGTAAGCATTCAAACTGTATATATAGTTTTACTGTAGTATGGTAATAGTGTATTAGTGATGATCAAAAGCCATCTGCGTGCAATCTCCAAGCCAGGGAAGTGGCCACATCAAGCCTTCATACATTTCTCTTCCTTCCTTTATCACATAGAGCATTAAAGGAATAACAAACTGTATAAAAAACAAAGCAATCATAAAATGGCTACCCCAGCAATATGCACACACAATGTTTTTGCAATAAACTTGTGCACCATGCTGGATCAAAATATATTAAGACTAGAGTGGGTTGATTTTAAAATTTTATGGTGCAACCAAACACTTGTTGTGCCTTTCGGCTTTTCCCAGTTAGGGGTCGCCACAGCGGAACTCCGGTCCGCTAATGATTGGTAGTTGATTTTTACGTGCCGAGTTACCAGCCCTGACACACAACCTTCAACGAAGGTACGCCCATTCACGCATGTCTCCACGCAGAAGACGCTCTAGCTGAGAATCGAACCGAACAGTGTCTGACTGTGAGGCGACAACGCTACCGCAACACCATATTAATTTCTTATGATCCAAACAAGAATGTACAGCCATGGAAAGAATGAAATGGGATAATGCAGAAATATATTAGCCATAACAGTTCCATAGTTATGGGAGGAAATTTTACTACAGTGATGGATCCCTGGATAGATAAGTTACCCAAAGGAATTAGCAGATTTCCAAAGACCTCTTTCATATCTAAATATCATGTATTATGAATGGAGAATATTTGATACCTGGAGGGTACGTAACCCAGATGCCAAAGAATTCACATATCTGAGTGAACAAGCTATAGCTAGACATTTAGACATGATTTTTGTTACTCAGAATCTACCTTTGAAGGCCAATGAAGTAACCACTACCACCACCACAGCCACAGCCTTATCAGACCACAATCCAGTCAAACTCTACGTGACTTTAACCTTATAGTGAAAGTTACTCACATTTGGGGGTCTGATTTCCTGTAGCTGAGGATTGCTTGGAGAAAAGATAGTATAAAAAACTGGATTAGCAACCACTGGTCAAATCATCTATCAGGGCAGATTTTAATAGAATATGTTAGATGGAGTTTAAAAAAAAAAAAAAAACACCACAAGTTTGCAAGCATGTTTCAAAGGCAGATAAAGCAAATAAGTTCATCCTTACAGATAAATTAGAAGAAAAAATTAAATTATTGGAAATTCAGTATAGCCTAGGTAAGGGCAAAAACGCTTTACTACACAAAATACTTCGAAATCAAGAAAAAAATTAAAAACTCTACAATGTAGTGGTGCTCAGATTGGAGCAATATACCCTCTGCTATTAGACAAAGGGGATAAAACACCGAAAATTCTGGCAAGATGATGTCAGCAAAGTGTGCAGGACATGACCACTTCATATATGGACACCCCCTCTGGGGGAGCATTATGGACACTTTTGAGATTAACAAACTTTTAACAGGAATTTACCTAAGTCTCCATAAAGATAAGCCCAAATATGCAGAGATGCTGTATTACACTAAGTCTATAAAACTTAAGCATATTGTAACAGGATCCCTTCCAAGGTTGGCAGCTTCTATTAGTAAAGATGAAATCCAACTTGCAGCTCAATACATGCTAGCTGAGAAAGCCCTGGAATTATAGAGGCTCCCATCACATTTTTATAAAAATTTTAAAGCCGAACTTAGTGGCCCATTATACCATTCATACAAACTAGTGAAGCTTAGAGGTCAGTTCTACGAGAAAGTAATAGAAGCCAAATTTCTACTGTTTCCCTAACCCAAGATAAAACATTATGTGGATAATTGTCCCCTCTCCCTTCTCAATCTAGAAATTAAGATCCATGTTAAATTCTTAGCTAATCACAAAATGCTCATATCACAATACATCCCCAGTAACCACCAGGATTCATCAAGGGGAAAGGGGATGGACTGGTGTGGGGGAGTCATCTGCAGTTTTACTAAATTTCCATAAAGCTTTTCATTCAGTCAGTTGGCAGTTTATGAGGAACACACTATATGAATATGGCCTTCCAGAAGCCTTCATCAGGAAAGTAAATGACTGTATACCCTTTTGTCTCTGCTTTTTCCTATCACTAAGGACACTAGACAGTGATGCAACCACTCTCCATACTCATTTATTTTAATAGCCAATACCCTCAATAAAACATTGCAAGTAGTACTATACCCTTAAGGTACTGCCTTAAAATCTTGGTTCATAAGAATACTGTGTTGTAATGTTGGATAACCTGAAACCTGCTTCGCACATCCTATTAGCATGTCAAAGGAATTTTGCAAAATAGTCAAGCTTGAGGATTAATTTTAACAAATAGTTATTACTTCCACTGTCAAAGCAAGCCAGAGAGTCATTAATCCAATGGCCCCACTGTCCACTTTGTCTAATGGACAAGTGATCCTGTATGGGACTCGATTTTACTACAGACCTGACTAGGATTTCAAAGTTTAATACCAAACCATTTATGTAATGCTACTGCCCAAATAACTGCACAGAAAAATTGACTAGTATTCAGATTATCAAAATCCTCTATTATGAGACACTTCCTTCATATTGTTAAAACTACAATCAAAATGCAAAAAATAAGTTTGATTATTTTATGTGGTCTAGTCAAAAGCCAAGTATTTCTAGAAAAAATGCTATAGACTATTAAAAGAAGGAGGTTTAATGTGGCTTTGCTGTATTATTCCAACACCACCTCCAGGCCAGAACTAAAGTAAAACCTTGAAACACGAATTGAGAACTTTATCTGCAAACTGGGGGAAAAGACTACAGTAAAACGCAATTTACAGCTGGAATCAATAAATTGGGCAAAACTGAAGATGTCCTCAAAAGGTAAACCCCTGGTGTGGGAGAAATGGAATGCAAAGGTACATAGGACAGTTTTCATCCTCTACCATGTAATTACTACACAATATCCAGAAAACATCCCTAACCATGGCAGAGTCGTTTTGGTGGTAACATTTACAACTGAGATTGATAGTTAATACAAATGGTATTGTCTTAGATACTCGCAGCATGAATGCACTGCATGAATATTAGTCCAAGCTGAAGGAACTATTCCACACCTCCCTTAATATAGCCCCACAAACTACAAAGAATTACACAAACCAGTTAAGAAGTAAAAAGGAAAATCATTTACACTGAATCCCGTCTCAAGGGGTGTGGGATTCAGTTCAGTTCCTACCCAGATTCAATTACCGCCTCAATATGCAATTTACATTTACAAAATTGATACATTCAAGGCAACACTTCCCAGACAGACTGAGAAAATGAAATGGGTATCCTTGCTGCAATAGCTAGAGGTGTGGGGATGAGGGAGCCAATTAGATTAATATGGTCTGGGATTGTAGGCAGTTGCACAGCATGTGGCTATAAATAACTGATAAGATTAGATTTTTCCCTTCACCATGACCTATATATTATTTCTGGGACCTCGGTATCCCCAACACTGATTTACAGATGATATGCACAATACGGGTATGGGTAAAGATAAATATCTGTGCACTTCCAGCCACAACATTCAAAGTCCAGAAAAAATTATATTTGACTGGCCATCATACTTTATAAAAATTCTCTTAAGTTACAGGGCATAGACATACAAGCACATAGATATGCAACTAAAGAATGAGCTGTTGTACATTTTTAAACAAACCAGAACGTGCGAGTCTTTTTTTTTTTTTCCTCCTTAGAATGACTGATTCTGAGGGGATGCATTTTATATTGTGTATGGAAGTGGTATGCAAAATACCTGGAAGTCAGTAAGCTTCCTTGCACTCAACGTTGTTATAAGACAATACAATATTTGGTAATTCAATGTAGGAAATAATGCAACACTGAGTATTATTGCTGGCTGATGTTTATTATAGTGCTGCTTAAATATATTACACTTGATAACAAATTAGCCCAACTGTAGTGAAGTTACAGTGAATGAGATGAAATCATTCTACAGTGTATAATATACTTCGTATACTCCTATATAATGCTTGCATCAGCTAATTTTTTTTAACATGTAGCTTGCCTCTTTACACAAGTTGGACTTAATAGATTTTTTTCAAATTCTGGTACAGTATTATGTGTACAGCTTCAATAAATACGTTGCAGTTTGGAAAAAAAAAAAAAAAAACAACTATTGCTGTGGGCAGTGTGTGCTCTTACCTTTTCCCAAAGATATATTTGGCATCCTGCCACCATGCATGCAACTACGTTTAAGAGAAAAAACATCACTAAAGATCAAGGGAACCTGCTCCTGTCAATATCCCAAGTATCAGCTGAGATCGGATGATCTGGGCAACCAATGTCTAGCACTTTAAGTCATATTCATTCATTCACCTGTTACCAACTTTATCATAACCAGTGTCATAATAAGACCATGATTATTATAAAATGAATACCTTGACAAAGAATGAATTGATTATTTTTTCCAAGCAAGGGTTTTCCATGTAACTACAGCTTTTGTGAAGCCCTGACGCAGTCATGGACGATGATGAGTGGTCTTTTTGCAGTCTCAGTTTTCTTGGATATCCATCCAATAGCTATGGCTGTTAACTGTGATCAAATAACAGCAGGAGTTACTCCAAAAACTGCCTTTGTACCCACCAATTACTGTTAATTTAGGAGCAAGTACACCTTGGGTGTCTAATTCTGATCAAAGAAAAAAAAATACATAAAAAAATTAAACAATGGGCACAGTAAAGTATTTCAGCTGACAGTGGACACAAAGTGGCACCCATTGCAACTCACCATCAACAAACATATACACACACACTTCACACACACTTGAGAACGTGTACACAGACACACACACACTTTGCTCCTGAGAAACCAACTTGATGGTCATTTGCTTACACCAGTAATCTGCCCCCCCCTGCAAAAAAAAAAAAAAATATATATATATATATATATATATATATATATATATATATATATATATATTTACAGCCACTTCCTGTGCACATTACTGTGGCCATTATTGTCATTCACTTTTTTCGCAATCAGACAACAAATAAGGAAGGTAAACAAATTGGTCCCAATAATATATTACAACTTATGCTGTCATACAAGTGGTGGACTTCCGCAAACACAACAATTTGTCACTGCCTTTTGCTTTTACACAGATTACCTCACAACCTCATTAACGTAACAACCACTGATGCGTGATGATACACAAAATGAAAGAAATTACCAAGTAACGTATTTTCAGTTGCTGCTGTTATTCACAGTAGTCCACAAACCCAACACTGATTACTCTAACAAAATAATAATTAAAAAATGAATGTACAGTTTCTGTGGGCAGTGTGTACTGTTTAAAAAATGAATGTACAGTTTCTGTGGGCTGTGTGTACTGTTATTTCTGTGCACAGAGCCTTTATCTAGAGAGCTCTCAACCTGTTAGCTCAAGAATCAGGAATAATCCATACAAAACGGGCAACAAAGGACCAAAAAACAGGGACAGATTTTAAACATTGATCTTTTATACTTAGAAAAAATACTAGAAAAGAGGTATTACACTGTTATTCAGAAAGATACGAAGTCTAAAATTTAAATGTCTGTCTTTATTTACTGTGTGCAGTTCTCAATGTTTTGACAAAAAATGACAGGCTTTACAAGGAGCAGACTAAAACTCAGTGGCAAAATTAGGGTCATTCTGTGAAATCCAGAAGGTGGAGATGCATGTGTAAACGGTGTCATTCTGGTATTTTTAAAATTCCCTAAAAGAGAAAACCAAATTAAGATTGGGAGTGTCTGCTCTTATTAAATCCCTCAGATTGGTGAATCTGGGTAGGCAATCTCTATCTCTTAACTCATATTATTTCACTGATTAGGCTTCATTCCTAATCAGGTTATAACACAACCCTGTTTAAGATTAAACCTGTAATTGGAGGAAGAACAATTGTTTTTTTTCACCTCCCCTAAACAAATGCAGCTTTTCCATGGCTCCTACACAACCATGGATGATCAGCATTCCCCGGCCACAGGATCATGTGTGCCTAATGCAGGCTATGGCCCCACCTTTTGTGTCTATACCACCTGCCTGTCTCTGTTTTTGTTTGTATGCCCCTGCTACATTTCCTATCCCCACCTTCCTTCTTACACATGCTCCTTGCTACCATCCTTTAAAAAAAAAAGTAAAATTGACACCTGACCCATAGAAAAAAATTCACCTTCCTCCATGTTTGCATTCCTTTACTTACTATCACACCTGTCACCCTTAGGCTTTCGAATACTGGCCATGGCTCTTGCCGCCCCCATAGTACCTTTTTTAGGCAAGGCTCAAGACAAACCCACCACCATAAATAGCACAAGTAACCAAAAACTGAGGGTAATGCTACTCAATGCCAGAAGTCTAAACCTCAAAATGCACGCACTCGAGGCACTCCTCAGTATGGAGAACATAGACATCTGTGCAGTAACAGAAACCTGGTTTAAAGCTCCTGAGAGCACCCCAGCACTACTAGGCTATAACTCATACCATACCTTTCGGCCACAGAACCAGGACTGAAACACAAAAGGCTGGGGTGTATCCATACTCATCAAGGATATAACTTGCAACAAATCACCCACCATGGCCCAGGATCCCCATTACGCATTTCTGGAGACACTGGGAAAAGTACAGTTTTGTACCTACCATAAATGTAGATGTTCGAAGATCCACATTGCTGCAGTCATAACCTGTGGGTAGTCCGCTGTCCTCGGTCGGCCCCAATACCAAAGTGTTAGGCTGACGTCGGTCATGGTCGCTCAGATCTGACGTCAGTACGCCGTGGTACTAAAGCGCATGACCAACGTCATATCCTCAGTCTTTCTTGCCCCAGATGTCAGAAGGCCTTAAAAAGAAAGGCCATAGCCAAAAATGGAAAAACACCCAATCACCCATGTAGAAACAATATTTACAACACAAACCACACAACCACCCCAAACTACAGAGGGGAAGGAGGGAGGGTAAATTGGACTGCAGCAATGTGGATCTTCGAACATCTACATTTATGGTAGGTACAAAACTGTACTATGTTCTTCATCTCACATTGCTGCAGTCATAACCTGTGGGTAGAATCCCAAAGCAAAGGTAAAGGGAGGTTGGCAAAATCATAAAGCATTGGGAGCTGCTAACATGCCCTGTAAAACTGCAGTGGCAAACCCAGCCCTAGATTTGGAATAAAGAGGGAGATGGTAATGTTTAGAAAAAGTGTGCACTGAACTCCAAGTAGCTGCCTCCCAAAATATCTTTAGTAGCTACTCCCTTAAAAAGCAGTAGAAGTGGCAGTCGCCCTAGTGGAATGAGGTCTGATTCCAGCCGGAACCTCCTTACCATGATGAGAATAACAAAAAGCAATACAATGGCCAATCCACTTAGAAATAGTTTGTTTTGAAACAGGTTTCCCTGAGAACCCAAAGCAAAAGAAAAAAACAACTGTTGAGACTGCCTGAACCCTTTGGTTCTGCTCAAATAATAACGCAACTGCCTGTGAATATCCAAAGAGTGCAAAATTTTTCCCCTTTATTTTGGGGATCAGCATAAAATGTAGGCAAATGAATAGATTGGTTTAATGCCACATTAGAAACAACCTTAGGCATAAAAGTAGGGTTAGTACGCAGGGAGACCCTATCCTTATGAAATATCAAAAAGGGTTCAACTGCCATTAGAGCCTGTAATTCAGATACCCTTCTAGCAGACGTAATGGCCAACAAAAAAGCAGTCTTCCAAGACAAAAACTTCAACTCCGTAGTAGCTGCAGGTTCAAAAGGAGGTAAAGTGAGCTTTTCCAACACAAAATTGAGATCCCAGGAAGGAGTAGGAGCTCTATTGGGGTCTTATGTTTTTTGCCCCTCTAAGAAATTGCTTAAACAAAGGGTGAGAGAATAAAGAAGGGTCACAGTCATAGTGAGCAGAAATGGCTGCAGCATGAACTTTTACAGAGGAGAAAGACAAACCCTTGTCTAATAATTCTGTAAGATATTGAAGTGAAACACTCAAATTAGGCACAGAGACATCAAAGCTCTTTGTTTTGCTCCAAAGAAAAAATCTCCTCCATTTATCAGCATAAACTTTCCTGGTACTAGGCTGTCTGGCCTCCAAAATGACATTCAAAACTTGTTGAGGAAGCTGCGACCCCCCAGGGTCTAAAACAGAATATGCCAAGCTGTCAGATGCAGGGACTGTATCCTGACATTGCGGAAATGATTGCTTGCCTGGGACAATAGGTGTGGAACTGATGGCAAAGGCCAAGGAGGCTCCGTACTAAACTCCTCAGCAGAGGGTACCAGTGCTGACGTGGCCAATCTGGAGCTATTAGAATCATGCAAGGCTTGTCCTGTCTGACCTTCAAGAGCACCTTGGGAAGAAGAGGCAGAGGAGGAAAGGTATAGACGTGAAGGTTGTTCCAACTGAATGATAGAGCATCCACTTTCCAAGCTTTTGGGTGAAACAGCTTTGTGCAAAACTTTGGCAGTTGGAAATTTAGTGGAGAAGCGAACAGATCTATGTCTGGAGTTCCCCAAGCCACCGTCAACTGTTGAAATACATGAGGATCCAATTTCCACTCGTGGGGATCCACCATCTGTCTGCTCAAAACATCTGCTAAGGAGTTCTGTGCTCGGCAGAAACCTTGCCTGAAGAGTGAGGTGCAAACTGAGAGCAGTCTCCCACAAAATCATAGCTTGTCTGCAAAGAGGGTACGAATGGGTTCCCCCTTGCTTGTTGATGTACCACATGACTGTTGTGTTGTCTGTTTGAATCAACACCTGTCCTGGTTGAAGTAGATCCTTGAAGGCCATCAGGGCAAATTGGACTAACATCTCCTTCATGTTGATATGCAAATGTTGTAGTCTGGGAGGCCACGTGTCTTGAACCCATTTCCCATTGAAGTGTGCTCCCCAAGCCATGTCTGAGGCATCTGTCGTTAAGATCTGACTCGCCTCTGGTCGGGTCACAGAGAGTCCCTTGTTTAGGTGACATTCCTGAGCCCACCACAAGAATTCCCTTTGGATGCAAGGTATTATCTGAATGACAGTGTCCAAATCGTGGCAGTGTTGAGTCCATACGCTTTTGAGATACCATTGTAGCTTCCTCATATGCAGTTTGGCATTGGGAAGCACCAGAATACAAGATGCCATGAACCCCAAGGCCTGAAGGACTGTCCTTGCAGTCAGCCTGGACCGTAGAGATAATTGCTGGAAGTAAAGGGCAAGATTTCTTTGTTTGTCCGGGGTCAAAACGCCATCTGAGAGGCTGTGTTCAGTCTCACACCCAGAAAGCACATGTCCTGAGAGGGTACTAGACTGGACTTTGTTTTGTTCACAGAATACCCTAGGCACCTTAACACTGTCATAACATACTGAAGATGGTGAAGTAACTTGACTTTGTCTTGAGCAAGAATCAGGCAATCGTCCAAATAAGGATAAATTTGTATTCCCCTTAGTCTTAAGAAGGCTATCACCGGAGCCAGGACTTTTGTGAACACCCTGGGCGCAGTAGATAAGCCAAAGGGCAATGCAGAAAACTGATAATGAAAAGTGCCAGCCCGAAAACGCAGGAACCTCCTGCAGCTGGGCCTGATAGGAATGTGAAGATAAGCCTCTCTTTGAGATCCAGAGTTACCATCCAGTGATCTTTGCCTAGCAGAGGCAGAAGCTGTTGCAAAGTTAACATCTTGAATTTGGGAATGTCCAGGTATGTGTTGAGAATAGACAAGTCCAGAATTGGCCTCCAAGTGTTTCCTTTCTTTGGTACCAAAAACAGGCGAGAATAAAATCCTAGGCCCACTTCTGACGGAGGGATCCCCTGGATAGCCCCCATTTTTAAAAGTAAAGAAATCTGTTTGTGAGCCTCCAACTTTTGCTGAGGAGGAACGTCTGGCATGCCTTTGAAAGGAGGCAAGGTGTGAAAATAAAACTTGTAGCCTCGGTCTATAATGTCCAACACCCATTTGTCCTGGGTGACTAAAAGCCAATTTTGCCTGAAAAGTGCCAACTTTCCTCCCAGAGGAGCTGCCAGACAGGAGGGATCTGGCAGCTGGAGATACAGGTCATTGGGTCTGTTTACGAAAAGGCTGACCCCTGCCCTCACCTGAAGATTGTGCAGGGGAACTCCACGTCCTAGGCCTGAAAGAACCCTGAGCATGAGCTCTGCCCCTACCACGTCTAGATCTGCCCCTAGACTGTAAATCAGAAGAAGGATAGGCCCATCCCTTAGTAGGCCAATTCCTGCTAAACTTAGGGGGGTGCACCTGTAAAAAATCCTTAACTGTCTGCATAGACTTAGCTTTGTCTTCCATTTTCTTCAAAACTGACTCCACAGGAGAACCAAACAGAACTTCAGATTGAAGGGGAGCATCCAAAATTCGAGCTTTAACATGCTCTGACAAGTTCTGATCCTTAAGCCAGGCGTGCCTACGAATAACTGATCCAGTGGCAGCCACCCTGGAAGAAGCCTGAAGAGCATCAAAACCACACTGCAAAGAATGCTTACCCACCTGATCAGAGGCATGAACTAAATCCTGCAATTCCTTACACTCTATGCCCTCTGCCAAAGCATCTACCTTAGATTTTAACTGACTTAGGAGAAAATTCTGGTACTTCAGCATATGAAACTGGCAATTCAAAGCCCTCATTGCTAGAGTGGAAGAGGTATACACTTTTTTACCCCACCTATCCAAAGCTCTAGAATCTTTATCCATAGGAACTGGATTCTTTACAACAGAAGCCCTGACACCCTTAGGTCCCTGGCTAATAGTTTCCAGGTCAGCTCTTGGGCTCTTATACAAATATTTATGAGCCTCTGGTACTCTGTAATACCTGTCTGGCTTGACCGGGGCAGGAGGCAAAGAATCAGGATTAAGGGAAGCTTCAGAGAAAACATCCTGAACAACATCCAAAACAGGGGGAATAGCCAAGGGCCTATGCTGTGGTAAAAACAAAAATTCCCTAAGTCTCTTTCGAGAATCTGAGAAATCCTGACCTTCCCACTTAAAATGCTCCCTCATGGAATGCAGGGTTTCAGAAAAAGAAAAATCCTCTGGAGGGGAAGCAGAAGGACTAGAATTCCTCTGCATCTGAATCAGAATAAGGAGGAAAATCCTGAATGTCTTCAGCCGAAGACTCCGAGTAATCTGAGGAATGCTCCAATCCTTCCACCTCTGGCTCCATCCTAGGCCTCTTATCTGGAGGGGGCATAGAACCCCTGATTAAGGTAATCAAATCCTCTGCCATTTTTAGCATATGCTTTTTAGGTACAGAACCTGCAGAACTAGGGCTGACGCCAGAGGAAGACAAACCAGGCCTGACCTTGGAAGGTACCTTAGAGACAGAAGTAGAAGGCCTAACCACCTTATGCAAAGAAGGGACTACAGAGACCTGAGAGGCCCCCTCAGCCTGACCCGACTCCTGAGAGGCCACATCCTGCAAAATTAAAGGCTCCCCCTGAGACTCAGCTGAAACCTCGGCTGGATCCACAGATTCCACCGTAGTTTCTAAAGAACCGGCGTCCGTAACGGACGACTCATCCTGCTTGGACTTTAACGATTTTTCCTTACGCTTCTTCGCGGTAGCGGGCAGAGGATCCGACGGCATATTGTAGTTACACCGCTTACCGAAGACAAGCCTAGCACAATCTAACCTGCGTTTAATGGTGCGCTTATTAAATCTAGCACAAAAGCGACACCCGACTACGTCGTGCTCAGGCCCCAAGCAAGGAATACAGAGAGAGTGGTAATCCCTATGAGGTATCGGTTTCCCACAAGAAATACAATTATTCACTTTTTCTGACATCCGGATTTAACTGAGGCAAAAAAAGACAAAAATATTCCCCAACGGGGTACTTAGCCCAACTTGGTCTTCGGTCTGAAACTCAGAATACGAAAATTTCAGGGCCTTGAGCGGCACTTGCAAACGCTGCTTCTGCTTCGGACCATGCGGCAAGAAAGACTGAGGATATGGCGTTGGTCATGCGCTTTAGTACCACGGCGTACTGACGTCAGATCTGAGCGACCATGACCGTTTGGTATTCGGGCCGACCGAGGACAGCGGACTACCCACAGGTTATGACTGCAGCAATGTGAGATGAAGAACATCATGAAGGTCCTACCAAACACCCTAATACTGGGTGATTTCAATTACCCAAACAAACTGGGAGAACTACTCAAGTACTAACTCCCTTGTCCAATGCTTCCTAGAATTTATAAACTCGAACGCCCTGGATCAACTGGTCAACATCCCCACCGGAGGGAACATATTGGACCTGGTCATCACCAACATGGGCGACCGGTGTCCACACCAGAGGTCAACCCCTCGCTAGTTAGATCAGACCATAGACTAATCACTCTGGATATCCACATTCCGCCCCCACCCCCAATCAAGGAAACCACCATGAAAAACTTTTCAAAAACAAACTTCACGTTACTTAAGACCGAGTTGGAAAGGTTCACAGCCCCCATGCTAAAAGGCAATGCTGTCCAAGCTGCTGAAACCTTTACAAAGGCACTCTATGAGCATCTGCAGGAATGCATGGATTGTGCTATCCCAAGTAAAACCAAGACTCACTCCTCCAAGAAAAGGAAACCAATCTGGTGGACCCCTGCCATAAACAAGCTATATAACAGGAGGAGGAAACTAGTACAGAAAAGAGTAAAATCCCTAGAAGGAAAGACATCCCTGATCAGTATCAGCAAGAAACTACGATCCCTCATTAAATCATCCAAGGCTAGTTTGGAAAGAAAAATTGCCAATGACGCCAAAGATAACCACAAAGGAAACTCTCAGATCTGAACAGACTGATATTGCCAACATTCTGGCAGACCGGTTTAGTGCAAACTTCACCCCCCTCTCACCCCCTTAAAGGGCCCATAACCATACCAGAAGAATGTAGGGCCCTGCAATCACTGACACACAGGTTAAAACAGCACTATCCAAAGCCAAAATCACAGCTTTAATGGGACCGGACAGTGTCCCAGGCTGCGTCTTACAGCAGCTCCAAAATGAACCAACCCCTCACCTAAACACACTGTTCAAAACTCAGCCTCTCTACAGGCTACGTACCCACAGAGTGGAGCAAAGCAACAGTTATCCCGCATCACAAAGGTGGAGAGACAACGGACTCTGGGAACTATCACCCTATAAGCCTGACTAGCCTGGTCTGCAAGGCTATGGAATGCATCATCATGGAACTCATTAACAGAGACATTGGGAACCTCCAAACCTTGGACCCTACCCAGTTTGGCTTTAAGGGCAGATCATGCCTCCTAAACCTGGTGGACTTGAGACGGTTACCAAGGCATTAGGCGAGGGAAAGGAAGTCCACACAGCCTACCTAGACCTCGCAAAGGCTTTCGACACCATTCCCCATTCTAGTATTATAGACAAGCTCACCAGCTTGAACATAAACCCCTACGTCACAAGATGGGTTGCCAACTGGCTCATGGATAGAACCCACATGGTGAGAAAAAGTACAGTTTTGTACCTACCATAAATGTAGATGTTCGAAGATCCACATTGCTGCAGTCCTTACACTTGGGTAGTCCGCTGTCCTCGGTCGGCCCGAATATCAAAGTATTAGGCTGACGTCGGTCAAGGCGCTTAAGACTGACATCAGGACGTCAGGGTACAAATGCGCATGACCGACGTCATATCCTCAGTCTTTTCTTGCCCCAGATGTCAGAAGACCCTAAAAAGAAAGGTCAAAACCAAAAGACAGCAAAAAACAACCAACCACCCTTGCACTAATCATATGTACAATATATACAATATCCACAATATTCACAACCCAAACCACACAACCGCCTCTAACTACAGAGGTGAAGGAGGGAGGGTAAATTGGACTGCAGCAATGTGGATCTTCGAACATCTACATTTATGGTAGGTACAAAACTGTACTATGTTCTTCATCTCACATTGCTGCAGTCCTTACACTTGGGTAGAATCCCAAAGCAGAGGTAAGGGAGGATGGCAAAACTATAAAGCATTAGGAGCTGCCAAAATGCCCTGTAAAATTGCTGTGGCAAAACCAGCCCTAGATTTAGAGTAAAGTGGAAGGTGGTAATGCTTAGAGAAAGTATGCACTGAACTCCAAGTAGCTGCCTCCAAAATATCTTTAGTTGCCACCCCTTAAAAAGCTGTAGAAGTGGCAGTAGCCCTAGTGGAATGAGGCCTAATCCCAGCTGGAATCACCTTACCATGATGGGAATAACAGAAAGCAATACAAAACCCAATCCACTTAGAAATAGTTTGTTTTGACACAGGCTTGCCCTGAGAACCCAAAGCAAATGAAACAAATAACTGCTGAGACTGCCTGAACCCTTTAGTTCTGCTCAAATAATATCGCAACTGCCTGTGTATATCCAAAGTGTGCAAAATCTTTTCCCCTTTATTTTGGGGTTTGCATAAAAAGTAGGCAAATGAATAGTTTGGTTTAAAGCCACACTAGAAACCACTTTAGGCATAAAGGAAGGATTAGTACGCAAAGATACCCTATCCTTATGGAAAATTAAGAAAGGCTCAACCGCCATAAGGGCCTGTAATTCAGAAACCCTTCTCGCAGAGGTAATGGCCAACAAAAAAGCAGTCTTCCATGATAAATATTTCAACTCGGCAGTAGCTGCAGGCTCAAAAGGTTGTAGAGTGAGTTTCTCCAACACAAAATTGAGATCCCAAGCAGGAGTAGGAGCTCTACGTGGGGGTCTTATATTCTTTGCCCCTCTAAGGAATTGCTTAAACAAAGGATGAGAAAACAATGGTGGATCACAGTCATAGTGAGCAGAAATTGCTGCAGCATGAACCTTAATAGAAGAAAAGGACAAACTTTTGTCCAGTAACTCAGTAAGATATTGAAGAGCCACACTTAAATTAGGCTTAGAAACATCAAATTCCTTTGCTGTACTCCAAAATAAAAATCTCTTCCATTTATCTGCGTACACTTTCCTTGTACTAGGCCTTCTGGCCTCCAAAATAACATTCAAAACTTGCTGTGGAAGCTGAGACCCTCCAGGGTTTAAAACAGAATATGCCAGGCTGTTAGATGTAGAGAGTGAAGTTTGACATTGAGTAAATGACTGTTCTCCTGAGACAGCAGGTGTGGAATCGAAGGCAAAGGCCATGGAGGCTCCCGTACCAGACTTCTCAGTAATGGGTACCAGTGCTGTCGAGGCCAATCTGGAGCTATTAAAATCATCTTTGGCTTGTCCTGTCTGACCTTCAGGAGTACCTTTGGGAGAAGAGGCAGAGGTGAAAAGGCATACACATGAAGATTGCTCCAATTGAATGAAAGAGCATCCACTTTCCAAGCTGTGGGATGAAACCTCTTTGTGCAAAACTTTGGCAGCTGGTAGTTTAGTGGAGAAGCGAACAGATCTATGTCTGGAGTTCCCCATAACACTGTCAATTTCTGAAATACATGAGGATCCAATTTCCACTCATGGGGATCCATAATTTGTCTGCTCAACACATCTGCTAAGGAGTTATGTGCTCCCGGCAGAAACCTTGCCTGAAGATTCAGCTGTAAACTGAGAGCCGTCTCCCACAAAATCATTGCTTGTCTGCATAGAGGATAAGAATCGTTCCCCTTGCTTGTTGATGTACCACATGACAGTTGTGTTGTCTGTTAGAACCAACACCTGCCCTGGAAGAAGTAAATCCTTGAAAGCTATTAATGCAAATTGGACTGCTAACATCTCCTTCAAGTTGATATGTAGATGTTGAAGTCTGGCAGGCCACGTGTCTTGTACCCACTTTCCATTTAGATGAGCTCCCCAAGCTTTGTCTGAGGCATCTGTCGTTAGAATCTGACTCGCCTCTGGTCGGGTCACAGAGAGTCCCTTGTTTAGGTGACATTCCTGAGCCCACCACAAAAACTCCTTTTGAATGCAAGGTATTATCTGAATGACAGTGTCCATATCTTGGCAGTGCTGTGTCCATACATTTTGAGATACCATTGTAGCTTCCTCATATGCAGTTTGGCATTGGGAAGCACCAGAATACAAGATGCCATGAACCCCAAGGCTTGAAGGACTGTTCTTGCAGTCAGCCTGGACTGATGAGACAATTGATGGAAGTAAAGAGAAAGATTCTTTTGTTTGTCCGGGGTCAAAAAGGCCATCTGGGACGCTGTATTCAGTCTCACACCCAGAAAGCACATGTCCTGAGAGGGTACTAGACTGGACTTTATTTCGTTCACAGAATACCCCAGGCATCTTAGCACTGCTATCACATACTGTAAATGATGAAGAAGTTCGTCCTTTTCTTGGGCCAGAATCAGGCAATCGTCCAAATAAGGATAGATCTGTATTCCTCTTAGCCTGAAGAAAGCTATCACTGGAGCCAGAACTTTCGTGAACACTCTGGGCAGTAGATAAGCCAAAGGGCAATGCAGAGAACTGATAATGAGAAGTCCCAGCCAAAACGCAGATACTTCCTGCAACTGAGCCTGATAGGAACATGAAGGTAAGCCTCCTTGAGATCCAGAGTCACCATCCAGTGATCTTTGCCCAGCAGAGGCAAAAGCTGTTGTAACATCAACATTTTGAACTTGGGAATGTCCAGATATGTGTTGAGGATAGATAAATCCAAAATTGGTCTCCACGTGTTCCCCTTCTTTGGTACTAGGAACAGGCGAGAATAAAATCCTAGGCCCACTTCTGGTAGAGGGACCGGTTGTATGGCCCCTATTTGAAGTAGCAGAGAAATTTGTTTGTGAGCCTCTAGTCTTTGCTGAGGAGGAACATCTGGCATGCCTTTGAAAGGAGGCAAGGTATGGAAATAAAACTTGTAACCTTGGTGTATGATATCCAATACCCATCTGTCTTGAGTAATCAAATTCCAATTTTCCTTGAAGAGTGCCAACCTTCCTCCCAAAGGTGCTGCCAGGCAAAAAGGATCTGGCAGCTGAAAAGGTAAGTCATTGGGCCTGTTTACGAAAGGACTGGCCCCTGCCCTCACCCGAAGACTGTGCAGGTGAACTCCCCGTTCTAGGTCTGAAGGAACTCTGAGCTCTGCCCCTACCACGTCTAGATCTACCCCTAGACTGAGAATCATAAGAAGGATACGTCCACCCCTTAGCAGGCCAATTCTCCTACTAAACTTCGGAGGCTGAACTTGCAAAAAATCTTTAACAGCCTGCATAGACTTAGCCTTGTCTTCCATTTTCTTCAAGACTGACTCCACAGGTGAACCAAACAACACATCAGACTGTAAAGGAGCATCCAAAATCCTTGTCTTAACATGGTCAGATAAATTCTGATCCCTCAGCCAGGCGTGCCTGCGAAGAACTGAACCAGTGGCAGCCACCCTAGACGAGGCCTGTACAGCATCAAAACCACATTGTAAAGAATGCTTACCCACCTGTTCCGAGACATGCACCAAATCTTGTAATTCTTTACACTCAATGCCTTCCGCCAGAGCATCTACCTTAGACTTCAATTGAGAAAGAAGATAGTTTTGATATTTCAACATGTGAAACTGGCAATTCAAAGCCCTCATAGCTAAGGTGGAAGAAGTATAGACTTTCTTTCCCCATCTATCCAAAGCTCTGGCCTCTTTATCTGGAGGAACCGGATTTTTACAACAGAGGCCTTGACACCCTTAGGTCCCTGACTAACAGTTTCTGGGTCCGCCCTAGGACTCTTATAAAGATATTTATGAGCCTCAGGCACCCTGTAATACCTATCCGGTTTAACAGGAGCAGGAGGCAAAGAATCAGGATTAAGTGAAGCCTCTGCAAACACATCTTCCACAACATCCAGAACAGGTGGTATAGCCAAAGGCCTATGCTGGGGTAAAAGCAAAAATTCCCTAAGCCTTTTCCTGGAATCAGAGAAGTCCTGACCTTCCCACTTAAAATGTTCCCTCATGGAATGAAGAGTCTCTGAAAACGATAAATCCTCTGGGGAGAAGCAGAAGGAGTGAATCATCTGCATCAGAATCAGAATAAGGAGAGTACTCCTGCAAGTCTTCAGCCGAAGACTCTGAAACATCCGAAGCCTGCTCAAAACTCCCCAACTCTGGTTCCACCCTAGGCCTCTTATCAGGAGGGGGCAAAGACCCTCTAATCAAAGTAATTAAATCTTCTGCCATTTTAAGCATGTGCTTCTTGGGCACAGATCCTGTAGAACTAGGAGTGACACCAACAGAAGCTAAACCTGGCCTGCCTCTGGGAGAAGCCTTGGAAACAGAAGGAGAGGGCCTAACCACCCTAGGAAGGGAGGGGAGTACAGTAACCTGAGAAGCCCCTTCAGCCTGACCTGCCTCCTGAGAGGCCACATCCTGCAATATCAAAGTCTCCCCCTGGGACTCCAGAGAAGCCTCCGGCGGAACCACCGGTTCCCCTGGTGCCTCTAAAGAACCGGCGTCCGGTACGGACGACTCTTCTTGCCTGGGTTTAGCTGCTTTGTCTTTGCGCTTCTTCGAAGAAGCTGGCGTCGGAGCATCCGACGGCACATTATAATTGCACCGCTTCCCGAAGACCAACCTGGCACAATCTAACCTTCGCTTAATAGTGCGCTTATTGAACCTAGCACAAAAGCGACACCCAACAACGTCGTGCTCAGGCCCCAAACAAGGAATACACAAAGTATGATAATCCCTATGCGGTATCTGCTTCCCACAAGAAATACAGTTATTCACTTTTTCTGACATCCGGTAAACCACTATGGCAAGAAAAAACTAAAATATTCCCCAACGGGGTACTTAGCCAACTTTGACTCGGTCTGAAACTCCGAATTCGAAAAATTTCAGAACGCCGAACGGCACTTGCAACGCTGCTTCTGCATCGGACCATGCGGCAAAAAAGACTGAGGATATGACGTTGGTCATGCGCATTTGTACCCTGACGTCCTGATGTCAGTCTTAAGCGCCTTGACCGACGTCAGCCTAATACTTTGATATTCGGGCCGACCGAGGACAGCAGACTACCCAAGTGTAAGGACTGCAGCAATGTGAGATGAAGAACATCTGGTTACAAGTGGCGTCCCCCAAGGCTCAGTCCTAGGGCCCTCCTGTTCGGTATATACTTCTCAGAGGTACATGCAAGCATAGGAGGACTATGGCTAACCAAGTTCACAGACGACTGCAAACTAGGGGCCATAATTGATTCTCCAGCTGATACAGACACCCTCCAGACGGGTCTCACTGAGACGGATAGCTGGCGTCAAAATCACGGCCTCAAGCTAAATGCCAAAAAGTGCATAATCATCCCCTTTGGAAACAACAAAGTACCCGAGAACTACCACATACGTGGTAGTCCCCTAAATACAGAAAATGTAATAAGGGATCTGGGGACCCAAGTAGATAGTAATATCTCCTTTGATAATCATATTCTCAAGGTGGTTAGAAAATCCTTCTATGTGGCCCACCTTATCACAAAAGGGTTCACATCTAGAACAAAGGAGGTTATTGTGCCTCTCTACTCATCACTCATTAGACCCATCATAGAATATAATGCCCCATTTGGGATGTACCTTACAAGACACCTGCAACAGCTGGAAAGACCACAAAAGTACCTCGCCAAGAGGATTACTGGCCTCAAATAGATGCCCTATGCAGCCCGACTCAAGAAACTCCAGCTGTACTCTGTTACATAGTGCTTACTCAGAGGTGATCTCTGCCTGATATACAAGGCCATGTCCATCCAAATACCGGAGAGCCACACGCTCTAGAGATATAAACCTCACCACAATGATAAATAGGATATGGAGGGATAGATTCCTATCCCAGAAACTCCCCATGATTTGGAACAGGATTCCAATATACATCAGGCAGAGCCCCTCACTAACACTCTTCAAGAGAAACCTTGACGGGTGGATGGGAAACAGAAAATTTATCCCGGGGATCACTGCAGTGGCTCTGCTGGACAGTGGCACAAGGAACTAATGGCTCTGCTGGACAGAGGCACAGGGAACTAATATAAGGGGGTGCCGAAAGCCCACACATTTTGGCTAGGCTTATAAATGCCCTTGGGCAGATAGCCTAGTACTTCCTATGAACATATCACCCCATTTCTGGCTTTTCTGTCTACCCTTTTCCTCCTTATTTGTATGAAGAACTATACTTATAAAAATTTTTTTTTTTCAGTCTCACACCAATTCTGCAAGGTTTCCATCACTGATAATCCTGCAGTAAAAGGGCAAGCACAGTAAATCAACTACGACGTGATGCATACTGGTTTCTAAGGCAAACTGCTGCAATGTAGTGTGGATGGAATTCTGAGGCAAAACCTCTTACTGAAGAGAGATGCTGATAACTTTGGCCCAACTCTCTTTCCCTTTCTCAGTCAGTGATAAGGAGAAAAAACAAGAGATTACTAAAATAACCGGTACAAAAAGTGTTGAGTGAGAGATGTTGTTCACTAAACAAACAATGCTTGGTTCTCAAATATGGCTCAAAGTCATGCAAAACTGTAAACAAAAATAATAAACTTTGTAAGAAGTGTTATGAAGATGTCTCAGAGGTCATGTTAAAGAATATTTTGATGTCTCTGGTAAGAATTTGTCATGCAAAATGTCCATCTGAGTTTTTATGCAAGGATTTTTATAAATGTAAACCCTTGTTAGAAAAAGCTCTCTGTGTGGATGTCTATTAAGTGTCACATATAGTGCTGTCTGTTACTATATTAATGGATTCTCAAGTGAATCCACGCATAAAACTATACACTGTGTCTTGGGCCCTTCCGGGCATAATGCAGTGCACAACATATAAAATAATAATACATAACACTAAAAAGAAGTTTCATATGTCTTAATTTGCTGCCTGAATTTAGAGAACAGTAACTCAAACTAGCCTACATTCAGAGTTTTGTCAGTGTTGCAAGTGTTGAATGTCAGTAGAAAATATACTCTTTCTCATGTGTACTGTTTTGATTAAGGAATTATCTAAGCTCTCATATGATCACAGAAAAGGCTTTACTAAATTATATGGTAGTGACAAACATGTCACGCACAATTTATTTTAGCACAGAAGGCAAAATGAATCATCACAACTCCTAAGTAATAAAGTGCATTTGAAAGAATAAAGTGAAATAAAATATGCTGAAAGAATATTTCTCGGCAAAGAATATCTCTGGGCAATACCAGAGGCTTGCGTGTGGGGTATGGATGTGTGTGGGAGGAAGGGAGGGAAATTATAACCTGAGAAATCTGAAGTGAAAGAAGCTTTCATACCTACTTCTCAAATTTGCTTTGAGAAAAATGAAACCAGCCTTCATACTGTACTTCTCAAATTTACAACATTTTGTGGAAAGCTCCTTCAGTCAAAAGATTATCAGTCTCACATTTCAGGGTTTGTCATGCACTCAAAATTAAGATTTTGAATACAAAAATCTGAGAATAATGCTAAATGACACAATGTTCCATCAGCAAATCATTTTTAAGAATAAAGCAACACATTTTAACTATACCACAAGTTTACTTTTTCTCATTTGTACTTATTTGCTCCACAGTTTGAGGAACTGTTCCACATCCAGAGAGAATAAAACTAAGTACCCATGTTTATTACAATATACTCCACGAAACACAACAGTCTCACCCCATGAAAAGGGCAAGTAAATAGCCTAATTAAAACAAAATTATATTTATTACACAACAGAATGCACATTCATTTCACTGTTGTTCTACTGCCTAATAAAAAGATGCCATACAAACGTTTCTCCTGAACTTAACTTGCAAACGTGTAATTTAATGAAAACTGCAATCATTACAAACTGAACAAAGGCTTTTCCACCTTACACCATGTTAAATGAAATACTAAATCTGCTCCATCTGATGTACGTCATCCAAGAATCTTGAGACTCAACAAGCCTGGACGTTGCCTGTGGACACATACACAACCAATCTTGTTCTCCTATAACAGAAAGCAGATACTTGACACTCTACCAAATGGGTCATTGTGCCTTCAAAGCAATCTGGCAAAGAGTGTAGATTGGAACAATAGTAATTACATTTCCGGCATGAAAGGCCACTGCATTCTGCAAACACATGGCCTGGCAGGAAGTAAGAAATTACAGCACACAAAACTTGAGTAAAGTAGAAGCAATTTGGCATTAGTCACTGTCAGTTACCACACTGGAGAAGTAAACTGAAGGGCAATTGCCATCCACTCGCTTAAAATGGTAGACAATTAATTTTATGTACTGGATTTATTTTAGGCTAAGTAGGTGGAATCACTGTTTTCTATCAGATTGTACCTGGAAAGGGGCAATGTTCCAAGCAAAAATGCAATAAACAACAGAAGAATAGCACTAGGGTGTTTTGCAGCTTGCTATTATGGATGCAACCAGAGGCAAACAACAAAAAGAGCCCAGACAAAAATTAATAATGCAATAAGTTGCAGTGTGTGGAAACAGTACAGTAGTCACTACATACACTTACATATAAACAACTTGACAATATGGGATGAGTCTGTATCTAAACTTTAAGATATTTCTTTTCTCACTGAGTGACAAGGAGTTCCATAATTTAGAGGTTCAGTAGAAATCACCTTTGGTAAAGCATTCTAGAGAGTGCCAACATAAAATAAAAATCATTAAGATGGACAGTAAGTTCTAAACTGAATGTGGAAGCTACAACTGACTCTCTGATTCAGACAGTTAGATAAGACAGACCATGATGAATTAATTCAGAAAATATCTGTTTCTCCGACTTACGATGACCTGACATTTTAATAATTAGTAAGCAGTCTCTAAGAGGCTTGCACTACACATACAACAAAGTGTAAGAAATGTGCCACTGGAACTCTCTTGCTTCAAAGAAAAGATCCTCTTGGAGAACTGTGTAAGATATGACAAACATAACTGCCATAATCATTTACAATAAATGCATCCACTTTCCTAATCCAGCAAACTAATGGCAATTCCTTAAACAGAACCAGAGAAACGGAGAAAAACAGCACAAGCAGAAAGCAATAATTCAAAGTGGAAAGGGATGATGATGAAATGGGGGGGGGGGGGTCAAGAAATAAGGAGAGACTGGAATTTTGAATCAGATTGTTAAGGAGAACAGCAGCCGCCAAACAGAACATTATATTAATAAAGTAGCAGAAAGTATTCCAAGAACTAAACCAGAATGGAGAAAGGAGATTCTGTCAATAGGGATGACTACAATTAGGGGTACAGAGAATAGGCAAGAGGGAGCTGGAACTTACTGGAGAAAACTGGCAAAGGAAGACATTGGGCACACATAATTAGAGAGGGACAGGTAATAAAATGGGAAGACTATAGGCTAGATTGCCTTCCCTATCAAGGATTGATATCAGAGTATAGATAAACAGAAAGGAATAGGGGGGATCCTAAATGGAAAACCAGCACTGGTAGAGTTTTTAGTTGAATCTGGAATAGAAGCTGCTATTAAAAAGGGACAATTAGTAAGGCATACAACATATTGCATGTTAACTACAGAAATCAATTGGAGGAGGTTAGAAAGGATTAGGACAAGATGGTGGATAATCAATTCACAAATAAACATTGGGAGGATATATGTATAGTTTATAAATATGCAACAAAGTCTAGTAGAGTTAGGATTTTTACTTGGAAGTGTTTGCATATGTATTTTTATACCTCAAGCAGACTCCGAAGAATTTTGGTAGTGTGATAAGGAAGAAAGAGGTAACTGGGAACACATTATTGGGAGTGTAATGAGTTACCAAACTTTAAAAACTCTCTGCAAGCTACTCTCCCAGAAATATTGGGCAAGCAAACTGATATAACTATGGAAATTATTGTTTTTTTGGTACTTACGTATTATCGCAACCAGATTTTTGCGATCGTAAAGGTTGCTTCCCGATAGTGAAATGTGTCTGGTAAGATTTTAAAAATGGGAGACAATGTGTGTTCTTTGACAAGGAAGGGTCTTTTATGCAGGGTTATGAATACAAATTAGAAAAATAGTGAAATGTCTATGCATGCACTTCCCTGGCGGTAGCATGTCATTGCATCTTCCCGGTTACTGAAATCACTTCATGATTACACGTAGTAAGAGCACTTTCCCAAAACATCTCATTGCCGGACAATGCTCTCTTCTTCCTGTACTTTGTGGCTGTTAGCAACCGTTTTTTTTTTTTTTTTAATTTTGACCTGAAGATGTCTTTACAAATAGTACCCCCCCCCCCAAAAAAAAAAAATGACCAAAACCATCATTACAGGGTCTGCCTTTGCCTTCTCTGAAGGCTGCTTCCTTCCACACTGTCAAAATAATCCGTTTGTCAGAACAACAGCAGGCATTCTAATTCAAGAGTGCGTGTGTAAGGCACTCTGAAAACACGAAGCGGGTTTCCTCAAATGTTTGTCTTCCCCTTCACACAGACCCTGTAACGGAAAGCTAGTCCACAACAAATAAAACAGATGATGGTTTTGGTCACTTTTTTTTCTATTTAGTGTATCCTACAACCATAAATTATCTCTACTTGACTCCCAAGTAGACTATTCTCTATCTGTATAGTGAAGCACTTGCTCCTACAGTACTTATCACCTCGATACAGCACTCTTGTTATAGAAAGTACCCCAAAAAAGCAAACCCCATTTCTCAGTCACCCACATCCCCCAGAACCTTTTCTTAAGTTTTTCTGTCTATTCCTTCTAGCATGTCGAGGGATCAGTTGCTAATGTCCTCTCCTGCTCAGCTGGTGAACCTGGGAATATTGAGGCAATGTTACAATTGCCTCATGTACACAGACAACCCTCTCCTCCTCCCACAAAACACAAATACATGCGAGAGATGCAACTATACGGCCAAACTGGAGGCTGAGCTCTCTCAACATAGGACTGGCATGACCAGACAGGAGGAGAAGGTAACCACACACACTATAGACCCAGTCTCACATAATACCATCACAACCTCAAATCATACACATAAACACACAAAGACATACTCGGAGGCTCTGATCAAAAATCTACCAAAACAGCAGAGGCCACCAAAGCAGACACCCAAACAACTACCACCTCAGAACACAACACCTGCAACACATAGACCACACAGTCAGAGTGTCAAGCAGTCACAGCCCTTAAGGCCAAACACAATGCCAGACACACTAGTCATTGGAGACTCCATAGTCAGACACACTGACGTCCCGCTCACCAGACTGAGTAAGAAGAAGGTCACAGTAAGCTGCCTGTCGGGTGCTAGAATCCGCCACATAACGCATGCACTCAGGTCTCTCAACAGCAGGTACAAGTACGAATCAATCATTGTCCACGCTGGTGTTAACGACCTGAGACGTACCTCCTTGGACTACATGAAAAGAGACATAGAGGAGCTCTCTGATTATGTAGCCCAAGCAGGTATGACCCTGACCTTGAGCAGTATCCTACCTTTACCAAGAATGATGCCACAATACAGAGATAAGATGATCAGCTTTAACAATTGGCTTAAACTCTGGTGTCATTCAAAGGGGATCCAATGTCTGTCTGCCTGGGATGACATGCTGGACAAGCCACACTGCTTCGCAAGGGACGGCTTGCACTTGTCACCCCTGGGATTCCGGATTTTGGCAAAGGCTCTTGCCACCCCCATAGTGCCTCTTTTAGGCGAGGCTCAAATTCTAAACCTACCACCCTAGAAAAAAACAAAGAAAACAAACTAAGGGTAATGCTGCTCAATGCCAGAAGTCTCAACCTCAAGATGCACGCACTCGAGGCCCTTCTCAGTATGGAGAACATTGATGTCTGTGCTGTGACAGAAACCTGGTTCAAGGCTCCTGAGAGCACCCCAGCACTATCAGGTTTTACCTCATATCATGCGTTCCGGCCCCAAAACCCGGACAATACCAAGAAAGGAGGAGGGGTATCCATATTCATCAAGGACACCCACACCTCAAGATTGGTGGCATCGCACGATGCATCGGAAACCATCCAGGTGCAATTAACCATAGGCAAGACTGCTCTACAATTTGTAGCATGTTACAGGCCACCCACGCAAACTCGGGAACCTCATATGGCCTTTCTGAAAACACTGGAGGGGATAAATGTATCTCCGAACACCATCATACTAGGTGACTTCAACTACCCTAATATAGACTGGGAACACTACTCAAGCCCAAACACTCTAGCCCAAAAGTTCCTGGAATTCATAAACTCAAATGCCATGGAACAACTAGTCACCATCCCCACAAGAGGAGAAAACATACTTGATCTCATCATCACGAACATGGGAGCACAATGTTCAACGCCGGAAGTATACCCCTCACTGGTGAGATCTGATCACAAACTAATCTCGCTGGAGGTCCTCATCCCGCCCCTCCGAAATGAAAAAGACCACAGTAAAGAACTTCTCGAAAGCCGACTTCACACTTCTAAAGACTAGTGTGGTCTCCTTTAAGGCCCCTGAGCCGGCGGTTAACATTACTCAAACCGCTGAATCACTTACAAATGCCTTCTACCAGCACCTGCAGGCTGCATGGATCAGGCAATCCCAAGCAAAACAAAGACTCTTTGTACCAAAGGCAAGCGTCCAGTCTGGTGGACCCCAGCCATAAACAAACTCTACAACAAAAGGAGAAAGCTACTACAAGATAGAGCAAAATCCTTAAAAGGTAAGATACCTGATCACTATAAGTAAAAGCTAAGAGCTCTCATAAAATCATCCAAAGCTAATTTTGAGAAAAAATAGCTAAGGACTCTAAAGACAACCATAAGGCATTCTTTAGCTATGTCAGAAACCTAGGAGGAAACTCCCAGATATGCTCAGAATTAGTTCAAAATGATGTGAAGATTACTGATCCTACAGACATTGCCAACATACTGGCTGACAGGTTCAGTGCAAACTTCTCCCCTAAAGGAGAGATATCTATACCAAATGATTGTAGCCCCCCAAACATCTCTAACGCCCAGGTGAGAACTGCTCTCTCCAAGGCAAAGAACACAGCATCCATGGGACCTGATGGTGTCCCCGGCTGTGTGCTCCATGAACTCAATGAGGAATTAAACCCACAGTTAGGACAGCTGTTTAATCTTAGTCTCACCTCCGGATCATGCCCAGGGAGTGGCGCTGCGACTGTGGTCCCACTCCACAAAGGCGGTGCCTCCACCAACCCTGGAAATTACCGACCCATTAGCTTGACAAGCCTTATCTGCAAAGCCATGGAGAGGATCATAATGGATCTCATAAATAAAGACATAGGGAACTTGCAGACTTTGGATCCAACCCAGTTTGGCTTTGTCAAAGGCAGATCATGCCTTCTAAACTTGGTTGACTTTTGAAACAGTCACCAAGGCCATTGGCGAGGAAAGGCAGTCCATACAGCCTACCTAGACCTGGCGAAGGCTTTTGATACAATACCTCACTCGGGTATCATTGAAAAACTCATCAACTTAAATGTAAACCCATACATTACAAGATGGGTTGCAAACTGGCTGAGTGACAGAACCCACAGGGTCAGAGTTGCTGGCGCCATGTCAGACTGGGTATCATTGAAAAACTCATCAACTTAAATGTAAACCCATACATTACAAGATGGGTTGCAAACTGGCTGAGTGACAGAACCCACAGGGTCAGAGTTGCTGGCGCCATGTCAGACTCAAAGCCTGTCACAAGTGGTGTCCCACAGGGCTCAGTCCTGGGCCCACTCTTGTTTGGCATCTACTTTTCTGAAGTACAAGCAAACACAGGAGGGTTATGGCTGACAAAGTTTGCAGATGACTGCAAACTGGGCGCCGTAGTTGAAAACACATCCAACAAAGATATCCTTCAGAAGGGTCTCACAGAAACGGACAACTGGTGCCAGAGCCATGGCCTAAAGTTAAATGCCAAGAAATGCATAGTCATACCCTTCGGGAAAAATAAGGTTACCCCTAGCTACCATATAGGTGGCAATCCCCTGAACACAGAAGAAGTTATTAGGGGCCTGGGAACCCAGGTTGACAGTAGCCTTTCATTCGACACTCATATTGCTAAAGTAGTTAGGAAGACCTTCTACATTGCCCACCTTATCATGAAGGGATTCACATCTAGATCAAGGGAAGTCATAGTCTCCCTATACTCATCACTCATCAGACCAATGATCGAGTACAATGCCCCATTCGGAATGCATCTGACCAGACACTTGCAGCAGCTGGAGAGGCCACAAAAGTTCCTCACCAAAAGGATAAAGGGTCTCAAAAATCTGTCTTATGCTGCCCGACTGAAAGAACTCCAGTTATATTCAGTTGCTTACCGCTTGCTCAGAGGTGACCTATGCCTGACATACAAGGCCATGTCAAACCCAGATTTGATGAACATGCTTCATCTCAAAAATCTAGATCCCTCAGAGCCACAAGGGCGGGAGACTTAAACCTCGACACGGTTATTAATAGGACGTGCTGGAGGGATAGATTCATCACCCAAAGACTCCCTATGCTGTGGAACAAAATCCCGGTTTATGTGAGGCAGAGCACCTCGCTGGCCTTGTTCAAGAGGAATCTTGACCAATGGATGGGAGATCGCAGATACACCCCAGGGGTTACCTCAGTGTCACTGCTCGACAGAGGCACAGCAATATAATGGGCATAGTTTCTCCAAACTAAAGGGGTGGCGTAAGCCACAAAACTATGGGCTAGGCTTATAAATGCCCTCGGGCAGATAGCCTAGTATGAACCTATGAACCTATGACCCTAAATACCACCTTACAGTGGTTTGTGGCCTCGTTTGTACAGAAGTATTGTAAATTCGCAACCGCGAAAATCTGGTTGCGATAATACGCAAGTACCGTTTTTTTAGCTGTGACATAGTAAGGTCTTGCTGAGTTTACTTCTGGTGGTTGCAGCAAATACATTACTAGGAAACGGAAATCAAAGTCTAAACCAATAGTATTACAAGCAGTGTATATAGTAACAGAGACAAAAGAACTAGAAGTGGGATCTTTACAAAAGGGCAGGAGCAAATTGCATAGAAAAATGTGAATTGTGGGAAAAATACATGCAGAATAATGTTTTGGAGGATGAATGAAGTTTAAGGGAAGCCATGAACTGAATGAACTATGAAATGTTTGACTGACTTGACTGTATAGAATATCATATGTGAAGTATAATGCTTGCATGTAAAATATGTCAATATGATTTGTTTTCATTTATATAAATGAATGATTGCCTATTTCATAAATGATAATTCAATAAAGATGTTTTTGTTAAAAAACATTAAAGCCTAATTAAACCTGAAGTTTAGTTATAGCAGATCTAGTACACCTTCCAAGGTAGTAATTAAAGATCAAGTAAAAAGTTTTTTTTTTGGCTACTTATTATTATAATTATGCCCTCACCATGTGATGAGGGCTTTTATTCAAAATGGTGTAGTTTTTACTTTATTAAACATAATAAACATAGGTCCACTGAAGTAACGAAAATTCTGAAAATCAAAGTTGCAGAAGTATACATTGTTTTCCCATATCTAGCAATAATTGTACCATCTTTATTGAAAAGAGTAGGATTGAAATTTAAGTGCTTAGCAGCAGTGTTGTCTACTACATCTATAGCTGCTGGGTCAGGTTTGGGAACAGTGTATAAAAATTAAAAAGACTGAGGAACTTTCTAAATTCTGTCTTTTTAGGGACAGCTATTGGACTATCAGGAAAATTCCAGGCATTAAGAGATATCCTCTGAAGCAGACAGGGCAGAAGGGAAGGATTTGAGTTGAGGAAAATCATTCTTTTAACAACTCATAGTATTTTCTGAGGGACTGTAAAACCTCAGTGTTCTTCCACTGAGGCGGTCTAGAAATTGTCTAGAAATTGTCTCAGGGAAAGAGAACCCCCTTCAGGGAGAATCAGAAACTGAGCTTTCCTCAGAGTATGAAGCAGAAATCTTTGGACAAATTCCTGAATCCATACCTGCATCTTCCTGTTCAGATTCAGAAGCTTGAATCTCTTCAGGAAAAGAAGAATCCCTCTTTCTTTTACCAGAAACTACTTTACAAGAAGGATCAATAGCCTGAACAAAAACCAGAACAAGTCCCAATCCAAAGAAATTTGAGGAGAAATAGATAATGCTCGTTTTTCTTTTCTTGACCGGAAAAATAGGGACAGCTGTGTTACTAATGGCAGCCGCTGCTTGCCCAGGGACTGGCACATCATTCTGACATAAGAGGAACCATCCCTGTCCCCTTTCCCAGAAATGACAAGAGTGGCTCTTCCTTGCCCACCGAGAGGATTCTGAAAGCCACAGAGGATCTGACTAACCCAGGGTCCATAGCAGCTGTATGTGCTACACCAGAGGGACCCAGGGTAAAAGGTGAGTTGTCTGAGGTACAACAAATGGCCACGGCAGAGTTACCCACCTACAGCTAATTCAAATTGCTAGCCTGCTATGGTGGCAAAGGCTGTTTGCTTAACTTTTTCTTTTTGTGTCTGGAAGAAGGTCCGATCATGGGACTGGCAAATCTGTTCCATGGTCAAGCTGAAAATGGTGCCTCTGTTTTGCGGGTAATGCAAACAGCAAATGTCAGTAAAACTACCAGTCCAGAAAAGTTACTTTTTTAACTGAAAAAAAAAAAACACAGTAAAAAGCACTTTAAACCACTTAAAACACTATGGCAGCCCCACAAAGGAAAATTAAACACAATTTGTCCACAGAAAATATGCTTTACTTTACACTACTTTTAAACTGACAGAAAAAAAAATGAGTGCTCTGCTTAAAAGAATGTTACGGTCTTGAGAAAATCTGTAAAAACACAACACACTTAGCTTTAAAATAACTTTCCTGAAGAGGAACATAATAAAACTACAATAAATTTAAGAAAATGAATTTTTTTTCATCAAAGCGAACTTAACTGCCCAGCAAAGGAATACAGGAGCCAACCGTCAATCCTCAAAGGCCTCCAAGGAGTCTACTCTTCAGTGGCAGTAAAGCTCTGAAGGGCTTAGTGCATAAAACTTGTATTTCAGTCAGCTCAGCTCAAGCTGACTGACAGTCCAGGTGTGGTGAAGGTGTCCTGAAGATTTGGAAGCTGGCCAGCTGTTGTATCCTTGGCAGGATATAACCATATCGCTAAAGCTACTACAGCAGTGATCAATATAAAGATCATCATAAATTTTGCAAAATGATATTTCACTGGTAGTATGTTCAACCAAACTTAGCTAACTGGAGTGCAGATACCGTAACGTTGTCAACCAAAAATGCTAAATAATTCTCCATTTCAGACAGTCTAACCTTCAGATAAGACATTAAGCCAAGGTTTTGTCTTGCCTGAGTAGGTAGTAGCTGATGTGGATGCAAAAGATCTCTCAAAACTTATTGAAAAGAGAAAGGGCATTCCTCAGAGTCCTGGCCCAATTTCCTCGTAGTACAAACACTCTTCTGAAAAGAAGCTACTATTACCTAGTAGGACTAAGCTGGTCAACAAAGGATAAATAAAAATAAGTACAGTGCAAAAATAAATAACTACCAGACACAAGACCTTAGAAGTGAATAAATAAAACTTTCCTTACACAATAAACAAAAATGTGCTGACACAAGTTAAAAATGCAGAAGTTAAGACAGTACACAGAGAATATGAACAGTCGGGTATACAGCAATTTCATATACATCTAAATAAATACTATAGCTTTACTTTACTGAAGGAATACTGGACCTAACTATTCCAAGTTAGAAGAAGACAGAATTCAAACAGCAAACCTCATAAAATGTCTCACAGGTCACCCAAGCAAAAAGACTATGACTAGACAATTCCCTGGTTTCAGTTCTAGTTATACAAATTTCAACTCATCTTTCTGTTCCTACACAAAACCAGGGATCATGAGTTTACAGAATTTCCTTTCCTCCCCCCCAAAAAAAAATGTGTAATACAGATTTCCCAATGCACTGCACTCTAAGGACTGCTTTCTCAATGCTGGTCAAATTGCCTAAGTATATGGTAATTGCATTTCATCTCTTTTCACATTCAAAGAGGAAAGGTCACAGGATTGCACACTTTTTTATGCCACAGGAAACATATTTCAGATTAACTAGAGTTCAAATATAGTTTTACAAATTTGCCAACATCCTGAAATGAGAAAAAAAACACAGTTTAAAATCAGTTTTTCCACCCTGACCCTAAGGGTACATTGCTTCATACATCAAGTAATCACTGTCCAATCTGTGCTTTAAGATGTCACTCTAAACACCAAATAAAGTAAGATACAGTATAGTCAGAAATCTAACAAAATTGAATAAATACTGTCACATCTGTCCTCAAACACTAAGTGGAAAACTTTGAAAAATGTGCTTCACTCAGTTGCTTCTCAATGTAAAAAAAAATGAAAGCTACATCTTTCCCAAGGTAATTCCAACAAACGGAACAATTAATGCAATTTAGAAACAAAACATGGAAAATGGAAAAATGTACGTAACTTCCAGAACTATAATCAGTTACGTTAGAATCTAAAACATTGATTGAAATGCCTAGAAAAACTATATTAATCTATTACTTGGAATAATAACCCACACACAAAATGTCTGCTCACCCATCCATCTTCTTAAGCTATGTAAAATTGTGCTCTCCCTAATGAAACTAGCTGTAATAATGCATGCAACTAGAACATCCACTTTATAAATTGAATCACTTCCTAACATTTATGCAAATGCTAATCAACAAATCAAGAATACCTATCACCACAAAAGAAAAGACATTAATACTTTATGTTCGATTCTCGGCTGGAGCGCCTTCTGTGTGGAGTCTTGCATGTCCTCCCCACGTTCGAAAGACATGCGTAGAATGGGCGTGCCTTTGTTGAAGGTTGGGCATCGAGCTGGCACCTATGCACTGTAAAAATCTACTGCCAATCATTAGCGGACCGGAGTTCCGCTATGGTGACCCCTAACCAGGAAAAGCTGAAAGAAGAAGAACTGAAATCTCTTCAGTGACAACACTATCAAAACTCCTACAGAAACTTAAAATTACTTCATTAGTTCCTGATAAACTGTCAACAAACTGTCTTTATGTTGCTGCAGTAGCTATTGCAGACCCCGCTTCTATTCCTGTGACCTGTTCTTTTCAAGAATCCTATGTTCTTGCTTTGTGGAAACCATCATATGTTACTGCAATGCAAAAGGGAGATACTTACCTTGAGCTAAATAATTACACGCCAACAGCCATCTTAGTTCCACTTTCCAAAGTTCTTTAACTGTATCCACAAATAAATCATTCAAATCTCCTTAGCAACAATCTTCCGATTCAAACTCACCACAGTTTCCTACCAGACCATAATACTGAAACTACATTAATATCATTCCTAAACACAGAACATCAAAAATGTAAACAAGGAGAACTGGTTGCTGCTAAATATTTTACAGTTATAAGAAGCATTTGACACAGTGTTACATTAGTTACCACTAACTAAACTTCTACAGATTCAAGTATACTAACATCACATTGCAATGGTTAAATAGTGGCTGCAGCCAGAGGGTATAATGTGCCTAGAAAACTTAGCATCCAGTAACAGTGTGAATGTCACAAGGGTGCACATTTGGTCCTTTACTTTTTAACATATGTATTAATAACATGCATACAGCTACAAACTTGCTAACATATCCCAATGTACACATGATATTTTTATACTAAAAAAGTTCAGCTCTTACTATCTCACTATTTTAAACTATTACAACTCTTCTAGGTCAGACTGCTAAATTGGCGAACACAATCCGAAACACATGGAAATACAGATATAAAAAGCCAGTTCTCTTGACCCTAACTCCCTATCACTTTTTACAATGACAATTTTTAAATACTGTTTAGCATTAAAACCTGCATAGCTGGTATTTCTGCCATAGTTGAATCTTCATATTCCTCACTGCTTCATAATTCTTCATAGCTGCATTTCTGGTTATCCAAGAAAAAAGAGGTCATCGTTCCCCTCTAGTCATCACTCATGAGACTCATTATAGAGTACAGCGCCCCTTTTGGTATGTACCTCACAAGACATCTACAACAACTGGAGAGGTCACAGAAATACCTCACAAAGAGGATTACTGGCCTCAAACAGATGCCCCACGCAGACAGTCTCAAAAACTCCAGCTTTACTCTGTCGCATATCGCCTCCACTTAAACAAATCCCAATCTCTCCAAGCTACACAGTGTAGGGACATAAACCTTGTCACCACAATAAACAGAACATGCTGGAGGGACATATTCCTGTCCCAGAGACTTCCCACACTCTGGAACAGACTACCTATCTATGTCAAACAGAGCTCATTAGCACACTTCAAAAAAAATCTTGACGATTGGATGGGAAATAGGAAATTCACCCCGGGGATCACTTCTGTGGCTCTGCTCGACAGGGGCACAGGAAAGTAATTTTCTTGGGTGGCAAAAGCCAGGGTACCTTTTTGGCTAGGCTTTTTGGCTTAGGCCAATAGCCTAGTACCTACCTATGAGCTTAAGTGCATCAGACAAGGTTCCTTGTTGTCATCATTTAATAAAGCTAAACATTTGACTGTCATATCAACAGTGTAGTACAAAACGTATCATAAATTAGGGAATTACTTTACAAACCTAAATTTTATCAATTATGTTCATAATCCCATGGACATTCAGAAGCCATAAAGCTGAAACACTATGTCCTTGGGTCATCTGCATATATCCCATGAGCCTCTATTATAGGAGGTTTAAGGTATTAAGACTCTAGCTTGGCTAGGTTTTTCTTATATTTTTTAATAACTGGTTTGTCTGTGTGACGTTTTTACTCTTTGGTTTGGATGTTAGTCTGGATATTTTCAGACACTTTAATGGTTATGTACATCAATTGGGTATAAAGATCCTGTGTTTCTTATACATACATAACCAAACAATCTACTTATGCTGTGCTGATAAGGTCACAAAAAGGTAGAAATATGCATATCTATAATTACTGGGATTTATCTTTATTGGCCTGAATGTATCCACAAACACTTAAAAAGAAAAATGTGAAAAGTTATGGACATTTTGAAGCCAAACACCTGAAACACAATGTCCTTAAAGGGTTATTTGCATATATCCCATGGGCCCATATAACAGGAGGTTTAAGGTACCACACAGTGAGAACTCTAGCTTGGCTACGTTTTTCTTATAGTTTTATATAAACTCACCAGGATGGACAAGGAGAAGGTTACAGTCATCTGTCTTATCAGGTGCCAGGATCGGTCAGATCACACATGGACTCGGGTCTCTCAACAAGTACCATTATGACTTTGTCATAGTTAAATGTTGGTGTGAAGGACTTGAAATGTACCTCACTGGACTATATGGAGAGAAATATGATTGAGCTCTATGAATGTGTGTCCCATGCAGGTATGTCTCTAGCCTTGACCAGCATTCTACCCTCACCTAGGATGATACCACAATATAAACAAAAATGATTGGCTTCAACAATTAGCTTAGTTTCTGAAGTCATTCTAAGGGGATGCAGTTCCTGTCAGCCTGGGATGACATGGTTGATAGACCATGCTGCTTTGCCAGACATGGTCTTCACCTGTCAGCTCTAGGCTTTTGGTTACTGGCTAAGGCACTTGCTTCCCCCATAGTTCCTTTTTTTAGGAAAGGTCTGAAGAACAACATTTCTGATGTGAAAACATGACTCACAAATAAATCAAAGGTTATGCTTCCAAAAGCTAGGGAGTTTAAATCAGGAACTGCAGTCTCTGGAAGCACTCCTCCCCCCTGCAGGATGTTGACATCTGTGCAGTCACAGAAACTTTGTTCAGGGCCAGACAGAGTACCCCGGCCTTGCAAGGCTACAATGCCTTCCACACTTTCAGACCACAAAATGAATGTGTGAGAACCAAAGAGGGAGGAGTATCTATCTTCATCAAAGATAAATACACCTATAGACTGGTTAGACAGGAAAACTCCATAGAATTACTCCAAGTTCGACTAACTGTGGGTAAGACCGCCATTCAAATCATTGTTAGCTATAGGCCCCTTCATTGAACCAGGATACCCACGCTGCTTATTTGGACCCATTTGAGTCAATCAAATTATAACCAAGCACTCTAGTCATGGGCGATTTTAACTATCCCTCCACTGACTGAGAAACGTATGAATACCAACATGTTCACACAAAGGTTCCTGAACTTTGTTAACACTAATGCCCTGGAATAAATAGTATGCAACCCCACAAGGGGCTCAAATATTCTTGACCTGGTCCTCACCAACATGGGTGACCATTGCACCACCACAAGTACAAGACCCTCACTGGTTAAATCTGATCACAAATCAGTCACATTTGAGGTAGCTATAACACCTGAACCCCTCTTAGGTGAAATCAGGCTAAAATATTTCACCAAAGCTAATTACACCTTCCTAATGGATGGCATAAATAATTTCCAAGCTCCTATTCTCACAGATGGCATTGACAACTATTCTAAGGTAAACACAAACGGCCTGTACAAACACTTACACAATGTATTGACACAGATGTACCTGACAGGATCAAAACAAGATCCTCAAGAAAAAACAAGCCTCCCTGGTGGACATCTAGCATTAACAAGTTAGACAACAAGAGAAAGAAGTTGCTGTCTAAGAATAAAAAAAGAGAGGTCTCAGCACTGGAAGAACACCCTCCTCTGCTTGAACAAACAAATAAGGCAACTTGTAAAATCCTCTAAGGGCAACTTTGAAAAAAATGTAGCATCCATAGCTAAGGATAACCTTAAGGCATTCTTCAGCTACATCCGTAACCTAAAAGGTAGGACCCAAATGGGCAACCTTAAGGCATTCTTCAGCTACATCCGTAACCTAAAAGGTAGGACCCAAATGTGTACTGAACTAGCTGTGGATGGCATCACACATAATGATCCTGCAGAAATAGCCAACCTATTAGCAGACAGGTTTGGCAAAAACTTCACCCCAGTATCCCCTCCAAACATTCCACAAAGCATTCCTTCTACATCTCCCCCACCTTGCATCTCCAAAGAGCAAATCATTAATGTTGTCTCCAAGGCCAAAACCACGGCCTCTATAGGACTGGATAGCATCCCAGGTTGCATTTTAATGGTCTAAAAATAGAAGTTATGTCCTTACCATAACGTTCCATGTGGAGTGTTCATCTCGCCTTTGTTCTTACATCTGGGTTCGGAGACGATCCTCGGCTCCGTGTCGGCAACAGCAAAGCTCTGCATCGAGAAGAAGCTCGAGACCAACCTATCTCCCACAATTCCCCTCTGCCTTTACCTCAGATCTAGTTTGCAAACAAACCAGAACCTAACGGGAGTGAACATACAACATACATGCTAAGGCATAGCTGAACAACAGCCGTAACAACTGAGAGAAACAGAAGCAGGAGAACCAAACCAGACACCTAAACTGGACGTTCTTCCTGAGGGTGGGAGGGTGGGAATGTAAGAACAAAGGCGAGATGAACACTCCACATGGAACGTTATGGTAAGGACATAACTTCTACATGTGAGAGTGTTCAATCTCGCCGTTTGTTCTTACACCTGGGTAGCGTCCCTAGCTCCGTGATCATGAGAAACTCACGGAAGAACGTTCCTGAGCACAGTGGAACCAAAGGTTGCCCTGTCCCTGGAAACCCTATCCACCTTGTAATGAGTAATGAATGTATGTGGTTTACACCAAGTGGCAGCCGCACAAATAGTGTCCAATGGTAGGCGGGCCGCATGAGCCAGGGATGTAGATATTGATCTAGTGGAATGCCCTTTGGGCTTGACAGGTAAGCTCTGCTCAGAAGCAGTATAAACAAAAATAATACAATCGGATAGCCATTTGGAAAGGGTTCGTTTCGTAACTGCCATGCCCTTTCTGCTGTCCCCAAAGGCTATAAAGAGTTGATCTGTTTTTCTGTGATCCTTTGTTCTATCCAAGTAAAACCTGAGTTGTCTATGAACATCCAACTTGTGTAACATATATTCCAACTTATTGGAATGGTTCTTGAAAAATGTGGGGAGCTCAATGGACTGATTAATGTTATTGAAGCAAACTTTGGGAAGAAAGGATGGATTAGTGCGAAGAGATACCCTATCAGGGTGAAAGATCAAATATGGATGTTTAACGGAAAGAGCTTGAAGTTCCGATACCCGTCTGGCTGATGTGATAGCTACCAGAAAGAGGGTTTTCCATGACAAAAACTTCAAAAAACAGGAAGAGGCTGGTTCAAAGGGTGGTAGCATTAGCTGTGATAATAGAAGGTTCAAATTCTATGGTGATGTAGGAATCCTGACTGGTGGCCTGATATGGAAAGATCCTTTTAGAAAGGCCTTACAAAGTCTATGAGCCATAATAGGCGCCCCATTTTCTCCCACATGAAAGTTTGAAATGGCAGCCAATTGAACTCTCAAAGTGGCAGGAGAGGCTCCTTGGTGAAATAGTACGGATAGAAACTCCAAGACTCTGTCCAGTGGGGCTATTACGGGATCCAAATGTTGTGTAGTTGCCCAGTGTACAAAACGCTTCCACTTACTAGTGTAAATTTTTGTAGTGGAAGCCTTATGAGAAGCCACTAGAATATTTTGAACCGCAGGGGAAAGAAGATCAGACCTGGCTAAGAAGGGCGGAGCAGCCAAGCTGCTAGTCTGAGGGAGAAGCGGCGGGTGGGGAGCCCTGGCCAGTGGGTCAGTAGATCCGGCTCGGGTCCAGGATCCAGGGTTCCCAATTTGGTGTGCTTGAAGAAAAGGAAACCAAATTTGACGAGGCCAGAATGGGGCAATGAGGATAACTGTCCTCTCCAGGTTGTTGGCTTTCTGTAGAAATTTTGCAATCAGAGGTATAGGAGGGATGGCGTACAGGAGGCCCGGGGGCCAATCGTGAATCAGAGCGTCCCTGGGGACTTCCCCTGGCGGGGGTAATAGGGCAAAGTTGCTTCTGCATTTGGCATTCATTGGAGACGCAAACAGATCGCAGAAAGGCTGGCCCCACTTGCGAAATATCTTGTCCGCAATTGATCGTTTGAGGGACCACTCGTGAGGTAACAGGATGGCTCTGCTCAACCTGTCCGCTATGACGTTGGATAACCCCGGGATATGCGTTGCTATCAGAAAGCGACCCGTGGACTCTGCCCATTGCCAAATTCTCATGGCCTCTCTGCATAGTTGATAAGACTTGGTTCCCCCTTGTTTGTTTATGTACCAGACTACGGACATGTTGTCCGACTGAACTGCAATGGTCCCTAGAGGTAGAAGGGGAGAAAAGTGTTGCAACGCTAGAAACACTGCCCTCATCTCTAGAACATTGATGTGCAGATTGTACTCCAATTTGGTCCACTCGCCTTGGACTGTCTGTCCCTGAAAGATGCCCCCCACCCTATCAGGGAAGCGTCCATGGTCACCGTAGCTGTCGGTGTGGGTAGCACAAATGGTCGGCCGCTGGAGAGGTTGCAAGTCTGAAGCCACCAAGACAGGTGCGATTTGCAGATGTTCGTGATGTAAATTTTGTGTGTCAGGGGTAACTGTTGGAACGACCATTGTGCAAATAGCAGCCATTGAAGAACTCTCATGTGCAGTCTTCCCAAGGGTATCGCAAAGAAGGAAGCTGCCATGAGACCCAAAACTTTCAGAACCAGTTTTGCTGGGGATTTTTTGGACAACAGGAGAAGAGATATATGATTTTGTAGAGAGGCTATTCTTTCTGGAGGAAGCCTTAGAATCAAGCAACGCATATCCAATTCTGCTCCTATGAATGAGATATGCAGTGATGGCTGTAATACAGATTTTTCGAAATTTACGGAAATTCCAAGATGAACACAGAGTTCTAGTGTGTAATCCCTGGCCTGAATCAGTCGGCCGGTGGTGGCAGTAAGGAGCCAGTCGTCCAGATACGGAAACACCTGGAATCCTAGGCGTCTCAAGTGAGACGCTACCACTGCCATACATTAGGTGAAAACCCTGGGGGCTGAGGTCAGACCAAAGGGCAGGGCTCGAAACTGAAAGTGACTGGCTCCCAGCCGGAAGCGCAAGTGATCCCTGGACGCCCTGGCCATTTTGATGTGGTAGTCTGCGTCCTTTAGATCTATTGAGCACATGCAGTCGTCCTTCTGTAAGAATGGAAGGATCGAGTGAAGCGTGACCATCAGAACTTTTCTTTCTTGTGATGGTATTGAGTTTGCTTAGGTCCAGAATTGGCCTCCAGTCCCCTGTCTTTTTGGAACTAAAAGAACCTTGAGTAAGTTCGAATCCTCTGGTCCGCGGGACTGGTTGGATGACCCTTTTTCTAGCAGCTTTGTAATTTCTATAGCTGCAGGGTCTGCAGATGGGGCGGTACATCTGGGAGTCTTTTCTGAGAAATGGGGGCAATAGGCGAATTCTGTAACCTCTGGTAACAATGCTTTTACCCAATTGTCTGATGTAAGACTTTGCCAGGCCTGAGGATATAAAGCTAAGCGACCCCGACTGCCTCCAGAGCAGGACAGTCGGGCCTCCTCTCAGGAGTGCTGGAAAGGTTTCCGGGGAGTGTATCCCTGTCACCTTGGTTTTCGGACCCCCTCTCTGCCGCCAGGCGATGTCTTCCACCTCTGCCCCTCCTCTGCCTCTAGAGGGGCATCACCCTGTGTGCCTGGGAAAGAGCCTTGAGGTTTTGAAACCACATTCTTCCACCACGTTGCCCTTTGGGAATGCGGTCTGGATGGGGTGGAAAACGGACTCGACAGCAGACAGAGTCTTTCCCTCTTGCTCACACCGGGTAAGGGTCTCCTTTACTTTTGGGCCAAAGAGAGTGGCACCGTCAAATGGGGCGTTAGTAAAGGAAGACTTGAAGGCTTCCGCAAAGGAACATAAGCGCATCCAGGATTGTCTACGAAGAGCAATCGCTGAAGCCGCAGCCCTACTCGATCCTTCGGCTGCATATGAAATGAGCCTCATGGACGAGTTCACAATAGATGTAAGGGTATTGAGTTGTGCTGTAACTTTCTCTGAGACAGCAGCATCTGTAGTACCCTGGAGGGTATCTCCCAACTTTTTGATTAGATCCCTCTGTAACCGTGTGAAATAGGTCAAATAGTTCAGCGATCACATGGAAAAAGCCGCTGAACTGAAAATGCGCTTCCCATACCTGTCCATAGTCCTAGAATCTCTGTTAGGCGAATGGACAGATGAGGAAGATTCAGACATCTCCTTTTTAGTGGCCACTGCCACCACCATAGCGTCCACTGGAACTCCTTTTGTGAGATAAGCCTTGTCTTGAGGGGCAGTAATATATTTCTTAGGCTTTCTAGGGACTGGCTCCACTGTGTCAGGTGTCTCCCATGCCCTTCGAGCAATCAGTTCCATCAACTCATCGAAGGGCGGAGTGACCCAGGAGGAGGAGGAAGGGCGAGCACCGAATGCCTTCAGCAAGACTGACTCATCCTCAGAAGGGGGTAGGGCTTGCCAATCACCTCTCTGTTTTAGGATCTCAGGATGTCAGAAAAGGAGACATCCTCTGAGGGTGATTTGGGGACCCTTCTGACTCATCTAAGTCAGTGTCCGATGTCAAGGATTCTTGTGGAGAATCCAAGTGTCTCCTCTTACACAACCTTTTACTCGGAACTTCCTCGGGGCATCTGATGAAGCCTCCGAGGAAGAGCTCCCTCTGGGGGCGCTGAGACACCGGTGCTCGACGCTTTGACGTAGCCGTGGGTGCAGAGGAGGATAACGGACCCTTATGGGAAGGAGAAGCTGTTTCTGCAGAAGTGGTTGTCTGAGTCGACAACACCTTCCTCATGAGGTCGAAGGCCCCTGGGTCCCGAGTCGAGGAATCCCTCGGATCGAAGAAAGCGGAGGATCCCGAGGCGAACGAGGGCATCGACCCCGAGAACGGAGCCGAGTCGATCCGAGCCGAGACACCGAGGAACCGAAACATCGGTCCGACTCTCGGTCCCCGAACTAAGGATGGATCGTCGGCTCCGTGATTCCGGTAATGGGTCTGTTGGAGTCGAGGTGAACGGTGCCGACCGAGAGAAGGACGGTTCCGGCACCGAGGGCTCCACGATCAACAGATCAGCCTCTCCCGGCTCCGAAGACTGAACAGGTCTCGGAGGAGGAACAGATGGAGATAAGGGAAGGCCTTCGAGTCTCGACACCAACTGGGAAGAGACTGAGATGAGTTTGGACAAGGCCGTATTCTCCATTAATTTCTGCACCACGCTGTCTACATCGGTGTCGGAGAGGGGCCTAGAAGAACGCGTCGAAGGAATCGAAGACGGAGCCGACCTCAAGAGCACAGGAGGTGGAAGCTCCGTCACCGGTTCAAGACTTCGAGGCTCGGTAACAGACAAAAGTTCAACACTCGGCCCCGAGGTCTGAGGAACCGGTGAGCGAACTTTAAATGAAGAGCTTGGAGCCGATGACATGGGCTCCGACGTCTTCGATTCCTTCGAGGATTTAGATGTCTGGTCCGATGCATCCAGAGCCCCTTGGAATGCAGACTTCAAAAGGCCTCTATCCATGAGTTTCCTGCGCCTATCTGTCATGACCCTTCCACTGAAAGAATGACAAATGGAGCAGTCTTCTTGCAGATGGACAGGGCCAAGACAGTAGACGCAGGAACTATGGTTGTCTGTGACAGACATTTTCTGTCCACATTGGCACCGTTTGAAGCCTGACTTAGCTTTCTCAGACATAACTACAATAAGAGTCAAATCCAGTAATACTATACAGCACACAGTCTTGAACAGACAGTAATCGTCAATAGTAATGTCAAAGCCAGTAAATTCAGTCAAATCCGGTAGTTTGTCAAATCCAGTAGTAGTTTTATAAGTTTAGAGGATGGGGTAGGCCCCGAGGGAACTAACTTATTATATATATATATATATATATATATATATATATATATATATATATATAAAAATATATACGTACTCGAAGAAAGCCCTCGACTCACTACACACACACACAAAAACTTAAAGGTAAACTAGAAGAAAAATTATCTAAAAATGTTAGATAAAAGTAATCTTATCTGTCAGGTGGTCCGAGCTCATCAAAAATGATGCGAACGTTGCAGCAGCAAACTAGATCTGAGGTAAAGGCATAGGAGAATTGTGGGAGATAGGTTGGTCTCGAGCTTCTTCTCGATGCAGAGCTTTGCCAAGCGTCAGACACGGAGCCGAGGATCGGCTCCGAACCCAGGTGTAAGAACAAACGGCGAGATTGAACACTCTCACATCATGAGTTAGCAACTCCATTAGGCACACTCAAACTACTGCGCGAGTACTGGTTCTGTCCCTGCTGACTGGAAAACAGCAATCGTTATTTCCCCCTTCATAAAAGGGAGTACAGCAACGAATCATCACTATTATAAATAACGATATAGGTGATTTCCAAACCCTTTATACGACACAGTTTGAGTTTGTCAGTGGCAGTTTATGCCCATTAAACCTGGTAGACCTTCAAAAACATCACCAGAGCCATAGACAAAGGCAAATTTGTGTATACAGCCTACCTTGGACTTAGCTAAGGCCTTCAACACAATCCCACATTTGGGCATCATTGATAAACTCTCCTAGTTGAATATCAACCCTTATGTCATCAGGTGGGTTGGTAACTGGCCCACTGACAGATCACACCTC